>NC_133502.1:119659500-119978000 GCF_049354715.1 Callithrix jacchus
CATGCTCTTGTTCACTCTGATCCTTCTCCCTACGATATCTTCCACTCTCCTTTAATAAACCAATTATCGCTTATCACTTTTAGCCTCGGCTAAGGCACCTCTTTTCTTAGAAAGTTTCCCTAATTCACTTTAAGCAAATAGGGTCACTTGGTCCCTTTCTCCTTTGCTAGCATGTCCCCCCCACCACCCTGACAAAGCATCTTTGTCCTCATCAATAGATTCCTTTGTTGCAAGAATATATTTAATTCAACATTTACCAGATCATGACTTTTTGGAGGTCAGGAACCATGTCTTATTTAGCTTTGTTTCTGAAAACTTAATGTATTTCCCAGCACATACTAGGTACTCAAAAAGATAGCAAACAACCTTTTGTTAAGTACCTTCAAAACCTTCCAATATTCTGATTTTAAAGGCCCAAAACGAATGTCTTTCTTACAGTTCTTTAGTGAGGGGACTAACAATAGCTACCTTCTGAATACTAGCCACTGATACACGACTCAGCTACTGCTATTAACTCTTTAAAATAATTTAAGTCCATCATCTTCAAGGAATCACTAGGTTTGTCCTTCTCAGTCACACCTTTTACCAACAATACTTAATCCCAGTCCTTTCCCCGGCTTCTTCTGCAGCTCAATAGTGAGGGTGTCACACACTTCCTCCTCTTTGTATGGGGTCTCATCTCTGTAGAGGGTCAAGCGCACTCTCTGTGGCGTCTGTCTCAGGACATTAATTGCTTCATCATGTGTGGCCTTTCTCAAGTCGATTCCATTCACCTGTACAGAAATGGGACACTGACTGTGAGGAACACGGTGAGTTAAGTAAAGGGGAGGAAGGCGGAGAAGGGGAGAGAGAAAGAAGCAAAGAAAAAAACACTCCCCCCAGGAACATTTTCTCTGTTAATTTTGAAGGTCAAAAACAGGCATTCTATACCTCTAAGATCTGATCTCCAGCCCAGAGTCTTCCATCTTTACAAGCTGCTCCTTCTTCATAAACTTCATGGATAATAATGGCACCCTAAGGGCCCAAACAAAACATACCCATACTTATCCCATTCTCTTAGGAACTGTGAGCAGAAATGGAGTCCAAACACATTATACTTTGATAGACAGCAATAAGGGTTATAAACTCTGGCTCTACAGGTACGAGCCACATATAATTCAAAGAAAAATGTAACAATTCCTGTTAAAAGGCTCAAAAGAGCTTATACTTTTTCCCTAATGATATAGAAGATTAAAGAAAAAATTATAAAGCAAATAAAACATGAATACATATATGAGAGATAACTTTCTTATCCACAAATGAAATGATTTCTAAGGTATTTCTGATACGTAGAAAATTTTGTCTACAAATATCTAATTTTTCAAAGTCCTGTTTTTTTTTTTAAGACACAGTCTTGCTCTGTCACCCAGGCTGAAGTGCAGTGGCACAGTCTTGGTTCACTACAATCTCTGCCTCCCACATTCAAGAGATTCTCCTGCCTCAGCCTCCCAAGTAGCTGGGATTACAGATGCCACCACACCAGGTTAGTTTTTGTATTTGTTTTTGTATTTTTAGTAGAGCCAGGGTTTTGCCATGTTGGCCAGGCTGGTCTCAAACTCCTGACCTCAAGTGATCCACCGCCTCAGCTTCCCAAAGTGCTGGGATTACAGGCATGTGCCACTGCACCTGGCCCAAACTCCTCTTTAAATGGGTTTAACACAAACTGGATATCAGCAAAAAGGAAATTAAAATGTGGCAAGGACTGGTGAACTGATAGAAACACTTTGAACATTAAGGTCAAAATCACAAGTGTAACAGAATCTTGCCGAGTCAGTATTCACTAGCTTACTCAAAGGACAACCGTGTACTCAATTGAATATTTGCCCTGTAAGTTAAAATAACAAACAAATACATTTTTCTCGGCCTTCACATTTCCTTTACTAGAACTCATAGATATCTCCCCATAATGGTCTCTGAGGCCTAGGTGAAGAACAGCCTGTGCAGAAGCACCTCTGGGTGGTGCTCACCAGCAGCGTGTCTGAACCCCCAACGATGCTCAGGCCCAGCCCTGTTCGCCCTTTGGAAATCTCGATGGTTGTTTCACAGCCAGGGATAATGGGGCACATTGCAGGATCAGAAGCAAAAATTGCTGGTGTTGATGATCTGCTTGTATCTAAAAATAAGTTAAAAATAAAATACAAATAAAAATTGGCTACAGGGCATATTCATCAAACTCATCACACAGATTGACTTTGAGGGATGGGGAAGAGAAATGGGCCCAAGACTGTGGAAAATGAGACTTCATATTTACCTCAATCTTTTAATTGTCTTATATTTAAAAATAAAACAAATGTGATTAAATCACCATTGTTAATTTAGGGTAGTGGGCAGAAAATTACCTGTTTAATTATTCCTATGCTATCCTGCTTGTTTTAGATTGCTAGAGATATAAAGGATAGGATATCAAGAAGAGAGAACAGAGTTAAATTGAACCTCAAGTTTCGCTTTCATATTCTCCATTTCAATGGAGCCAAACATTTCTTATGAAAAAAAGGATTTATAAAACTAAGAACTGAGATATGTGGCAAAGACCTAGAAGCACATTCAGAGTAGACCACAAAACATCAATAATTTTGGTTGTGATGCCTGCTTTTCAGGGCCTTTTAGGGTTTTGTTTGCTTGTTATCCCAGAGTATCTCTTCTTATGTAATCAATTCTGAGCAAAACACACCATTTGCAGTTTTCTCCTCGTGATGTTTTATAAATTCAGTTATCAAATCAAGGTGCATATATGCTCAGAAACAAATAGATCAGAATAGAGCACAAGAAAAGGGGGATATAATTTCGCATGTTATTTTATGATAGTCTTCATATCATATCATATCATATCATACGTTTTATGATACAACAAAGAACATACAGCAAATAGTATGTTTTGGGAAAGCTAGGACACTTGATATAGTAGGGTATGCTTTATACAAGATGTTCTCTTTTTAGGAAATCAGAAGCAGACTATTTTCTTGTTCCTTAAATGGTAAGAACAGGTGTAAGATATTTTCTTTTATGTTAAGTTTTCATTTAGCATTTCATATTTTTATAGACAACACTATTTAGGGATCAACATAAAATTGAAAAATGAGAAAATTTCCATAAAATCTTTTAACACTTCAGTGAATTATCCAGTCTTTCTAAATAAAGGATTATTTTCAGAGATGTATTACTTTAAGACTTTTTCATCCAACTACATTACAAATGTTTTAAACTAGTGTTTCCTTAAAAAATAGTTAAAAGAACAGTTTGGAGGCCAAAATAAATTTCTCCCTCCCCCGCCCCCCATTACAGAAAAAGCCAAAGTCTTTAAGTAATTTTTTTTTAAGTTTTGAAGCTGCAGAACTTGCAACTTACTTTTTATTACACACCAATGTATTCTTTCTCAAAAAGTAACTCAAAGGAGTAATATATCTCCATATACTAGACTGGAAGTGTAATGACACATTAAAATGTCACCCTATAGTCCACTTAACCTACATCCATTTCCATTATGACAGAACCCACCATTACACAAAAGCATAGAACTCAGATCTGCTATGTATACTGTAGCAATGACTAAAGAGCTTCTCATAGTGGCAGGCAGTACTGATCCCACCTATGAAACAGGATAATTGTGTATCCGTTCTACAGATAAAAACACTGAGGCTTAGAGAAATTGAATCACCTCCCCAGTTTAAAAAAAAGAATCCACAAAATGATATTTCTAATTCATTAGTTAGATGACAGAAATCAAGGTGCCCTTAGCAATATATTCTTGGAGAACAAATAATACTATTCCCTTGTTTTAGAGATAAAGAAGCTGAGGCTTTGAGTGGGAAGGTTTCCTAAGATGCCACAGCTGCTTAATGTACAGCACTAGATTGCCAGCCTAACAGTCTAGAACTCTTTCTCCAGAAGTCCTCTCTTCATACCCTGCCCTCACCATAGGGCTCCCTAACTACAACCTTCCAAACAATGAGCCACAGGCAGGCAGCTGGCTCCCAAGGAGAAACCCTCTACTGAGTTCAGGTGTTCCATATGTGCAGAACTCTCACGAGCCCCAAGGCCTTACTTCGGATGGACTCTGGTTCCGGGGAGCCAGACTGTGGGATTATCAGAGACTGGGAGCTGTTCTTTTTTTCTCCACTGGCTGCACCAGCTGCTGAAGAAACAGCCTGGGAATCTGCATTCTCAGCACGAATGGTAAGTTTTACTGTCATCTTTGCTGTCTTCAGAAGGCTAATAAACTGGAAGGGTATATGTGTGAAAGAGAGACAAAATTCAAAGGTGAATCAGTAGACATACCAATGAGTCACCATTATCAATGAAATGTAATTCTATGGTTAAGGGAAGAGACAGAGGCAAATTATTTCTTTGTCAGGACTTGGGCAAAGAAAGAAATGGCTCTAGTTTCTCTCTACCTTTTCCAAATGCCCGACGTAGATTAGGGTCATGGTTAATTCCTACTCTCAGTCTAGCTCTGAACAGATTCTTCCTCATAGAAGACTTTGAACTTTTTAAATCTCTAAATAATCTCATCTGTTCTTCTGGATGCCTACAACCTTAGAAGATATATGTGTTATTTTACCTACTTCCTGATTCTACAGAAGCAGCTTACACAAACAGTTTTAATAAAACAGAAACACATATGTTAAAAGCAAAATAAAAAAACTATGCAACAAAAAAGTCAAGGCCAATGAAAAGTGAAAACACAGATTTATGACTTAAAGGATCCAACCTAAATACCTATTAAAATGGAATTTTTAAAAACTAGCTTTAACCTTCTTGCTGGACAATGAAGAAATGAAAATAGGTATATGGTTCTCCTTCACCATAAGAAAGAAAAAGCATACCATATTTCAAGGAAACAACGCTTTTTTCTGGCACTTATAAATGAAAGTCCTTGAATGAGATACCAATTAAGTATTAAGATCTCTTTTGAGGGGAGGAAACTCAAGTACAAGACCTGTTTAACCCTAATAAAAGTTATATATTTAATAGTTGAGTCTTACAATCTGTTTATAAAGCAATATACACACTGGATATTTATGACACCAAACATTCATTAGAAAATACTTCAGCACTAACACTTAGTCACGGTTAAAGAGTTTCAAGTTTTCCTGAGGAAAAAATGGAAATATTTACCAAAAATGTCCAGTGAATATTGAATAATTTGTACAGCAACAAAAAAATGCCTTAACACTGCCTGGAAAATAAGAAATAGAAACTGAAGAACGTCTGAATAATCTCTTCTTTTCCTTAAGAACATGTCTAAAAAGCTATGTAGCCCTAATTCCCTATGACCACAGACACAAACACTTTAATCATGCCCAAGGATGGGTCTATATTACCATTTACTTTATTTTGGAAAAGTACCTTTTCAACAGGGTAGCCAACAACAATTTCATCATCTACAGCCAATATCTGATCTCCGATTTTGAGTCGTCCATCCTAAACGGAAATGTAGAAGATTTTCAGTGATATTCCTGAAGTAACTCCCTCACCGACTACTTAATAACAGCGAGAAAGGTAAACCTCACCGTAGCTGCTACTCCATGCTCTGTTAAGCTCTTTATGATTACTCCATTGAGCGTATCTTCTTCGCTGATAGCAATACCCAAACCCCCTTGATCCTAGAGAAGTAAAAACAAATATACTCAGAAGACTTGGAACAGATAATTTTATCCAATTTTATCCCAAGGGCAAGAAAAGCAATTAAAACTCTTCTAACGTCCACTATTAGAAATCTTGTCTTTTCATAAGCATCTTTCACATTTTCCTAATGAGAATACAGTTTCTCCCATCAAAATTTCAAGTGTTTTCACTCTTCCCACGTGTCTGACATCTTTAGTAAATTTAGCAAAATATCTAGACAGCAAAAATACATTCAATAATTCAATCAAGGCATTCTGCATTTACAAATTTTGTCTAATGACTGAATAAGTCATTCAAAACCAACCAAAGAATCCTGCCTCCTTTCTGGTCTGTCACTTGGAAATAACAAGGTTTAGCTCCTTCATTCTTTTCTGCCCCTCTTCTTCCTTTAGCAGGCGGACTGCCATTCCTGATGCAGACTCTGTCCTTTTTGGGGCTGAACACTCAAGAGTTGTTTCTCCAGAGAACAGCATTTCAATCTGCTGCAGACTGAAAATGTCTCTCAGTCCCAAGACAAGCTCCAAGTACCTGCCAAGGCTGGGGAGCTGTAACTACTTTGTCTATATTTTTCACATTTGCCTTTATCAAAACCAAATGTTCAGAAATATTGACTTTTAGCTTTCTTTAATGTTTTCTTTACTAAAATTAAAATGGAGTTTTTAAAATTTTCATTCTGGCCACAGCTAGCAACCTTCTAGTTTATCTTCAGAGAAAAGTTACAAAAAGCAAAGAAGAGAAAAGGGAATCTTGACATTGTTTCTCTGAAACATACACATGAGTTAAATGCGCCATCAGAGATGTTTACAGTAACGGCTATGACATCAATGTAGGTTTCAACATCATTTTAAAGACTATCAACATGTGGCTCTTCTGGGTAGATTATTAATGCCTGGTGAGTTTGAAACTGCCACTGACAAAATCTCTACTATCTCTCTCTTTCCAGGCAGTCAGTCATGTGTATCTGCCAGAGTAAGCTGCATCTTTAGAGTGAGCAGAACTGACTCTTTCCTTCTACCTAGCTGTAGAAATTTGGATATGCCACTTAATATCTATCATCTTCAATTTTCTTCGCTATGAAATCTAAATTTTCTTATCTGCAAAATAGAATAATAATAATACTTGTCACATAACAGGAAAGACAGGTACAATGGGTATCTGCTGATTATTTACTTAATACTGCTTAACATCTTCTCCCTCTATAAAAATTGATTTTTATTAGAAGATCTAGCCATCCCACCCTACTCCTCTCTCTCTCCCCCATCTCCATAATCTCTCTCCCACCTTCTTCCCTCACCATGTTTCAGATTAAAAATATGAGCAGAAATTCTTTGATACTTCTCCCTTCAAGAAGGAACCTAAGAGCATGGGCTGGACTTGGTGACTTGATTCTAACAAAGACAATAAAGCAGAGGTAATGATGTATAACTTCACAGTGAGGTCAAAAAAGGCACAGGGGCTTCCTCCTTGCTTTCTCTCTTGGTTAACTTGCTCTGCAAGAAGCCACCTGCTATTGTCATAAGAGAACTCACGCAGCCCCCTGTGGAAGAAATGAGGCCTGTTGCCAACAGCCATTTGGGTAGATCATCTTAGAAGCAATGTCCAGCCCAGTCAAATCTTGAGATGGCTGTAGCTCTAGATGGTAATGTGTTAGCAGTTACACAATAGATTCTCAGCCAGCCCGCCCCCCTCTGAAATTCCTAACCCATAGAAACCGTGAGACCATAAATGCCTATTGTTTAAGTTGCAAAGTTTTGTGGTAATTTATGTCGCAAAAGATAAGGAACTCCAAGAATGGTGTTTGAAGAACTGAAGTCAATTCTACAATTATAGTCCCATGGTCACAATCCCTGGTTCAAAGTAGACACATAATCTGCACTGATTCAATTAGGATGAATCTTAGAACTTTTTCTCAGAAGGCTTGAAGAGCCATTCTCTCCCTTCCTCCAAGATACATGTAAAAGAAGTAGCACATGGCCCAACTATGGTTGGCAGCCATTCTAAAACCATGAGAAAGAAAAGCCTTGGGATAAGGCTGACACTGAATGACATATTCAGTGTCATATAGACAGGGAAAAAAATGGGTTCTTGATGACACTATTCAGTCACCGGACCAACTATCCTTGAAGTTTGCTGACCTGAGTCCATAAATCCTCTTCCTTGATTAAACCTGTTGGAATTACTCCCCTTTATTTCTGTTATTTGCAATAAGAGAAGTCCTAAAAGAAACAATAAGCTACACATCTACATGTATGCCCTAATTCCATCAGAATACTACAAAACAACTATATACACATCTACAAATAATTTGATGATATCAGAAAAGCAGGATGAGGCTGGGCGTGGTGGCTCACACCTGTAATCCCAGCACTTTGGGAGACCGAGGCAGGTGGATCACCTGAGGTCAGGAGTTCAAGACCAGCCTGACCAAATTGGCAAAATCCCATCTCTACTTAAAATACAAAATTTAGCTGGGTGCGGTAGTGCACACCGGTAGTCCCAGCTTTTCAGAAGGCTGAGACAGGAGAATCACTTGAACCTGGGAGGTGGAGGTTGCAGTGAGCCAAGATCACATCACTGCATTGCACCACTGCATTCCAGCCTCCTGAGTGAGAGTGAGTCTCAGTCTCAAAAAATTAAAAAAAAAAGAAAAGCAAGATGACATATAAGAAAGGATAACAATGTATGAGTGTGCAATTTCTTATCTAACTGCTCAACTTCCCAACTTACTTTCACCAGAGTACATACAGTCCTTAGCAAGAAGAGATCTGAGATACATTTTTTGGGGGCTACTTATTAAAGCACTATCATACAGGGAATATAAAACAAATTAAGAAAATCTATTTTTATGGGTTTTTTCATTTTCTAAATATTATTAAAAATTTTTTTTAGAGATGGGATCTTGCTTTGTTTCCCAGGCTGGTCTTGAATTCCCACCTCAGCTTCCCAAATAGCTGACACCATAGGCATGTGCCATTGTGCCTGGCTCCAAGGAAATGTATTTTTGAACAAAGAGTTGTATAATTAAGCAGCTAGAAAAGAACAGACAAGAATTTAAAGTGGAATTAAGAACAAATTATTATTATTTGGAGAATTATTTTGAAGGTAGAAGATTCTCTAAAATTCAAAAGAAGAGAAATTCTTAATTGTATTTCAAGGCTTTCACCACATAAAATTGTATGGATATGAAACACAGCTCTGACAATCAGAAGGCTATTAACTGCTTTGATGTATAGGTACTTTCCTGGGGCAAACAGTGCTAAAAATATATCTTTAATCAAAAATGTTTTCTTATCAATTGAATTTGCATTTCAGTCAGTTATTGCGGGTTTAAATTCTACATATGAGAGATTTTTGTTTATACTTCTATTTTCTCATTTTTTAAAATGTAAAAGATTAAAAAGATAAAGAAAGATAATTGACCTGTCAAGAGTTTTTAAGGAGTCAAAACAAAACTGAGGGAATGTGTTCTCTTTCCAGGTCCACAAGGGGGCGTAGTTTTAAGGGCAAGAACTTCCCCGCGCCATGCCCCACCCTCCTATCTCTCTCCATCAGGGAGATTTAACTGTCTCTTTTAATTTTCGTGGGCACAGAAAGAATCAAAAGTCAATCACTCCAGCAGAAGTTCCAAGGAACTCCTTTCATTGGCCAGGGGTCTTGGAGAAGGTGGGAGTTCCTCCCAGGTTAAAAGTCCCCTTCTTCCCCACCCCTTTGGACCTCATGTTTGGGTCCCCTTCCAGGAACACTCCCTTCGTGGAAGCCATCTTTCTCTCCTGGATTTCCAGCTCTCTAGAATCCCCTCCCCCATAGTGGGAGCTCTCTTTCTCCTCCTGGATTTCCCCTCTGGGGTCTGCTTTCGTCCAGTGTGGAAGCTGCTTTTTCTCTCCTAAACTCCATCTCACTCTCTCAATTCCCTACCACTCAGTGTGGAAGCTGTCTTTCCTCCCCTGGTTTCCAACTTTCTGGCTTCTCTCACTCGGTGTGGTGTGAGAGAGGCTTTCCTTCTCTGATTTACCCCCTCTGGGATCCCTTCTCACTCAGTGTGAAAGTGGCTTTTCTTTTTCTCACTCAGTGTGAGAGCTAGCTGTTTGTCTCTCCTTCTCCTTTTTCTCTCTCTGTTTTAAATAAGTCACCTTCCATAAACACTTTTGAGTCCAGCATTTACTTTTATGAGCGCACTGTGCCGTGGTCTACTCTCTCATTCTTGAGAGGGCGATACTAAGAACCTGGAGAAATGTCCTACAGGGGAACTGAGGGCACGCCTGAACCCCAATATAACAGAACTAAAAACGATCTGATACAAGAGCTCTCATTTTTAGACAATGCAAAAATTATACTCTCTTCCTGACTCTCCTGATCTCAAAGTCATTCTCCTTATACATGTACAGCACTTACCCATTCATTCATTCTTCCTTCCCAGATTCTTACTCAGTCTGAACTATGTCTGTGACACTAAGTAACAGAAGGAAAAGTGTACAAATTTCTTCTCTCAACATGTGTATGTTTTAGATGTACAGGAAAGATATCCACCTCAAAGCTCATCACAGGAGACGAGCTCCTGGGTCAAACATGGTTAACTGACAAATAAAATGAAGATGTTAATAGTAAGCATCATAAAAGCCAGAATATTGAAGTAATATGTCTAAATAAACAGAGGTGGGATTTAAGCTGGGTCTTTAGTGTATATAGAATTTATATAAGTTAAAAGAAGTCAGAAAGACCAAGTGATATAAACCAAGGCAAGGAGAGATAAATTCTCAAAACCTTCTCCACAAGCTCTTGATTCAAATCAGTTTGACTGAAGTACAGGATTCCTAGAAGGAACCTCCAGGCATTTCAGAAAGGCAGATGAGACTCAGTAGCAAGGTGAAATAGGTAATGGATGGGAAATGGAACTTTGAGACAGAAGACCAGAGTTTAATTCCAGCTCTACTATTTGGAGTCATGGGAACAGTTCAAAGATGAGAAAATAATAGCAACCTTACAGGGTTGCTAAGAAGTAAATAACATAACAAAGAAATGTTTCATTGCCATTAAATTATTTTGTCAAATAACTATAGTTTTAAAAAATATAGGATAGTACAAATGACAAAAGATTTAAGCTGATTCATGAGTATTAGAAACTGTTTCTTTCTTCCTTCTTTACTTAATTGAGTTTTATTCCCAGAGCCATCTAATAATGGGGTTAGGAGGGCACAGACTTAGTGTAATATGACACTTAACATCATTTTTAACAATGGCTTCCTCAAGAGACATTTTCAAGGATATATTCTATGAGGAACTCAGCTTCATGGCTAAAAGTATTAACAAAAATAATTATAATAACTTTCACTTTGGTAAGCACTTCATATAAATTCTTTCATTTAATCTTTATAAGAGTATCTCTAATATAAAGGGATTTTCCCCATCTCACGCAGAAAGTGAGGCCCAGAGAGGTTAAACAGTATAGAAAAACAGCCTATTGTATGGCAAGACTGACACCACCTCAAAGCAAAACCACCATGATGACCAGTGTTTGACTCCTGCATACCAATGTGTTCTGTAGTGTGCCCTGTAGCATAGACAATCCTTCATAAAGATGTTTACCTAACCTCTCCACTGGTAACAAGTTTCAGCAAGAAACTCTGAGACGTGACCAGCTACATGTCTTTATCCTTGCTATATAAAGGATACTTTCTGGAGGGTGGGTGCTGGAATCCACTGTTTTGTGGCCACCAGCAACATGGCTTCTGTACGTAAGTCCCTATTAAGTATTTCTTTCTGATATACTGGATTTGTCAGCCTCATTCTTCAGGCTCCCAGCTCCCTCCATCTTTGGAGTTTGGTTTGCATGTACCTGCTCACCATGGAACAAATGGCTTGCCTATCGCCCAGAAAAGTTAAGTGACTCCAAAGCCCATACTTAAAATCATTAAAATCATGGTTGATTGCCTCTTCTGTCTAACTGCTTTTAAAAGATTCTTATATATTCCCCTTACTCACTTTGGCTTTCTTCAATAAATACATTCTAGCTACCTGAGCTTTAGATTTGTTTGAAATCTACATATAAATGGAAGCTTTCAGTGGGCAATACATTGAGGTTCTACAAGGTCTTCCATTCCTCAATAGCATCTAATTTAGAAAGGGAAGTACACATAATAGACATGGGCTGAATAAATCAAAAAGGAGGCGAAAGGCAGAAACCAGCTTTTATACTGTAGAATGAGGGAACCTTGCTCATTAGCTAATCCAATCCCAACAATAACCCTCTAATATAGGCAGCCCCATTTACAGAAGAAGAAAGTGAGGACCAATGGGATTAAGTGATTTATGGGCGATCACTCAGGATGTAAGAAGAGCTTCTGACAGAACAGCCTTCTGTCCACCCTCACTGCTAAATGCCCAGCCGAAGAAATTGAATGTATCTGTTTGAAAATGAATGTCCTTGGAAGGTTCCGAGTAAGGGATTAAGATGCTATTTATCAAGCACCTTAATCAGGTAGCCTAATGTGGAAAGAGAAAATATCAGAGAAAATCAGTGACAAGTACCCCTCAGACATCTCTATACCAGCTTACTCATTCCTAATTATTAAAACAGTAATAATAACAATAGCAAACAGTACTTGTATTTGTGTGCCAGGTGCTGGAAACTGTACATATATATATTTGATTTTTACAATATATACTTAATTCTCACTACAACTCTATGAGGTAAGATGAACAATTATTAAATCCATTTTCAAAAGCCAAAACGATGTACAGGTTAAGAAACATGCTCAAAGTCACAGTCTCCTAGCTAGTGAGTGGCAAATCTAGGTCTCTGATCTAGGTGGTCTGGCTTTAAGTCTGTGCTCCCAACCACTACCATATTCTGCTTCTTATTCATCTAACATGTTCTTTCCACCAACATTTCCTGGGCACTCATTATATTCTAGAATATACTAAACTATAGATGATAAATTAAAATCAATACCATGAAAGGATATTTAAAATTATCTAATTTTGAATTTTTCTAAAGATCAGCATAAACAGATTTTTTAAAAAATCATTCATTATAAACTATTCAACATACATTTAAATGTTTCATAATTATAGGGAAATGACTGCACTGCTAAAAATTATAAACTCTGACTTCAGTATTTAGGAGGAAGGTGTCATGTGTCTTAAGTGGCAATAGAAGGAGGGATTCTCAAACTGAAGTGTATGGACTTCCTGATAGAAAGATAAAAAGACTTTAATAACTTTTCAACTACAACAAAAATTGTCCATGATAAAGAATTCTCTTACATGTATAGCACGAGACTAGAGCAATGCATTTCTGTATATGATTATCTACTGTAAAAAACAACAGCAATAAAAAATATCAGTATCGTCAGGGTATTTTTCCCCCTGAATACTTAATAGAATCTGACCATGTGCCAGGAATTATGCTATTTCATAAGCAACTCATTTAATCTTTCCTATTACCTAAGATAAAGGTACTATTATCATCTTCAATTTACAAATGAGGAAACTAAGGCAAAGACAGATCATACAATGTATGAATTATGTACTTGATGAAGCAAGGATTGAACCCAGACAGAATGACTCTGGAGCCTAGGCTCTTAAGCATCACGCTGCATTGTCTCCTGGTTGGAAGGGGTAATAAGAACCACTCTACTCCTTTCTGTCTATAGCATTTTCTATAAATATCCTCCTATCCCCCCACCTCAGCTACTGCCTTCCTCTTCTCCTTCCTGAGCACTTCACTGCTCTTTCCATTTATACTCATGCTCCTCCAGTGTCCACCTACTTTCCTGCATGAGCCTGAAGTACCTGAAAGCATTTACAGGTTTCTGTTCAGCTAAGTACCTCTTTACGGCAATCATCTGAACTGAAAGTTAAGGATCTTTTCAAAGGAAATGTCTTGTTGGTACCTATCACCACAACTTCTAAATAGATGAGCTTTCTTATTTTTAAAGTACAAGACTATAACTTCTATTTCTTTATTTTTATTTCCTCCATAGCAGGACCTTGGTAAAGCAATCAATGGACAGATAGCTAAATTTCATAACTTGGAATAGTTATAAAAGGGCAAGCTGGGCCCATGATAAAGTATCAGTTAGCACAGTTGTTTTCAAACTTCAGTGTGCATCAGGCAGGTTTAATAAAACACAAACTTCTGGGCCCAACCCTAGAGTTTCTCATTCAGCAGGTAAGTTTGGATGGGCCCAAGTATTTGCAATTCTAACAAAATCTCAGATGCTGCTGATGCTGTTAATCCAGAGATCGCACTTTTGAGAACACAGTGAATTAGAACACTGGTGTGAAGGGACTCACATCATTTCATTCTAATTCAAAGCAGATTTACCTTGGGAAGCTCCAGATGTTGCACATTTTTAAATGAACTGAGGTCCACAACTCCATTAGAAGTAGTAACAGTTGGCTCTGCCTGACAAAGGAAAAGAAATGGCAAAAAGGGCAACTGAGTATTAGGAATTTTGATTTGTTTAAATATAAGGGCCACTTAAAATTATTTTATATACTATAATACATTATTAATATGTTAACATTTTATGGAATTTATGCACATTATATTCTCTACAAAATACTTATAAGGTGCAGTGTGACTGGACAGCACAATCAGTTGAGAACACAGAAAGACCAAGTGGCCTGAAGACTGGATTTACTCTATAATAAAATCCAATGGCGGCCCAGCTACCAAATGGTGAAACTCACTGACAGAGCACTAGCAGAAACACTATATATTATTCTTCCCTGTGTTAGTTATCAAGTGAAATGAAAACTTAAAATGTTTTACCTGAATGTTATTAAAATACTCCATTTCCTTAAGAGACATATTTAGTACAACTAATATGAAAATAAAATATTTTACTTTATAACCTAGTCATCTTAAATAACCACCTGTCTCAGATGAAGTATTAGGAGCAGCTGGAATGAGACAATGATTTGTACATCTATCTTATGTATATATAAACTCTATATTTATATATTCATTTAGGAAAGAATGTTTCTCTTTTTATAGCTACCCCCATTGATAATCACCAAGCTTCCTCTAATTTTAAGCTTTTCACTCTCTACTAACTCCTGGTATTCATCATATACATGTGTCCAAAGCTTTCCCAAACCAAAACAAAATCACCATGAGAAAACTTTCCCAATTCTCTGTCACCCTCTAGCCACTGCCCTCTCTCTCTCCTTGATTTCCTGCCCATCATTTGTTTTCTCAAAAACTGCCAACCGTCTCCTAGTTACCAAACCCAAGGGACTCTCTCATCTTCTCACAGGACTCTTGATACATGGCAGCCTATAGGGCTGTGGAGTGTGCTCTTGAAAGACACTCTCCTCCGCTGCTGTGCCACATGCCCTCCTGGTTCTTCATAGTCTCTGATCTCTTTGTTAGCCTTTCTACCACATGATTCTGGCCTTGGCCCTCTGTCTCTACAAATGCTCTCTGTAGCAAGCACCTCAGCTTCCCTGGCTAATAAATGCCAAATCTGCATGTACAGGAACTCATCTGTAAATTGGAGACTAAATGTCTCAATGCATGCTTCTACTAGGCTATCCAACAGGCACTTCATTCTTAACCTGTCCTAAATAGAATGTACCATATTTTTCCAAATATCTTTCTGTATTTTCTATTTGGTAAAAGCCATCTCTCACGTCACCAAGTCAGACACTGGAAAACCTTGTATATCCTATCTGTTTTATTCTCCAGTCCAAAGAGCAATATCTGGTACAAAATAGAGTGCTCAGAAAAAATATGTTGGAAAAACACATCTTCAACCATTTATTTTTCCTCAATGAGTACATTTAGTTGAAGATGAAGTACTACCAATTTGGGTCTTATACATCTGATGTAACCATTCCCTCTTTTAGCTTTAGTTCAGGTCCTTGTTAACCATTTCCTGAATTATTCCAATAATTATCTTACTTCCTCTAACTTACCTTTTCTCCCCTGCTATCTCTGATTTTTCTCTGCAATACTGACAGAAATTTTTAACTATACATTTCTCATTCTCTGAGCTCCACACTGCCTCAAAGACAAAGCTGGCATATGTTAGCCTGTCAATGTATCCCACAATCTGACCCTGTCCCCTTTATCACTGACCCTTTCCCCACCAGCTCCCCTTCCCTGCCCCTCGTTGCTCAGTGATGCTCTGTAATTTTCAGTTTCCTGAAATAGCAGAGCCTCCATGCCATTTCTCACTCCATGCCCTCTGCTTACAATGTTTTGCCCCCCAAATCTGCCAACACAGACTTCATATGTAACCTTCCCTATAAAGTTTTACTCTCAATTTCTTTTCAGAGGCAGAACTGGTAACTCCCTTCCTACCCATACCATTCCCCAGGCAGACTAAAATTAGTCTCTACATAAGTGGTATGCTTATTTCCACGAGTGTCTTCTTACACTAGGATATACACTCCTTGAAGGCCAAGGCTATAATTTATCTACCTCTGATATCCCTTTCTAAGTGTTCTGTAATTGTAGATTGAATTAATAAGGGGCAAACTAATCAAGTCTTCCCAAAGAAACAAACATAAGTTACATATACCTCCTTATTTTGAAGATTTTCTGAGGTAGAAGGCAAAGGTTCTACTGCATTTCCAGGACATACAGCCATCTGATTCACTGCATCTTTATTTCTAAAAGCAAAACACAACAACCTATTATACCATAATGATATTATTTTCATTCTCCTATTTCCAGAGTCAGAAAGTTATCAGAGAAAATTCTTTAACCCCCAAAACCACGACACTTACATATTTACAAACATTTTATTTTCACTCAAAAGAACTCAGAGTAGAAATGCTAATAAAAAGTATTTGTTAAACTAGGAAAAGAAAATGATCACCTGATAAAAATTATTTTCACTTTAGAAGGAGCACATTTAATAATTGAGGAGGCATTCTGATGACTTCTTCCATATAAAATTTGACCATTGATCTGTAAGAAATAAATATCATTAGTTGAGCCCAAAATTTTAGTATCATAAATTTTTACCATTCTTCCTAGTTAATGAAAAGCGCATTGTTTCTTCCTTTAAAATATCATATTTTACATTAAGTGTTATATGTTTTCTTCCCTAGAACATGAACCTTTTTATGGTGAATAGAGAAAGCTCATGTTTAAAGCCAGCATTAAAATAATGCACATGAAGTTTGACATCCACAGACTGCTGATAAAGAGGCACCATTTGGACCAACCGCAGGAGAGGAGACGGCAAATTTTCTGGCAGGCACTGGGCTCCCAGCATGCTTTGCAAAATGAGGGCTCTGAGGAAAAACTCGTGACCTGCAAGACCATCCTGGGAAGTTCCTTACTGTCCTATTTCCCACTTAGTCTCAAAACTCAAGACCTGGAAATAGGCCACTGGGAGAAGCAATGCTGGGTAGATTCAGGATTCAGGCAGCAAACTGTGCCTAGCAGCACAGTGCCAAATGCAAATGACTGCCTCAGTCATCTGGTCATTTAGTCACTGCCGACTGAGCCTTTCATGTCTATAGGGAAACACACCCAGCATGGGAAAAGTATAAAGGCAGTATAAAAACATGTGGATTCCAGTCTAGGGGAGGCAAGGACAAACAACACAAGCAACTAAGATTCTAAACCCTATAAAGTATGGTCCACAAATTTATTTTGCTTGGCGGGCTGAGTTACTGCTTTTGTTATTTAGCCTTAACCTTGACCCCACCCCACCTCACTCTCATCACTTCTCCCATTAGTGATTCAAGTTCCAGAACGTCCAGTGGGTCAGCCTCAGGGGAATGATTGGTCACTTGGCTTTTCAAAAACTCCTAATAAAAATGTAGCACACAAAATAAATACTTTTGAAGTGTGAGCTTTATTACTATCTTGGGGCAAAAATTGTTCCTGGTGCTACACAGTCATGACCTTTTAATGGAAGTTAATAGGAACATGGACTCTACTTAGAGTTTTGGTTTAGAGCCAGATCTGCTGCAATGCATCTATTTTATTAAGCAAGTGATGGTTTTCTCAGTCACTTTAAGGTCTGGGTGATTTTCTGGAAACTGATGATTCCATTACACTAATACAACAAGAATAAATTCAACGTTTTCCTCAAAAATTTACCTCTAGAAGCTCATCTGCAACTTGCAATCGACCATCTTTTCCCGCAGCTCCATTTGGATCAATCCCCACTATGAAGACACTCATCCTGGATCGATCTTTGTTCCCAGCAAGACTTAGACCCAAACCACTATGACCTTTCTCCAGTTCAATCATATGCAGCTCGCCTATTAGGGTTCCATAACGCTCTCTGATATTTTCTACATGCAACAACAATAACAAATACATATTTAATTTACAGTCAAATGCTTTAATGTGGAAAGCTATTTAGTTTTATCTCAAAGGGGCAGTATTTTGTGCCAAAATGTAATCTTTGTCAGTTAAAAGCTAAATAGATTAACCACTTGGGCAACAGGACTGGTTTCCTGGAGGAATCAAACTTTGAGGAATTTCTTTGCATCCAGGGTACAATGTCTGATTCATCAGTTCACCTTGGGGTGGCTAGGTCAAAGAAAAGTAATTCATTATAAACTCTCAGAAGACTACGATTAAACCGGAAACTTGATCATTTGCAGTGGAGAACAGAATTGACACATCCAGAATATCTGTGTTCACTCATCAGTGGGAGCTTTTCTCCCATAGGAAAACCAACATTGTATATCACATTATGTTGGGCAGTTGCTTGGTAGATATATCCAAAATGAAGGGAATGAGTTTTCTTACCGCATAGAGCTATCAGCCCAGGACAACTTGATGCACATGTCCTAGCTTTGGGACACATGTCCTAATTAGATGAGACCATTTACATCTTCTACCCCACATCTTCAAGAGGTGATGGTTAGTGCGCACCCTCTTTAATCTAAGAGGTTTGAGGCCTCACATAGATGCTCCAGTGCACAGACAGAGATGAGCAACCAGCCAACAGCCAGCACTACTTGCCAACCATGTGAATTAGCTGTCTTGGAAGTCTAGCCCAGCTAGGCCAAGTCACCCATTGCCCTTTAACAAATTAATAATAAATTGTTGTTTTAAGCCATTACATTTTGGGGTGGCATCATAATAGAAAACTGAAACATTCTAGCTCGTGTTTTCCTTAAGAGTATATTCTGACCATATTGATTGTTAGCAATATACTCTAGTGTCATTGAGAAAAGACTGAGGAAATTACAAACTTTACCAGTACCAGTCATCTTAGAAAACCTTACTATACGGCTAATGGGCTAATGTATGCATTCTACATTGATTCTTAACTGCATCAATTTCATAAACTCTTATTTCCTGACTCCTTCTAGCATACAGCAGCACAACTTTTATGCTCTGTACTTCCTAAAAAGATTTTAAAGAAAATAATTCGATTTTTAAAATAAAATTTTTTAAAACGACTTTGGGCTAAATTTTAAATATTTTCCTATAAATCGTATTTCCTTAGAAAACAGAGATTCCCTATTAGTCCTAATAACAGCTGCCTATGAAAGACTGGGCCAGGCACAGTGGCTTATGCCTGTAATCCCAGCACTTTGGGAGGCCAAGGGGGGTGGATCACAAGGTCAGGAGTTTGAGACCAGCCTGACCAACATGGTGAAACCTCGTCTCTACTAAAAATACAAAAATTAGCTGGGCATGGTGGCACACGCCTGTAATCCCAGCTACTCAGGAGGTTGAGGCAGGAGAATTGCCTGAACCTGGGAGGCAGAGGTTGCAGTGAGCCAAGATCATGCCACTGCACTCCAGCCTGGGTGACAGAGTGAGACTGTCTTAAAAAAAAAAAAAAAAAAGAAAGAAAGAAAGACTGCTGGGCACCAGGTGCTGTGCTTAGCACTCTTTTGGCACTATCTAATTGAATGTTAGTAACCTGAGGGAAGAACTGCATTTTAAAAAGAGAGATAACCACTAGGCTAAAGCTTAGAGATAGTTAGCCAATGCCTAAAGTTTTGATCTCCACAATTATACTATGTCATCATTCTGGTATAGAAAATACACCAGAAGTTCAAGGTGTGATAACAACAACAACCAGATTTTACACGAGGAATCTCAGGCCCAGAAAGGGGTGATGACTTGTTCAGGACACGGGGTGGCTGACCCAGTACTGGCTTCTTAGAGAGTACCCTGTCCTTATTAATTCTTCTACAAAAGGCAGAGTGAGCTTTAACAGCACATTTAAAGGAAAGGAAAAGCATGATTTCATGCCTCAGGAATGTATGCTGTATTCAAGCAAAACAAACACTATTCTTTCCACAAAGAATTGCAGTATATATCACAAAAGCTGCAACATACTTATTTATCCACGGCATAATCCTTGGGAAACTCAGAGCTATTTTAATACCTCTTATAATGAAATGCATCATAAAAAGACAACTTACTCCAGCTGTAACCAAACTCATCCTCTTTGTCCACATCTTGTGAAATTTTGCTTGCAGATGACTGTGCCTGATCACTGCCCATTTCTGCAAAGGCTGAAGGAGGGGGTGGGGACACATTGCACAATGGAGCCATCTCTGGCTCTGACTCTGACTGACTGGGTGCCTGTGGGAACAAAAAGAATGCAGTGGGTTTGTGCAGTCTAAGGAAGAAAACTTCAAGAGGAAGAAGAGACTAATGTCAAAAACAAAGACTGGCTTTAAAATTTCTAACTAATAACAGAGAGCCTACAAACACACACACACACACACACACACACACACACACACACACCAAATAATGGAAGGCTCATATATATATATCTAACAAATAATGGAAAACACAGATTGTTACATATTTTACATATATGAATATATATTTTAATATTCATATATGTAAATATATATCTTTATATATGTGACCTTTCCATTATTTGTTAGATATTTTAAAGCCAGTCCCTGTTTTTGACATTACACTCTTATTTCCATATATATGTGTATATATAGATATATACAGATATATCTATATATATGAAAGATTAGATGAGATTCAAGTAAAGTTTAAATATATTAAACTAAGTAGTATCAGAGAACAATTCGCTGAACTTTTATTTGCTATTTTAAGCCAATGGATTATTGAATTTGAAGGCTTAAATGACTGGGTAGAAAACTATACAAACTTTCCCTTCTGGAAGAAAAATGTCATTTAAAAGTTACAAGTTTTGGGTCCTACAGGTAAGATTTAGGGCATCTAGAAAAATCTGCAAAAAAGATAATTAACAAAGAAGTTGCCCTTCAAAGCTTATTAGTGAGACTAAATAATTATTTATTGCTACCTGAATCCTCTCTCCAAATGATTCTCTCAACAAATCCAGGATAGCAAGTATCACACATGCAGGCTTGTCTACCAGGGAGCCAGTCTGTTAGCACAGAGCACACACTCAGATCTGAGAGGCATGGTTTTAAGGACAACACCAGCTTTCCCTTGCCAAGGCAGATCACAAGATAAATGAGAAAACACAGGAGGCTACTTAATAGAAAGCCAAAGCATGGTATACTTGGTGTCACTTAGGGTCATAGCTCCTATTTCAAAAAAAAAGGACTTGGCATCATAAGTTATATTGTAAAAGGAATTGCAGTTTTTGTTATTAAAACTGCAATTACTTTTGCACCAACCTAATATTATAGATGATCAAACAGAATGTTAGTGTTTGAAAGGTTTTTAGGTTACTGAGTTCATTCTATTCATTTTGCAGATGAATAAACCTTTTGAACCTGAGGCTACAAGAAGTGGAAGTTTTTGTTCCAAATCAAACAGTGGTACTAGACTTCTTTTTGCTTAACTATTAATCCAATGCACTTTCCATTATACCATGTTGTCTCCTCCAATTTCCATAAATAAGACAATACCTAACTCAAAGGTCAGGGACATCCAGCTAAAGTTCTAACCTTGGTACCAAGGTGTCCCTGATTCCTTGAACTTATAGTTTTCCCATATATCTTTATTTTACTTTTTGATTGTATAAGAATCCCTCTGATACAATTTGGTTTATTATATACATTTATATCTAGAAAAATATTTTGAGTTTTTTTAAAAAAACTGACTTCTTACAAGAATACATTAAATGATAAACATGCACAAATACTTAAAGAAATTATCAATTGGTGCCAAGAATTAGAATACCTAAAAATATATTTAACATTAGAACTATTTGACACTAAATGTGACCTTTGTTGATTCAGAAAGCACTCAATTTTCTGGCAAAGCAAAGAGATAGTTAATAGAGATTTAACAGCATAAGTGTCAGATTACAGAATCTACTATATTGAAATGTTCAATCTGTTTGTCATTAGACAAACAGATAGAAGTTACTAATGTAAATGGAACCCTTGTTATCTTCCCAAATGCTGTGCCATAAATCTCTTGAATTAATATAACAATAAAAATGATCAAACATACAAAAAAAACCCTCATTTGATCCAATCAACTTTCATTATCATAGTATAGCGGAGGAAGATATGTACTTTAGAATTTTTCTGGTTAAAAAAAATTTATTCTCTGTAACAACAGAAAACGTTATGAAGCACGAATTAAGTCCATTCCATTTTGTTAAAAGGAGAACAAAATCTAATTTAAACTTCCCATAATTCTAACAAATCTATAGATGTACATTTTATAAATCTTGCTGCATAATTTTTCTGAGTTGTTATTTTAAGAACAAACAAACAACCTGCTTATCTGAAAAACTGTTTGGAGTCTTAGGCACAACATTTTCATACTGTGAGTAAACCAAAATGGTACCCTAACCTACCTGATTAATTAAAACAATATAAGCATTTATTTATTTGAGGGACAATCAGGTGTTATGTTTTCATACTCCTGACACCCTCATTCTCATGAAGATCATGTATCTACCTCGGTAGTGATCTTTTTAAAAGTTATTCATGAAGATATGGCTCTTTAACAATGATTGTTCAACCTTCATTGGCAAAAATGCACTGTATACTTGAAATCACTCCATGCCATGTATGTACACATCAAGTACAACACACACATAAAGCACACTGTAACACATCCACATAAGAAAAGTCCACACTGACACAAACCTTAAAGGGTGTGGGAGCAAAAGGGTTAGTTGGGGAACAGTAGAAGATAATTCTACTTGAATTCTGTAATTCCTATAGTAATAGAAAACATATTTCTTCAGATATATAGCATCTTTGGTTATCCCTATCAATAACATGGTATCCATTAGAATAACAAGGTAATCTGATGAATATTCATAAAATGTTTCCCGAAAAAAAATTGTTGACATCTTTCTTCCTTTTCATGATCAAATTATGGTATATAAATTCTTGTAAATTTTTGTTTCAATTTTTGTTTTATAATTTCATCAGAAAATGAGAAGATCCAAGTATAGATTTACAAGCATTGAAACAGTTATGTTTCCTGATTCAGGCAATTATATGGGCATGCTTCATGAATATTCAACAGACTCCTGCATGTACACATACACAATTATTTGTGCAGTGATTTACTCATGTTAGAGCTTTTATGATCACCTTGTAGAAGTCTGAAAAGGATTTAAAGCAATACAAGGTTTTAAAGAAATTACGTGTGAAACTATCATACATTGGGCAACTAACAAAAATTTAAATATCAGAAATTTTAAATCACACCAAAAGGAAAGAAAGGCATTGGACTCCTGATTCTCCTTTACTTTTCAGAAGGGCCATTTAATTTCAGCAATAAAAATAAATATTCTCTGGCAAGAAAATGTGCTTAAAAAAGGATTTGCATGCCCACTCCAAACAGCTTCAGTTTTGTTTTTTTTTTCCTGCCCAAATGTAGTAAACAGTGAACTGGGACAAAGGCACAATAGTAACAAAGAACAAAACATTTGCAAAAGGCAACAGCAAGACAATGGGCATTATCCAACCTTGTCAGCGTTGATTTGTAGAGAGTCAGCAAATGGGTTAGTGCTGCTGAAGTTGTACTTAGGGTAAAGGTTGTGCGGCAAGGAAGGCAAAGGGGATTTCTAAAATGAAACATAAGAGGCACTGAACGCAAAGGAAATGTACTGAAAACAACTCAGTTTTAAAAGCAAACTATATACTGATTTAAAGAACTGCCTGTGTGAAACTAGATCCTATCAGATCTAGTAATTAATAGAAACATCTTAAAACAGTCTGGAACTAAAGATTTGTCTCTAATGACCTGAATCTATATCTGAGTCTAAATCACACCACCCACAGGAAACTAATTGTCAAATTGATCCCAAATTTCTTTTATTTCTGCTCAATGTCTTCAGTATTACTAACAGAGACACATATATTTTGCCCACTTTATATATTACTACATGTTTCACGAATATCAGTAAACAAGTTCAAAATTAAGACCACAAAATTTTTTTTATTTACATCTAAAAGCTAATTATGTTTTTTTAACTAATCAGTTCCAGAATGCAAATTATAATTGGTCTGCTAGTTCACTGGTAACCTTCACCATTCTTTTATGTTGTCTCCCAGTAAGGAAACTTTCCATATTTTGACTTCATATTGATAGTGCTTTAAAGCAATTGTATTTTTTAACTTAAAAGTTCAACAATTTATTAAAAAATGAACTCCTGTACAGTGGTGTTCTCTATTTCTTCCCAGTTTCTGTGGAGGTAGAAACATGGAGATTCATGTTTTAAATAAATTTCCTATAAAATTGCCCATATTATTGGGGAATTTATGAAGCTTTAGATAATATTTGAAGTCCTGCCTTAAAGTGTTTCTCAGAGGTTTTGTGGCTTGCCAGTAATAAGCCCTGAGCCAGACTGTTAGAGTTGAAAATACATATTAAAGCCAGGATGACTGCCAGATAGAATTTAGCATTTTCATAGTTAAAAAAAAAAAGTAATTTCCTTAGCACAATAAATTCTTCTCCTTCTTTTCACACCCGCTATCTTTTTCTTTTATTGACTATATCTTTCAGGGGAAATTGCAGACATTTAAAATTCATTTTGGCTCCAATGAAATGTTTGTGTTACTTCTCTCTATAAAAAAGCCCTACTGGCAGGCATCAAGTATAGGGAGAGGTTGTCATGTGACACCACCCTGTATGGGAGAACACTCTGGAAAGACTCCTCAGTATGCCTGCACTAAAGCTTATGCCACATTACCCTTTCAATCTGCTCTTCTTGCAATGTTTTTCCTACAGAGGGAAGACAGGAAAAAGAAATGGGCACAATGACATTTCTGCTCATCTCAACTCTATCCCTGCTTTTCAGTTTAAAATGTCAACTCCTGCTTTACAAGAGAAGATCACAAATACCAAGACACATGACCATTTATTAAGGTGGAAGAAATGACTTGGCAGAGGTGAAAAATATATCCTAGGCAAAATAGTTCAATGCTATGGAAAATGGAGATTATTTCTCATCTTCATACATGGGACTTGTAGGTTTCAAGTGTTGTTTATAATTCTGTGGAACATGAGAAAACAAAACTATAATAGCAAGAAATGAAATATTTAAAGAAAGCTCTAGTTTTTAAATTTTTATTACTTTTGTTTCCTTTTTAATTTTTAGATCTTAGAGGATTAGAATTTGGCCCGGATAGCAAAGTGTAAAAGTATAGCACAGGCACAGCAGATGAAATGGTAGATTACTCTAGTATTAGGAAAATATTTTTAGAAACAGACAATTTCTTATTAAAAAATCAATGATGAAACTTCTGTTTGTAGTCCCAATTGCTGAGAAAAGCAGAAATATTAATAACGAAGAAGCACAGGGAAGATAAAAACATTCTCTGGCCCCTTTAAATGAGGCCCACCTTTCAGTGAGACAATGTGGTCAGACTGAATTCTGTGAAGGGTCACACTGGTGAAATTATCAGGGCTAGTTCTGGAAATTTCTATTCTTGAAGAGCGAAAGGACCAAAGAAACTGACTGGTTTTTCAGCCCATGTTTAAGTTTTCCTAGGAGCTTTATCCTACATCTACAGATAACACAATTACCACTAAGAGACTTTTAAGGATATGCATTTGTGATTGTTCCTTTTAGACTACTGGAGACCTGCTTATTTCCATAAGGAAATAAATCGTTGAAACAAAACATATCTCATTTAAATGCAAAATTAATTTTAATTTTCCAAAGCAAAATAAGTATGACTTGACTACACATATCATTCTTAACAAGATTTATCCTGTAACAATTGCTATAAAATCAGGTATCTTTATACCTCAGATAGTAAAGTAAGAGTAATTTCCAGGTGTATGAGACAAATCTTCCCAACTCATTGGAAACTGTGCCTGACATTGAAAGAAATATTTGTAGTTTAAGTTTTTAAAGCAATATTGAGAATCACTATTCAGCAATTTATAGTATTGTCCCAAATATGTAAAAGTTGTAAATTACAAACAACACAAAAAGGACTAAAACCCACCCACATAAAAAAATAGCTTTAACTTAAACAGCCATTAAACATTATTATGCTGTGTGTATGTTTAACACACAAATGGAAACAAATGTAAAAGGATTTATAGTTATTTAAACAAACTGAATAGCTTTGTAAAGAATGCAGCATGATGCAGCCCTACCATTTGGCAAATTTTCTTTCTGAATGGATAATTATTACCTAACAATAAACAAGTGAATGATTAAAAACTGCAGATGTTGAAGTGCTTACTTATGTTAAGAACTACTACTAGATTCACTCTTTACAGTAAATCCAGATCAGAGTTACACCTGTCTTCACAACAAAAGGATGGGCCAGTAAAATAAATCTGGTCACTTTACAGTCCATAGCATAGAATATTGATAAGTTACTTCGACAGAGTTCATCTAGAGAGTTGTTGGTTACTTTCATCATTTGAACCCTAATATCTTAAATTCTTAATTTCACAAGTTAAATTGAGCCTTAATATCTTAAATTCTTAATTTTGCAAGTTAAAATTCAATGTATTTTGCAGATAAAATTAAATATTTTAAGTTTTAGATGATGCCTTCAAGTTCCCTCACATATGTTGACATTTTTCTTTTAAAGACAACCAACTCTAAAAACGAGTAAGTAGATAATTCAAAGAGAATCACTATGATGGGGGTTGTTAACTTAAATCCAAAAGAGGAGTCTATAAGAGCTTCATGACATCTAGGAAATGGTATGCAATTTTTGAGTGGAGGTATATGTTTCTAAAGAACTTTCAAATGGGTTTGTGAACCCAATATACTTAATAATTGCATGTGAATATTTTATTTCATGAGTCATAAAGGAGGAGTGGAAAAAACAGTTTTAAACTCTTGGCATAACTTTCATCTTCAGCATCAAGTCACATCAAATACAAAGCCTCACTCTGTATCTTTGCTAAAGACATTCATCAAATGTACTTACATTTTCTAAAATGTTTTTTAAAGCTATTTTACCTGCGATGACTGATGGCAAATGAGTTGGTAGGTTTCTGTCCACCAATATAGCTATACAGTGATGAAGAGCTACACAGTGATTGTGGCTAGAGTATAGCAACTATGAAATCACTTGTAAACAAACCAAATCTACCCTGTGTGAATTTAACATTCAGTGGGATACACAAATACATGAAAGATCACTCACAGATGATCTTGGGATTGCATAAACAGGAGATTCTGTCTAGAGAATACATTTAAAAAGAAAATATCATTTCTTTTGCTTCCAAGGGGCTCCACTAGAGATCACAGATGATTAACTTGAATCATGATACCACATTCCTTTTAATAACTTGTGTATTTTGTGACTGAAATGAATACTAACAGTTAACCATCTAGATGCCTAGAGCTACTGATAAACCCTACTTCTGTGTATATTCAATAGACCACAAAAGTCTTTATTAAATATGGTGGAAGGGACTGCCAGCGTAACTCAATTTTTGAGAAAGCAAAACAAACTTTTAACGAGTCTGAGATTTAAAAGTCACTATCTTTGCTTCTATATACAACTTGGCCCTTGATACATTAGATTCCAAGTTGAACACTGTTTGGATAATGCCTACCTTGCCCTTTGTGTTCGCTTACCCTTGGTCTGTTTATAATGCTCTGTACCATAAAGACTACAGGGTTGCCTGCTTTCCGAATGGCTTCCACAGCTTGTTCATGGCTTGCATCTCTGAGGTCCATTCCATCCACCTGCAATGGAAGGCCTCAGCTTAACATTTCAAGAATCTATAGAACAACAAAAAAATGTGTGGATATAGTTTTAGGGATCCTTGATTAGACTACTAGAAAATCTCTTTTAATATCAAAAATAATTGAGACTACTTGTGAAGCTGCAGAACTTTCCGTCTATCCAGCTAACTTGTGGTCCCTTACTTTGGACGCAGATCTCTGTCTCTAATAGTCAGTTCAAGTCATAATCAATTGAAATGAAGGCTCTGCTTCTGCATTCCTTACATTGCTCAACTGCTCCTTCAAATTAATAAATCAATATCATTAATGAAATAATATGAGGGAACTATCTGGCAGCACTGTCTTCATCATGAGTCACTGTAATGATTTTCTTCTAATCCATTATAGAGTGGTGTGGGAAGGGGTGATGCCTTGTATAATTCTCTCTGTAGGGAAGCTTGAAGTTCAAAACAAAATTCTGATGTCCAAAAAAATCAGATAATGATAAGGTTAGTTTTGCAAAAGAATCCTTGCAGTAGATATGATAGGAGCTAGAAGCTAAGAAATTGTGTTTATTGTTAGTAATTCTTATATAGTTTGAGAATTAAAGTTATTTTGTAAATTTTATTGATTATGGTTTGCCTGAGTAATGATCAGCTCAGCTTATACACTATCTGAATAAGAACGAAAATAGTTTAAAAGGCCAAATGCTAATCCTGTAAGAAAACTATAGGATGTTATCATTTTATCATTTCTAACTACCATGTTATGATATACACACAAAACCATAAACTCAAGAGTGGACACAATTCTAGAAAAGAACATTATTAGATGTTTGCACAGAACATTAGCACCTTTAAAAGAATTATATAGATTTAGAAAAAACCTCCCCTAGGTTGACAGTTAGATGAAAACATTTTTTGTGCATATTAAAATAGCTTCTAACTTTTTTGTAGAACAAAAGTCAGTATTCACATCTACCATATGTCTACTATATATTCCATTCATGGAAAAATTTAACAGGATGTTAATTATTTTGCTCAAATCCAAAGTACCATTCTCAGAGAATAATCTGCAGATCTGCCCTCACCTAGTCTACATACATTTTGAGAAACTCTTAGCAGAGACACGCTTTAGAATCCTCAGGATTACAGAGGCCTAAGGCTTGCTACATACTAGAAAAGCCCTTGCACATATGGCACAAATCACTGTTAAAGTGCATATGGTATTTTACAACACACAAAAAAGTCCTTTTTTTTCCATGTAAAAGGGGAGCTTTAACTTTTTAAATACATTTAAACAAAATTTGAGAGCAAATTACAACCATTCCTTTCTAGAAAATAATATAAATAGCTCTTTTTCTATTTAGGTCAAAAGGATTTAATAGTGAGGTACAAATAAAATAAACTTCTTAGTGATAATCCAAAATTTTAAATTTTAGGTAGCATCATAACTAAAGATGTTCCTTAAAAGGGGTCTAAGATATCATCTAATAAAAGAATGCAAGGTAGAGAAAAAGCATATCATTCTTCCTTCTAAATTATCATCAGAAAAAAAAAAGGACATGGCCCCTGTTTCCTCTCAGGTCCCAATGTGCTTCCACCTTTGGCTCTTACAGACAGTAAGTCATAAATCAACCATTTGAAGTAATAAATCAACCAACCATCAAAACGTTCATTTTAAAGTCTTGGTTGATATGTTATAATCTTCTTCTAAACAGAATATTCCAATGTGTAAATTATATGGGTTTAGAAAATGAGAGTCACTTGTATAAAGTAAATATAATGGTCATTATAGTAGTAATAAAATTGTCTTTATTTAGAAGTTGTCTCTTTTAGTCTACTCTGTAAATCCTGAAAACTCAGAAAATCTGGGTCAGGTACTCCTTTCTCTATCCTTTTAAATAAAATTATGCTTATCCTGATCAAATAATTTATCACACTATTCTGAAGTGACTTGATTACTTGTCAAGTCTGTCCCACTTGGCAGGCAAGCACAGTGGCTTGTTTACTGTGGGATGCCCAGAGCCTGTTATAGCACCTGGAATGCAACAGCTGTTCCAGGAATATTTGTTGAGTAAATGAGTGAGCGACTTATGAGAGGAGAGTCTATTTAAAATATTGAACTTTGCTTTGAATTAAGAGATTAGGCACAACTTAAGGACATGCTTCTAACACACAACAAAATACACATACATGTGCACAAACATGCACACAGGCACATGCAAGGAGCCTTCATTGATGAATGAACACAGCATTGAAAAGGAGAGAGATCCTGGCTTCAACTGAGAAGGAATTACATAAAAGGTAATCGAGGTCTCAGCATTAAATATTTTACTTAAACAGACGCACTTGAAAAAAAAAAAGCTCATCCAACAAAGTTTATCTGCAATGAAATGATAATAAAATACTTCTTGAAATAAAATATCATTAATAACTTAATTATATCTATATTTTGTGTGTGTGCATATATATACATTGCATGTCTATATAATCTTAATTCAAATGTTTTTCCCTAAGAATTGTGCTTTGTTCTTTCAAACAGAATATAATTATTTTATTTTAGAGCCAATTTTTTTAAATGGTTGGCTTTATCTCCAAACATCAGTCTCTATATCAAGATATATTATCTGTCATTATATACATAAGAGAAAATTATGCATGAGAATAAACAAGGAAGAAATACTTTAACCACATACATATTTTACTCTAACACTGGGTTGAGTAACTAGTATGAAGATGACAATTTCCTTAGTACAAAAAAATGGAGCAGGTGAAAAATTTTAGCACAGAAAGTTCACTGAAGGGTACCTCTACTATTCTATCTCCAGGTTTCAAGGTTCCATTTTTGCCAGCTGGACTATCTTCCAGAACATGTTTGATAAAAATGCCCCTCATCACTTCACCGTTGCTTAGACGACTCCCCATTCCTCGTCCACCAACGATGCTGATGCCTAAGGATTTGCTTGGTTCTCTCCAGAGTTCGACCCTAGAAAATTAATAAAATTTTCAACTCTTAGGAAAAAACACAAGGGAAAAGCCTCATTATACTGGATTTGGCAATGATTTCTTAGATGTAACACCAAAGGTACAGAGAACAAAAGAAAAAATAAACAAAATGTACTTTATCAAAATTAAAAACTTTTGTTCATCAAATGATACTATCAATAGAATAAAAAGGCAACCCACAAAAGGAAAAAAATATGTGCTAATCATATATCTGACAAGGGATTCATATGCTGAATACAAAGGGAAATTCTAAATCCCAACCAAAAAAATAAACGAGTGATGTAAAACATAGGCAAATGTCTTGAAAAGTCACTTTTCTACAGAAGTTATATAAATGGCCCATAAGTACACGAAAATGTTTAACATCACTAAATATTATGGAAATACAAATCAAAAGCACAATAAGATAACATCTTATATCCAACAGGATGCCTACTACCTACTTAAAAAAACACACACACACAGAAATTAACAAGGATGCAGAGCATTTGGAACTCTTGTGTACTGTTGGTAGAAAGGTAAAATGATGCAGCTGCTATGGTAAAGAGTGTATAGGTTGCTCAAAAATTTAAAAATAGAATTATCATATGATTCAGCAATTCCACTTGTGGGTATTATAACCAAAATAATTCAAAGCAGCATCTCAAAGAAATATTTATACACCCATGTTCATGAAGCTAAGAGGTAGAAGCAATCCAATTATCTACCGAGAAATGAGTAGATAAAATACTATACAATTCAGTGAAATATTATTCAGCCTTAAAAAAGAAGTGAATTCTGAAATATGCTATAATATGAATAAACCTTGAAGACATTATGCTAAGTGAAGTAAATCATCTAAGTAAAATAAAGGACAAATGTCATTGAATTTCACTCATATGAGGTACCTAGAGGTACCAAATTCATAGAGACGGAAAGTAGAATGGTAGTTGCTTGGGATAGGAAAAGAGAAGAAAGGGGAGTTATTACTTAATGGGCATAGCATTTCAGTTTTGCAAGATGAAAAAGGTTCTGTAGATAGATGGTAGAGGTGATTACATAGCAATGTGAATGCACTTAATGCCACTGAACTGTACACTTAAAAATGGTTAAGCTGGCTTAAAATAAGAAAAATATTTTAACACAATGGAATAAAATGTCATATATGTTACTTCTTACAAATATTACTTTGCTCAATTTATTAAGGTTTTACTAGTAGTAAAACAAGATAGTTTAAAATAAGTTCTCACTATGTGTCTTGTAGAATCTGAAAATATATTAATGTATTTCTGAAAAATGATGTTATAAGTAAAACTGGACTCATACTCCAGGCTGGGGCACATACCAGTGTAAAAAGATGATTTTACAGGATCTTAGTATTACACATATGAAGTAATCAAAAAATTCAGCCACTGCTAAACAGATGGTAGTTTCTAAGTTTAGCAACCAAAGCAAGGGAAAGAACCCTCCTGGGTACACTATGTCAGGAACTCACCTCTGTAGAAACAGAAGTTATTCTTGCCAAGGCAGACCTGGCCACTAACAGTCAGGACATGAAGAGCAGTGATTGACAAAATCCTACAGGATATGATTCTCTCACTACCTCCCTAACCTCACCTGCTGATATGGTTTGGCTGTGTCCCCACCCAAATCTCAATTTAAATTGTAGCTCCCAAAATTCCTACATATTGTAGGACCCAGTAGGAGGTAACTGAATCATGGGGGCAGGTCTTTCCTGTGCTAGTCTCATGATAGTAAGTCAGTCTCATGACATCTGATGGTTTTATAAAGGGGACTTTCCCTGTACCAGCTCTCTTCTCTGGTCTGCGACCATGTGACATGCACCTTTCATCTTCCACCATGATTGTGAGGCCTGCCCAGTTATGTGGAACTGTGAGTCCATTAAACCTCTTGCTTTTGTAAGTTGCCCAGGCTTGGGTATGTCTTTATCAGCAGCATGAAAACAGACTAATACACCTGCCATGGGCTCTGTACTTTCTTCTCTCCACTCAAGCTACCACATCACCTGGCACGCTCCTACCTTGGGGCCTTGGCGCTTGCTAATTCCTCTGCCTTGAATACATTTCCCATACTCACAAAATACAGACATGAACTTAAATGTAGTAACTACAAATAACTATAAGAGCTATTGAGTATATTTAAAGCACATATCTCTTATGAAAAAGCAGGATATAAGAAAGAGTAAGGAAATCTGCAATGAGGTCTTTGGCCAGGATGAGTCAAAGCTCAGGTTGTTGGAGGAAAACATACCAAACAGAACTTTAAGGAGATGATGAGACCCTGAAATCTGCTCCATGCTGCACAAAGGAAGACAATGTTGGACATTAAGTAGGATAAGACAGTATTGTCAAACATGTTCTTAACACTGACATTTGAGGCACTCCCAGAGAAGAGAAAAGGATGAAGTAAGGACTCCTGAAAAATGACTGAGATAAGAAGAGGCTGAGGATGAAAGAGCACCATAGAGAGGAAAGGACGGGAACCACGTAAAATGAAAGCAGATGCTGAGGAACATCTTCCAGTAACTCTTTTTCTTGACTGTAAATCTGTAACTCTAGAAATGCTACCTGTTTAGTTTGAAAGAAGCTTACCATGATCCTTGATCTTACAAAATCTTCATTAATAAACTAGTTAAAATACTTTTGTTTTCTCTTACTCCAGAAATTCTGTGACAGAAAAGAACCAGCATCCATCATCATTCCCTGTTTTTTGTTTGTTTGTTTCCGTTTTTGTTTTGAGACAGGGTCTCGTTCTGCAGCCCAGGCTAGAGTGCAATGGTGTGATCATGGTTCACTGCAGCCTTGACTTCCCATCTCAACATCCTGGGCTCAGGAACCCCTAGCCTCAGTAATCTTCCCACTCCAGACTCCCTAAATGCTGAGATTATAGGCATGAGCCACTACAACTGTCCCTTCCCTGTTTTCTTAAAGCAGTTCCTATGGCAAAGTAGCAAATTAGTAAGTTTAGCCATTGTACATATAGTACATTGTACATATAGTAAGTTCAGCCAAGTGTACATATTTAACAATCCAGAATACATATGTAGGACTCCTTAACTCTTTTCTTAAAAAGAAAAAAAAAAGAAAAGGAAGAAGGAAAGAAAATGTCTCCAAGGGCTCTATATGGTTGGTGCAAATCAGAAAGTGATTCTTATTGACTTCCTGAGAAATACAAAAAAACATCAGTGGCCAGGTACGGTGGCTCACGTCGGTGATCCCAGCACTTTAGGAGGCTGAGGCAGGCAGATCACGAGGTCAGGAGATTGAGACCATCCTGGCCAACCTGGTGAAACCCTGTCTCTACTAAAAATACCAAAATTAGCCAAACATGGTGGTACACGCCTGTAGTCCCAGCTATTCAGGAGGCTGAGGCAGGAGAATTGCTTGAACCTGGGAGGCCAAGGCTGCAGTGAGCTGAGATTGTGCCACTGCACTCCAGCCTGGCGATGCCACTGCACTCCAGCTCCAGCCTGGCAAAAGAGTGAGACTCCATCTTAAAAAAAAAAAAAGTTGGTAGAGCAACTTTAAAAAGCAATTTGACAAACTGAAAGTAAAAAATGGATATAAACTTACAGGCCAGCAATTCCACTTCAGTATATATTCCCTGCATAAATTTTCATGTGTAAGTATACATAAATATATTTATTGCACAGAATTATTATAGTAGCAAATAACTGTTAACTATGAATCTGACAATAAATAAACTATGGTATCATATATTGACATGAAACACAACAACTAAATTGAATGAATCAGATCTTTAAGTATCAAGCTTGATAGATTTACAAAACATAAGAATTGAGAGAAAAATTAAGCAAAATGGAAAATAATAAATGTGGTAGTGCAATATCAACTGTATAAAATGAAAATCAGATGCAAAATAAAATACAGCCTATTTTATAATCTTAAAATTTACATTTTGCTAAAAAGTATTCTTGATTTTCATACAAATTTCTGTTGTTTTCATGTATGACTGTCCCATCACATTTCTAATGCTATGAAGGATGTTCACAACACTAACTCCTAATTCATTAAAAGCTCTGGTTCTTCCATTAAGCTTTCTTCTTCTCGTGTTCTATGAACTTCCCCTAGTAGTAGCTTAGTGTATGTAGGGGAAGCACTACATTAGTGAATACAGAGTACTTTTTAGAAGCATTTATGGAAACTTTGTTAGCTATCTTGGAATTGCGTGAAGTTTAAAAGGAGAAAAGCATAAAAATTTTCCAGTCCAGACGTTATGCTCTTCTTTCTCATAAGAAAATTTCATAATGATTCCTGTATATAGTGCTTTCTCTTTTTGCTCAAGCACCAGTGACCTATATTGTATCAATATAGACAAAGCCAACCACTGACTCACTATTTGCCAGGCACTATGCTAAGGATTTTAGAAGACACTGAATTCTCCTCTAAATTCAAAAAGATTCCATTAGTAACCCTGTTTAACAGACAAAGTAGCAGAGACCCAGCAGAGATGAAGAAACTTGTCATAGAAAATACCAGTTGAAAATCCTAACATGGCTCTTACTGACACCAATCATTTTGCATATTGCCTTCTATATTAATCCACTTTCATGGTGCTGATAAAGAAATACCCAAGACTGGGTAATTTACAAAAGAAGGAGGTTATTGGACTTACAGTTACACATTGGCTGGGGAGGCCTGACAACCATGGCAGAAGGTAAAGAGGAGCAAGTCACGTCTTATGTGGATAGCAGCAGGCAAATAAAAGGGCTTGTGCAGGGCAACTCCCATTTTTAAAACCATCAGGTCTGGGGAGACCCATTTACTTTCAGGAGAACAGCAAGGGAAAGACACGCCCCCATAATTCAATCTTCTCCCACAGGGTCCCTCCCATAACGTGGGAATTATGAGAGCTACAAGATGAGATTTCGGTGGGGACACAGAGCCAAATCATATCACCTTCTAAAAACTACTTTTCCTTTCATAATATTGTTACCAAAACTGACCAATGCATCTTATTTTCCTGTGATTACTGTCCTCCTAAAAAATTCAAGTTTATCACTATGACTATCTGCTACAAAACAGTTTCATCTAACTTATTTCTACCTCCATCCACAAATAAATAAGACACTTAACACCTCAGAATATATTTTCTGCCACAGATCTAGCACTTATACCTGTTCTCAATGTAGGCAGCACCGTAGAAAGCTTGGTGGGATTTTTTTTTTAATTGTATTTGGGCTCTGGGGTACATGTGCACATGTTTTGAATATATATGTTTGCATATCTAATTTCTACAAATGCTAGATAAAATTTAAATGAAAACTTTTTGGTATACCTAAGATCAAACTCTACAGAATGTATGATCCATTCCAACTATCTATGCATAATTTTCTTTAATTTAGTCCCTACTATGTGCCAGATCTCTGCATATATATGTTAGTTTTAACCCTGTGTGATATGCATTCTCTCCACTGTATACATAAAAAAATGATGGGTTAGAAGTATTAGGCAACTCACCCAAAGGGACAAGAAGCAAGCTGAAATCCAGTACTTGAAACTACACCTGCTTATCTTTAAACACTATATATCCATTGACCAGGCAGAAGACAGAAATAGTCCTTACCGTCTGGGCTGATTCCAATTGCTGTATGCTGTGTTTTGAAGTTCACTTTCTTCGCCTTCTCCCTCTTCTCGCTCTGGTAATTCTGGAATGTCTCTGGTTAAAGAATTATACAATGAGTACCCCAAAATCCTAGCAAAATATGCAAGATTATCTTATATGTACTCTGCTGTTGGTTTAGCTAAAAATGCAGGACTACTCTATATTTTCAACATATGTGGCAATAAGTATAAAATATTTTTACATCAGGAGGAAAGAAAAACCTAACCAAACAAAATTAAAACCTTGCATTAGAATGAACTTATCATAGTGAAGAGTTGAACACTAAGATTCTTGTCTAGTCTGTTTCTTTCCTGATGAAACATGGGAGAATAAGGGAAAGGAATAGGAAAAATGGAATAAACACCAGGTTTGTAAAGAAAATCCATTGAACAAGCGTTTCTTAAATTTCTATAATGTGCAAGAAGCTAGAAGCACCATGTAGGTTATAAGCATGTATGCACAGCCCTGACCCCTGTCCCGAAGGAATATCTCATCAAGTTTGCCAAGAGTTCAGTATCTCTTTTCCTAAGGATGGACCAATGCTTTTCTTTCCATTTTTGAAAAATTAAGTGAAATGCTTATGGTCCAGCTTCACCCCAACCAGAAGGCCAAGACAGAGAATACTTCTTAAGGGGAGCAGTTTACAAGACATCTGTGTCAAGGTTACTCTTGGACATTTCTGCTATATTTCTGTAGTAATTTAGATTTTGCCAGATGGAAGCATGTGACAAAATGTGTCCAATCTACTGATTGACTCTAAAGAAAATATACAATAACAATATCAAAAAATATTTTGTTTAGTCCAAAGGAATACTTTGTGTCAATAAATGACACTGCAAGGATAATAGAGGATGGTTAAACTGAATATGGGCTGTCACTAGGCTGTTGGTAAAAATTGGATTTCTAAAGAAACATGTCCACACATTCTGCTTAAAGCAGAGAAGGCTACAAAAATTCTGATTCAATAAATGTTTTCAGTTGATATTTATAGAAATTGAAGAATCAAAAGAAAGTATGTAAAGTTATAGCCATTCTCCCCTGACAGGAATACTGAACTCTCTCAAATGATATAATATTCAGACTTCAAGATCCGAAGTCATCTAATCCAATCATCCATATGAGTTTGAATGTACTTTGCAACATTTCTGGCAAGCAAATGTCCAGGCACTCCTAGAACATCTCATTCTTTCTTGGAATGTTAAGTTTTTGTTTTTAAACTGTCAGAATAAAATGTACAGGCTATAGGTCCTACCCATTGGTTTTGTGTTTGAGTTTTCCTCCTGTGCAATTAAAGAAAAGGCTCTGAATAAGACTAGGTTTCCTAGAGTCTAAACCCAACAGGAGGGTAGGGCTGGTGGGAAAAGCTCTAAGAGGGAGATCCTAAAAATGTTATCAAAGAGTTGACACAGAAATCGTAAAAATGAAATCTTCATCCAGAAGATGCAAGGGAGAGAGGTAAAAACTAGTCCTAACCTTCTGGAAGTACAACAGGAGAGAATATGATGAAGAAAGCAGTTAGGCAACAGATAAGAATTAGAACCTAGAAAGAGTCCTTAAAATATTCAGTGATAGCCAAGGTATTGGGGGAGATCCTTAGTCCTAAACCTAAGCTGTGGGAGCTACTCAGAAACGCTCTAGCCACATTGCATCTTGCTTCTTCCTTTTTAGATATAAGACAAATATCCAGAATAATCTAATCCAAGGACCCCAGTCTCTTCAGATTATTCTATAATCTTTAATCTTTGCTAACCCAAATATGCTCCTCTACATGTGCTGATTATTGTTTACCATCTTAGAGTGTCAGGGACTCAAGTTTCATGTCTTCCTGCATGCACTCATCCAAGAAAGAAGACCATCAACTACTTTTCTGCTGTATTAAACCACTGAATACCAACAAGATTTTATCAACTATAATAACTAGATCTCTTTATATCTGCATATATGTACCAGGTAAAGTAACTGGCAGAAATTCACATGGTAATGCAGCATAGTTGAGATTTAGATTGAGGTCATCTTACCATAAAACCTGAGTTCTTAACTGCCATGCTATGCTGCCACATATTTTTATATGGTACATGCTTTATAGACTTGTGCAATTCCTTCTTTGGATCCAATGGTAAGAACATGGAGTCTGCTTACATTCTATGCTTGGCTGTGGCATTTATTAGTCATGGGAAAGTTACTGAACCTTTCTCTGCTGCACATTCTTCTACCAGAAATGCAGATCCCTTAGCTCTATTTTAAGCATTCTGGTATCAATGGAAAATATACTTCCTCTGCAGTGAAGCAGCTAGTTAGAGCACAGAACAATCCAAGCTATACGCTTTTCTGTGCTTGAAGGAAGCACAGTGCCCAAAGTGGCTTTCTTTCTAATAACCTGTGAGTATTTTAAGGCAATAGAACTTAATAGGACTAAGATGTTACCTGGTGTTTTTTTTAAGTAAGTCATGTGACACACATTTCAGAGGGACATTGAAATAATTGACTTTACTAGTTTGAAAGGAAGCACTGGGAAACTATAATCAACTCACACCATTAACACTACAATGGAAATCCTGGAGGGTGGCTGACCTTCATACAGTGTAAAGTAAACACAATTGCCTCCCTTATCCCTCGTATTTTTGGGTCCCACATCCATGGATTAAACTAACAGCAGACCAAAAATATTTGTAAAAAAAAATAGATGGTTGCATCTGAACTGAACATGTACTGACTTTTTTTTTCTTGTCATTATTTTAAAAAAAAACCCACAGCATAACGACTACTTACATAGCCTTACACTGCATTAGGTATTATAAGTAATCTAGACATGATTTGAAGTATATGGGAGAATGTGCGTAGGCTATAGGTGAATACTGTACCATTTTGCATAAGGGATTGAGCATCTGTGGATTTTGGTATCCATGAGGAGTCCTGAAACGAATCCCCAACAGATATTGAGGGGCAATTATACCCCTTTTCCCATAATATTTATGAGGCCCCAAGGACCATGCCATTCCTTCCCTTTATTATACAAATAACGTATCTTCCCCTTCCCTGACACTTTCTGTATTCTGTGGTCATGTGTAATTTGCAGAGGAAGCAGCAAAGATCATAATGAATGCAAGGTCACTGGAGACCATGGTGTTCTAGGACATTCTGACATCCTCTAAAGAATAGTAGAACATGGCTGGGCATGGTGGCTCATGCCTGTAATACCAGCACTTTGGGAGGCTGAGGTTGGGGGATGGGGGATCACAAAGTCAGGAGTTCAAGACCTGCCTGGCCAAAATGGTGAAACTTCGTCTCTACTAAAAATACAAAAAATTAGCTGGGCATGGTGGCTGGTGCCTATAATCCTAGGTACTCAGGAGGCTGAGGCAGGAGAATCACTTGAACCTAGGAGGCGGATGTTGCAGTGAGCCAAGATCACGCCATTGCACTCCAGCCTGAGCAACAAGAGCAAAACTCCACCTCAAAAAAAAAAAAAAAAGAATGGGAGAACTCTTCTGAGAAGACCTCAAAGTGCTTGCAAGGCCATTTCTGCTCTACCACATGCTTACAAGAAACTTGGTACTCAAGTTGCCAGCACAAATGAAAAACACAGGCCCACAACTGAAAGTGTAAAATGGTACATTCTTCATGGAAAAGCAATAATGACATTATTTATCTCCCTGATCTCGACTCAGTCAGCAGCAGCATTAAAACCCAGTTCCCGCCTTTCCTAAGAAAAAAGAAAATGTTCCCTAAATTATTTAAAGGCTCTTAATACACTGTATATCAAACGTCTTTAAAAAGCCAAACACCGTTTCCTAACATGTATATATGCTAACAGGTTCAGCTCAACATTCTCCAAAAGAGCAAGAAAATTACGATTTAAAATGTTTCTGGTCTAGGCATGGTGGTGCACACCTGTGAATCCCAGCCCTTTGGGAGGCCGAAGTGGGCAGATTGCTTAAGCTTAGGAGTTTGAGACCAGCCAGAGCAACGTGAGCAAACCCTATTTCTAGAAAAAATACAAAAATTAGCCCAATATGGTGGCACACACCTATAATCCCAGCTACCTGGGAGGCTGAGGTGGGAGGTTGAGTTAACCCAGGAGGTAGAGGCTGAAGTGAACCGTGATGGCACCACTGTACTCTAGCCTGAGCAAGAGTGAGATTCTGCCTTGAAAAAGAAAAAAAAAAGTTTCTGAATTTGTATGCATGTCAATAAAAGAATAAATAACATTTCTAAAGATGTTTGATAATATTTATGAAAAAGTAAAAAAATCATACACTTTCTTAGGTTCTAAGAAATTAATGAAATGATACTCATTTGGGGCCAATTATCAAAACTTAACATGTTAAAAGTGCTACATTGTGTGGTAGAATTAATTACTATTTTATTGATTTGAATACTTATATATTTCTCAAATTTTCCATATTATATAATTAGTTATATAATTGAGGGTAAGAGAAGAACATTTTTTAAAATCTTGAAAGAGAAAAAGGATTGAGGCTTTTTCTTTGTTCTAATCCTCCCTGACTCTGAATTCTAAATCCTCTACAACTTGCTATATCATTTATTGTATCAGATTTAATGTTTCACTCACCTGCCAGCGTATGAAGAAAAGATATCCAATGCCATCATTCTTCCCGATTGTTGTCCCAAGCTTATTTTGAACTCTTCCAAATGTTCTGCAGGCACATAAGTAATTCTGGAACAAAACAGAATCCATGAAAGCGAAGGGAAACAATGTTTTGCCTAGCTGTTAGAAAAAGTTTCTAAAATAAAGGAAACAAGTCATACTGCCTCTTTCTCCCTACTTTTTCACACAACTCATTTAATCAGTATATTCAGCAGAGTCCAAACTTCGACAGGATAACATATTCTATAGGGAAAAATAACAACAGAAACTAAGTTTTTAAATGCTGTGATTAACTATGTGTTTACCAATCATCATGCAGTGAAGGAAAACAGAATTATTTATACTGTCAAATGAAAAGGCTAACAACAAATTTTTTTTTAATTAGGAAGATATATAAATCCCTAGAACAATGATTGTCAGTAATAACATTAATTTTGCCCAAAGATTTCTGGGTTCTCTAGCAGAAACAAATTAGGTTTACTCTATTGAAATGCTAAATATCACAAATTACTTTACATCTTTCTATAAATACATAATTAATTCTAGAGATTAACAAGTATTATCAATAATTATGTTAGCTCTATTAAGTTATGAACTCTCAAGTCTAAAGTATGAGATTAAACCATTTGAGTTTATGGAAAGACCCTTACTAATTTGTAGCAATTTTTTAAAATTCACTTTGGTCTCAAAGTACAGACTACAATTTACACGTGAATGGCCATTTACTAATTAAACAAGTAATGACTGAATGCCTATTATGTGGAAGACACTGTGCCAGATGCTGAGTACTGCTGTAATGTTTAGAAACTGATATATGAAAACTCAAGTGTATGGCTGTCCTCTAAGGCTTCTTACATAGTGGATACAGTTTTTTAAGTAAGCTGTTTCAAGATCTTCAAACTAATGAATAGTAACATAAGAGAAATACTGAATCTGAAGTCAATATAGCACTTTTGTGCAACAACAAAAAAATTAGAAATCACAAAGATTATTAAATCATCTCTCCATAATATATCTGTTAAAATAATAAGTATATAAAGCCTCAACACTGGAAAGCAAAGATAAAAAAAATTGTCTTTTATGTTATAACAAAATAAAAATTATACCAATGTCATAATTTACTGAATGAGGAGTATATATAATTTCAAATATATTGGTTATTCTATAGAAAGCATTCACTCTTTCACTTCAAAGTGTGAGGACACTTGGGTTTGGAGTCAGAAGACACAGTTCTGCTATCATGCAGAATGTCGTGGGGTAAATCACCACTGCTGAACCTCTATACACTCTAACACAAAAAGGATGTCACTTTTGTGAAGCTACTGTAAGCTGAGAAGCACAACCCAAATGTAAGTCAGTGCTCTCACAGGTCATCAGCTTTCCGGTCATACTGATCACTTGTGCAGAATACACGGAGCCTTTAGGAATCTCTTCATGACACTTTTACCTCAAATGTCAAAAAATGAAGCAGAAAGTACAGATCAATGGATTTAAGACTAAGCTGGGTGAAAAAGTTGCATTTTAATTCTGGCCCTAATTAATTTATTCATCTATAAAGACACCTTCTCTAAGGTGCTACAAAAATATATGGCATAGTAAATCTGCTTTTATCCCTTCAAACAATACATTATGTCAGGAAAGAAGACTGATTATATTTTAAATGATAAAAAAATAAAATAAAGATAAATATAAAACCTAAAATGTGAAAAGGCTATTCAAGAAAACTGATGTTATTCCTGATGATTCAGTAAAACTCCTATAAATAAAACACAAGTTTAAAAAAACCAGGAAAAGGTCAGGGAGAAAAGGCAAGATAGAATAGCAAAAATAATAGTAATCAATACAAAGTACTTAATTTTTAATTGGTTTGAAAAAGAAGGTAAAGAAATTTCTATCCCAAACAATGTTAAAAAGGAATTTTTCTTTATATTGTTCAACATTACTTTTTCTTTTACCAAAAGGTGAGGATTGCAGGCATTTATAAATATTTTTCCTATACTTGGCATACCAGTGAGAAAGAGTAGAGATGGCAGTTTTCATAACTAGCTACTGCAGAGAGTGAGGCTACCAGAAAAGGCATCCCACAATGCAACAGCACATATAGAACCATGCTAGCACAAGTCTGGTCACACAATCATACAAAATCTCCACATCCGTAGTAAAAAGGCCAAAGCTGTATTACGAGCTGCAAAAACACACTGAAAATGCTTAGAGACTTGAATTAAAAATATAAACTAACTTTTGGTTATACATGGACTAGAAGAAAAAAGAATAACATTAGTGATGCTGTAATGTGATATGGCTATTAACACAGACTGCGCCTGCACATGCATACAGGATCCTTCTCTTACAAAGGAGCTTAAAAGCTTTGTAATTAGAAAATATGATTTTCAAATGAGTTCACAATCATCAGTGCAATGTGAAAACATAACAGTCCCACAGCTCTGTTGAATTTTATGTTCTTATTTAAACGAAGAAAACAATCCAAAATGTATATAAGAAATCTATATCGGGATCTATCCTTGCACTGGGACATTACAAAAGCACAAAATTGTTTTCACAGACAAGTTGTAACACAGAGCCATAATGAGCTTTTGAATCACTGATACTCACACATAAAAGGGGGCTTGATCGTCAGCAGGTGTTGCAGAAAATCTAGAATGTGAAGCATACGCCGCGGCATCTTTTTACAATGGTGTTAACAAATGTCAATGTCTTGTGCTGAATGTGAGATGCATACATATGTAGTTAAAAGTGGGTGCTCCTGGTTGTTTTTTTTTCCCCTTTCCACCTCCCTCCCATCTACACCTCCCCCAGAAAAGCATCTGCTCTTTACTAGTGTCTATAGCAGTGATTATTAACAAGCATGAAAAAAATGTAACTGCAATCAATCTTTTATTCCTTGATCAGGAATTCATCCCACACTTTAGGTTAAGGCAGGTGAATTCTGATTCAGCTCAGTAATTATCTGGCAGATGTTATAAGCAGCTGCTGCTAAGCACAAAACTCTGGCTATTATTACAGAAATATAAGAGCTCCTGGCAAGGTGGAGTGAGAAGTGAAACAGAATGCATTCTGGTGAGGCTTCGCATCTGGTTTTCCATAGAAAATAATGAAACCTGGATCTTAAACTGGCTGTTCTTGAACTCTTGAAACTCAAATTATCTACCCGTGCATGCGTGAACACACACACACAAAAGTTCCTAGCTATCTATCGTAAATGGCAAAAAAGAAATCCAGTGCATTGTCTCCATATGTAATGCTTTCCCTAAAACCAATCAGTTATGTAACTGAACCACAGTCTCTTTTCTTAAAGTCCCTACAATACACCCCTCCACCACCACCCAGATTAAGCTAGGTTCATAAAGAAAAATAATGAGAAAGCAATGTGGATGGAGCCTAGATCCAGGTAATGAGCACAAAGCTTAATGGGCCCAAGGCAATGTTATGGTTCTATTCAGAGTAATGGAAGGACTAAACCTTCCTTTTGGGAAGATTATTCACATAGTTTTCAGGTAATTCTAAATCTTCTGCTTCATGAAACAAGTGTAGGAAAGGTATAGGGACAAAAACATTTCATGCAAAATGCATAAAACATGCTGCTCAGCCCTGGTCAACCTAAATGGCTATTTGCATTTTATAATCTAATATATTTTTTTCCTAAGAAAACATTATGTAAGGATGATTTGAGTTTATTTCTATCTTTAATCAATAAGTTAAGCTATCACCATTTGAATGAGAGCATTTTTAAGGCATTTGAGAAGAAATCAATGTGTTTTCAATGTTTGCGTGTTAGTTTACCTGCATGAGAGACTGACTAACTGAATGGATGATTGATTTCTGGAAGGAAGGCTGTATGATTTTTCTTCTTTTTTTTTAAAAAAAATGTAAGATTCTACAGTACACATTCTGCCTCCTCAGATCCTAACGTAAGTATGAAGCTAGCTCTCTAGATATCCTTCGTAGTCATAATAAAGCTTCTGCCCACATGACTGGGTAAATTCTGCTGAATCAGAGGGAGAGGGGAAATGGAAACATACAACAAAAAAATGAGGAAAGGGGTAAAAAAGACTTTGAGCCTGAAAAGGTACCCCAAAAGTTTTCTAGAGATGACCAGATGCATGACTTATGCCAAACTGGTGTCACAATGGTCTTTTTTTAACCACTCTTATAGTTCTGCAATACATTAGAACTGAGGGGTAGGTCTAGTACTAATTCTGGTGATCAGAGTGCCAAACATCAGCACACACCGCATAAATGTACATCATGACACAATAAATCAGATGATCAGTTACTAGGCCAACTGCATTTTATACTACATCTAATCCATTTGGACTAAAACCCCTACAATAAATATATAGTCTTCATATGATCTATGTCATGGAACACTGGCCATAAATGGTAAGGAAAACACTTGAAGTTTCTCTTTTCTTATGATAAAAGGACTAACATTTTTTGTGATGTTCACTTGTACTCCAATTATTATAAGGTAATTAAGAAACAGTAACATGATCTGATGATCTGTCAACTGTAAATAAAAGTCAAAAAAGCATACAAAAATATGAAAGCCCATTAGTGAAGATTTTGCCTAAAAATAATATTTCTTTTGTATAAGATAGCAGAATCTGCTTCAAATGTATATACTTCTCTGCTTTTTATTCACTGCAGAATGAAAAACAGTCTGTACAGCTTTTGTTACCTAAGCCCTAGCAACATATACTTTGCAAAACAACTAGTAATAAAGAATGTAGTCAGTAAAATAAGATTGATACATAAAAGTCCCCCATACTAATAATCATTACATCCATTTTAGGTAAACAATCTTTCCCTGAGCTCTTATTATATGATGTCATCCCTCAGACATTAAAAACAAATACTCAGTGATTCATGCTAGAGGCAAATGCTGCATTGATAAAGTATCACAATAAAGTCATGAGCTAATTTTTATGTTGATTCAAGGAATGTTTAGTGACTTAAAAACCAAACCACACATATGATGTGCTTTTAGTACATTATGGGATTATCAGAAATCTTAAGCATTTCCTGACAAAATATCCTACATGATCTACAAACAGACTGCACCAACATATTGTCTATCCCCTGGGTTTCTGAGGTAGTTCAAGAAAGCGTATGTTTTGAGTCAGATGGACACTGTTTTCTGTTTTTTCTATGTCTGGCCCTTAAAGAACTGGCTTAGTTCTAGGATTCATACAGTTCAATTAGGTAGGGTACAATTCCTTATATCGAAGCCAAACTAAACATCTTTCTAAGTTCCTAAAATTGGGCCCTCTTGCTATGTGATAGTCATTGCATCCCACACATCTATGGTTGTAGAAATCACTGGAGAACTATAATAAAAAAATACAGGCCGGGTACGGTGGCTCACACCTGTAATCCCAGCACTTTGGGAGGCCGAGGTGGGCGGATCATGAGGTCAGGAGTTCAAGACCAGCCTGGCCAAGATGGTAAAATCCCATCTCTAGTAAAAATACAAAAAATTAGCCGGGTGTGGTGGCATGTGCCTGTAATCCCAGCTACTCAGGAGGCTGAGGTGGAGAATTGCTTAAACCCAGGAGGCAGAGGTTGCAGTGAGACAAGATCCTACCACTGCACTCCAGCCTAGCAACAGAGCTAGACTCCATCTCAAAAAGAAAAACAAAATACAAAACAAAACAAAGAAAAACAAAGCAACATTTTCAAATTTTTAATACTGCTATAATCTCAAAGAAACTATACTTAGAATTGAGAATGACTCAAAAATAGTCAATTTCCTGAGTGATTTATATTTGTTAAAAAGTGTGATAATGTTTGTATCTCAAACAGAAGTGTATACTGAAAAAGAATTCTGATTCATTGGAATTCCTGAATTTCCCAAGCCAAACTGGGCTCCAACTAATACTTACTTTATGTCAGGGCCAATGAGAGAATGTCTTCTCAACATAGCTCGAGCCTGGGCATTGGTTACACTGATGGTAGACTCTTCATTAATGGACAAGATGCAGTCCCCAATGGCAATCCGGCCATCTCGACTAATGGCACCTCCATGAATAATGCTTCGAACAATCATCCCCAAGCCATCTTTATTAGCACTAACTGTCATTCCTACAGGAAAAGAGAAATGCAAATATAATTAAATACATGATTTTCAAATTCATTTTAATTTGAATTTAATAATTCCTATGATTTGTAGATAAAATAGGAGTAACATTTTAGTCAATAAAAAGCAATAGCAAAAACAAGAAAAAGTGTTTCTAACAAAAAATATTTTTAAGTAAATTTGTAAATGTTTGTCAAATTGTATAGAGTCAATATATTATAAAAGAAATGGGTCTACATTGTGGAATGAATGTAATTTAGACAATGTGATGTGTTGCCCCTTGAATAAAAAGGACTCTCAGGCAGAGTACTATGATACAACTGAATCAGTTTTACAATAGCAGTTTGTCTCTTACACATAAAAGAGAATTAAAATCAAGACTACAAAAGGAAAGTTTGTTCTGTAAATTAAGAAATTATCTGCTATTACCTTATTTCTATGTCACTTGTTCATTCAGGATCTATTTAATATATGACTAATACGTGCCAAAACTATGTTGGTTGCTTAGGATAAAACCACTGCACAGAATTCCTAACATCAAGAAGCTGATATTGAAGTTTTCATACCTGGAGTCTATCACAGTGTGTGAAACTATAATTTACTGAAGTAAATTGCTATGAACTTAATCTATTTCCATTTTATCTCTAAACTTTAAGCCTCTAATTTGGACATTAAATTGCCCTCTTTTTTTTTTTTTAAGATGGAGTCTCCCTCTGTTGCCCAGGCTGGAGTACAGTGGCATGATCTCAGCTCACTGCAACCTGCACCTCCGGGGGTTCCAGTGATTCTCCTGCCTCAACCTCCTGAATAGCTAGGATCACAGGTGCACGCCATCACATCCAGCTAATTTTTGTATTTTTAGTAGAGATGGGTTTCACCATATTGGTCAGACTGGTCTTGAACTCCTGACGTCGTGATCTGCCCACCTTGGCCTCCCAAAGTGCTGAGATTACAGGCGTGAGCCACTGCACTGGCCTAAACTGCCCTCTTTTCATGTCCCATGGACGTCTCACAGGAAATGCAATTTCAGCATGTATAAAATTGAACCTGCAATTTTTAATCTCACATTATTTCTCTGTTTTTCTTACCTTTTTTGGTAAATTGCACTACCACATTACCCTCCATTATTCAAAGTAGAAATACTGGGGTCTTTCTTGATTCATACCTCTCTCTCAACCCCTATATTTAATCAAATCACCAAATCCTGTCATTTCTATCTTCAAAATTTATCTTGAATCCATTTACCTTATTCCATTTAGATACTATCCCTAGACTAAGTCAACACCTTCTCTTGCCTGACTTTTTGTAAAAGCCTCCTTCCTAACTGGTCGCCTGCCTTCCATTATTGTCTCCTTTAATGCATAATTCCCACAGAAGACAGAGGGACCATTACAAACAAAGATAAGTCACATCCTATCAGTCTCTTGGCTGCAACTCTTCAACAGCTTCCCGTTGTGCTAAAACTCAACACACTTGCTCAGCACAGTCTATAGGCCAGGGGTACACTGGCCTTTGCAGTGTGCATCCCTGCTTTGTGTTATGTCCTTCTTGACTCTCTGAATTCTAGCCACAAATATATCTAGTCTCTGCCCATTTTGAAGTCTTTGCCTGACACCTTCATTCTGCAGCTCTTGCACAGATAACTCTTTCTTACTCTTCAATATCACTTCCTCAAAAAGTCCTTCTGGAAGAGCAAGTCGGCTTTTCTGGGCCCTGGCTCCCCTCCAGATGCCAGCCGGACCCCGTCCCTGCCAAGCTCCAGAACTCCGTGCCCTCTCTGGGTGGGGGCGAGGGCCCGAGAGCCCAAGGGCCCCAGGCACTGGCCAGCCAAGGGGGCCGAGGGCTGCCATGGCGGGCCTTCACAGAGCAGCCCTGGGCCCCAGGAGAAGTAGCAGGCCATTGGGAGAGAGTGAGCTGATAGTTAGGGGATGATTGTGGAGGCAGAGAGGCCCAGAGGTGGCTTGGGAGGAGGCAGGGGCCCAAATGTTCCCTTTGCATCCAATCCTCACTCTATTCCTTGAAAAATACAGAACTTTTAAAAATTATATTTAAAACTTTGCAAAAATAATGTAAGTTCACTTAAAATGAAGTGTTGAAAGTTTCTTCCAAAACAAAATTATATAATTAAACAAGATAAGGAGAGATATAAAGCTACCAGGGTATTTATAAAACCTTCTCTGACAGATGTCATAAATTCCTTTTTAGGTTTTTGTATATTTAAAAAAATGATATCATTCCAAATATTAATTTTACTCATACCAAATTAGATATGGTATTTCAAACATTTTAAAAAATGATTCTGATTATGTTTTTAGCCTAATAGTTCATGCCTGGATATGGCAATCCAGGCTCCTACTTACTGTTTTCTGATAGAAATAAAACATTTTTAAATGTACTTAAAACATTCAGGTAAGACTCATACTAACGATTTTCAAGTGTATTGTTAAGAAGCCACCTCTGCTTACCATAAAATAATAAGATACCATTTCAGGTGAGCAAAAAGACTGGCTCTGAAAATTTTCAAAAGGTACTCTAGTTTTTACTGATAAAGCCACCTTTCCCACCAATACCCACAATACAACTGTACTTTGGTAAAACAAAAATGTGTCAGCACAAAGTAAAATTTAGCTCAGCGAATCACACTGGGAATCTAACTCATCATCTTGTTCTCATTAGCACCAGGCAGACTACAAAAGGTAAAACTCAGACATGAAACATATCATGAGCTATGGCCAAAATGATCTCTGAATTCACTTTTAATAGCATATTTAACTCGCAACTCTCAGCTATGAAGGCTGTCAGGTCACATCAACCATGTAAACCAAAAAAGTCAACATCAGTTAGCTGAGCTTATACTTTCCTTTCACCAAATGACAATTTTCAAGGTTGAGTAACTTGGGGGTAATCTGCACTAACTAGATTTTGGTTGTAACTTGTAAGATCTCTCAATTCTTTCCTGGAAGAAGTATCAAAGAATATCCCAAACCCTAAATCATGTACTTTGGAACTAGAGTACTGGTTACAAATCTGAATTCCACCACTTCCAATCAGTACAAACTTGGGCAACTGACCTAACCTCACACAGAGCCTCAGTTTACTTATCTCTTAAAAGGGATGGCATTTCGTCTTATGGTTGTTTAAAGAATTAAATGAGAAACATTTATGTATAGTAAAACTTTCAAAGTACCTGACACAAAGTGTACAACAAAATTTAGTCAGAAAACTAAAAACAAAACAAAACTCATAAAATATGTTTAAAATGCAAACCAAGGTTACATTGCTCCCTAAAGACTAAATGTAAATCTTAATTCAGTTTTAAAACAAAGCTTGTTATTACAACAATCATAATGTGCCCTTGGGTAGCTCAAGTACTGAATGTATTGTATGGTATATGTGAAAATCAGAGATAGGTTTGAGTTCTGACTCTTCTTCTTTAAGGGTTGAGTAATTTCCAAGAAACTCCTGAGTCTGTCTGTGTTTCTGTATCTAATCAAGGAAGGGAAGATAAGATCTTCCTTTCCTTTCTTTTCCCCTGAAGAACCTTGTGTTTTACCTTCAAACACCACATCATTAACCAATGGACCAAAGACTTATCAAAAAGCATCAAGATTAGAATTTTTTAATGATCATTATATGCATGTGGACATTTATTAATATATCTGTATTTCTGTATATAACATTTTCATTCTACATTTAACAAAGTTCAAAAATCTGAATGATTCATGAAATCAAAATAATGGATTATGACAGTTTTTACAGAAACCTGTCATTTATTAATAACTTCTTCTGGTCATCACTAGACAAAGAAACAAATTATTATTCACAAAGCTAAAATTGCAAACAATCTCATATAGCCGATTAAGGGGAGACCGTGAATCTAAGAAAGTGAGCTCACTGATAGAACCTTTCATAACTTACTTTTCCACAAGCACAAAGCCAGCCTCTATTTAGACTTCCTAAAATACTATTTATCACACTTTATGTTACTTCAAGTGGTACTGCCAACACCTAATTAAATTGAATGCTTTAATTAATTTTTTACATAGATTTTTCAAGATTCCTTTACATTTAGTTATTCAAAGTGCTATAGAAATTGGAACATTGAGCAGCTCCTGCCAAATGAGATAACAGAGTAATGTTCTTGCCTTGGCATGCTGTAAATTTTAACCCCAAATGCCAGAGGAACCTCACTGGGTCCCAGGAAATCAAAAACCCAGGGAGAAAGCCCTATAAACATATTGGGCATATCAATAATGGAAATGAAGCAGAAAAGTTAAAACTAATTGCGATTATACTTTTATATCACAGTGTGAATGGTAAACTAAATGGTGCTATAATTTCACACTTAAATGTTTTACTTCATTTTTTTTTTTTTTTTTTTGAGGCAGAGTTTCGCTCTTGTCACCTAGGCTGGAGTACAGTGGCTCGATCTCAGCTCACTGCCTCAGTCTCCCAAGTAGCTGGAATTATAGGCACCCACCACCACACCTGGATAATTTTTTGTGTTTTTAGTAGAGACGGGGTTTTGCCATGTTGGGCAGGCTGGTCTTGAACTTCTGAATTCAGGTGATCTGCCTGCTTCGGCCTTCCAAGGTACTGGGATTATAGGTGTGAGCCACCACGTCCGGACAAATGTTTTACTTTCACTAAACAAATGAAAGGGCTCTTTTATACTTTAATTTTAAAGTCAAGTGTTGAGGTTTAAAGGGATTTCTAGATATGATGGAAAGGCAGGCCACTTTTACCTTTCACTGTTTTCTTCTAATAACTTTATTAACTTAGCATATTCTTATATCAAAACTTAAAAACTAAGGTGGAAGCAACTCAAGTGTCCATCAACAGATGAATGAATAAACAAAGTATAGTGTATACATACAATGGAATATTATTCAGCCTTAAAAAGGAAATTCTGACACATGCTACAACATGGATGAAACTTGAAGACATTATACCCTGTCACACAAGGATAAATATTGTATGATTCCACCTATATGAAGCATTTGGTCAAATTCACGGAGACAGAAAAATTAATGGTAGGTGATAGGGGACTGGTAGAGAGAGCAATGGGGAACAATTATTTAATGGATGCAGAGTTTCAACTGGGGAGAATAACATTCTGGAGATGGATGGTGATGATGCTGCACAACAATGTAAATACACTTAATGCCACAGAAATGCACTCTTAAAAATGATGAAAATGGTCAATTTTATGTTAGTATATTTTACCACAATAAAAAAATCGATGTATCTTGATATATTAGCAGAATATATAAGAAAATCCATATACTTTCCCCAATAGATGAAGAAATGCTTTGACAAAATTCAACATTCTCACAAGCACTTAAAAATTGGTAAGCAGGCAAGGCAGGATGGCTCATGCCTGTAATCCTAGCACTTTGGGAGACCAAGATGGGCAGACTGCCTGAGCTCAGGCATTCAAGACCAGCCTGGGCAACATGGTGAAACCCCATCTCTACTAAAATACTAAAATTCAGCTGGGCTTGGTGGCAGAGGCCTGTAATTCTAGCTATTCAGGAAGCTAAGACATACAAGAATTGCTTGAACCTAGATGATGGAAGTCACAGTTTGCCGAGATCATGCCACTGTACTCCAGCCTGGGCAACAAAGCAAAAACTGTCAGAAAAAAAAAAATTGGTAAACAACTCAAATAGTCAGTTTGTAAAGTCTGATGTACCCAAGCCATACCTCTTACAAGAGCTTCCTAACTGCTTCACCAACCTAAGCTGAATGCCCTTCTTAAAACACAAATCTGATCATGTCACTCTCCTGTCCTTAGCTCCCGCTGCCTACAGGAAGCATAAGGCAGTAGATGGCTGCAGCAGAAGCTCTGTGTGCTGCACACAAACCCATCCAGCAGTTGTCTCCCACTTCTTACTCGGCAGGTCATCACAACACACTTCATTCCTACAGAACCAGTTTCAGTAATATTTCACATCTCTTTGCTTTACTTCTAGCAGCTTTCAACTTTTTCCAGTTCCTCAACTATGCAGTAAAAATATCCTCTTTTTAGATCTAAATCATACATCTCCTCTTTTCTGAAACCATTCTAAACTTCTCCACACTCGGAGAGTAGGGATTAGTTGTTCCCTCTTTTAAGCCTTCAGTGTTCTCTGTGTAATATCTATCATAGCATGTATAATGTTTGAATGCCTTTAGGATTTTAAATGTCAATTTAAATCTTACTCTTTTAAACTTGTGTTCTTGGAGAACAATGGTAACATTATGGTGTCTCTGCATACTGGATACAGTATGAAAATAAATGTTTGCTAGTTTAGCAAATACAATAGAATAATAGTGCTTAAATGGGCTTTGCAAAATCTCTGTCTTATTAATCGTTCAAGAAAAATGGCTTCAATGGCCAATTAAATGTGAAAAATGCTACATTTGATAATCTCTTAGTGATTCACAATGCACACCGAAATATAAAAGATATTGAGAGGTAAAAAGAAACCTGTCTTCTTAAATTTATCTCATCCCAAACTTTTAAACTTGAAACTCATTTATAACTCCTATTAACATCCTACAGAACTAATATTTTGAGTAACATGGCATCAGAAACACTAAAGCCGATGAAATAATTCTGGCATGGCTTAGATATCTGTATCATAATTAATGAGTATGGAAAGTTCTGCAGTTCAAGCTTTGTATCATCCTATTAAATGTAATATATATAAGAAATATTATAACCACACAGAAATTATATGCTATAATTCTGTTTAGCTGCTGTTGATAGTACCCCGCCACCACCAAATGGAACAAAATCTTGGAAACTAAAGCTGAAATCTCACTCATCAAGTAAGAACTGCTGGATTTCTCTGCCAAATCTCAAAACTTAACAGGGCAACAAGACCCAGCCTTAAGATATCAATGTGAAGAGTAGTGCTTGGTTACTTCATAGAAGGAAAAGGATCTCTGGTGCTGAATTAACCAGAGTCTTGGGCTGCATTTGGACACTTAGAGCAATCTACCATCCTATTTATCAAAAAGGATAGGGCTGAGTCACATGACTGTATAATTCAACGAGAGAACAAATGTGCTCTGCCTCGACACAGTTTTAGCTATTGTAATTAGGATATTTCTACAGAAAGTCTTCTTTGCCCAGTTCAGAGGGTTTTGTGGGTAAAAGAGGACACAAAAATCCTGCCACCTGGGAGGTCCTACTGAATAACTCACATTTACATTTTGGTACTGGCACACCTGGTTGTCTTTTTAGTCTTTCTTTCAGCGAGTGAAAGAAATTAAATACAGACTGACTTATACATCACTGGTACATTCAAAGAAACTAATAATTTACTTTTCCAAAGAATTTAGAATTCTAAATTGCTGACTTTTCCTTTTCTAAGAATTCCCTTTCTGAGTTGCTGTTTCATACACAATTCATATATCTTTTACTGAATGTAAATGAGGCTTGTGAATACTCTGAAATAATTAAGAGAATGAGGGATTTCTGCTCACATGAAGTAAACAAACCTGTAAACCATTTCAGAAAAAATAATGAATACACAGAAAGAAAAACCATAAAAACTAAAGGAAAATTTCTACCATCTGTTCTCTTATCTACAGCAAAAAGTATTGAAATTTACCATATTCAGTATTTCCCCTTGGTCAAGAGGGTTAAGAAGTAGAGGTATACAAGAAAAATGAGAAACTTACCTAAGCTAGAATTGCCTTTTGCTATAGTAATAGTCCTTTCAAAAGATTCTTTGGATACATTTTGAAGCATGACGCACTCAGCATTAGAGGATAGGGAGCTCTGTTCAAGTAGATACTCAGAGCTCTGTAATAAAGAAAAAACAAGTCACATGGAAAGGGAAACTAGACTTTGGAGTGTGATTTCAACATCACGCATATTCTCTAATTGATTGTGCTTTATTCTGCAAGAACCTACAACCAAAACAAGTTCATAGGTTGCTTTCTGAAAATCTTAGTGTCAAGAAGCACTAATTCCAAATGAAGAGATGAGCCAGAATAACCCTTCACTATTCCCTACCTCATCATAAACACAAACCATATCTTTAAAATATTACCTTTCCAGCTGAATCAGGTAGCACAGAAGGAAGTTCTGCACTTGATATAACTTCACTAGGCAAATGAGATTCATTCCACACTATTGTGTTTTCACATTCACATTGTTGTTCAATAGCATTTGCAGGTGTGTAGTCATTTATAGTAAAGCTAGAAGTAGTCCCCATACTTATGTCTACTGAAGGTATATTCTCATCCTGTCTTTGTAGGAGATTCTGGGTATACAGTTCCTCCAAAGACATATGGAGATCAAGCACTGGATCAGAAGAATTTTCAATAACATCCTGGTGGTTGAGAAAAAAAATTAAAAAATAAATTTAAAAATGTGACCAGAATTACATCAATGTAATTCATAACATCACTTCTTAATGAACAACAACTTAGTAAAACATAAAACATAACAATTATTTGTTACTCAAAAAGCCTTAAGAAACATACAATTCTTCACTTAGCAGATTTTTTGCGTATCTGTATTTTCATAAATCCTTTTAAGTATGTTCCCTGAAAGTCATACATCTCATTTTCTACTAAGTTATACTTGTACAAGATACTGTACATAAGATCATTTATATGTAATACTATGCTCTTTCTACAAATAAAATTATTCAGAGTTCAAATTACATAGAAGAGCAAGTAATATACTTCCAAATCTCACTTAAAGTGTAGTTTGTTTCCTATCGGTCTGAAGATTCTGTTTATTATGAGATCAAGAACATAAAAACTATGACATTACTTGATTCGGACTCACAAAAGCCTCCAAGACAAAATTATTTTGATAGGCATTTATAAGTAGTTATGGAGAAGAATAGAAAGCTTGACAATTCAGATTATTATAGGAAAAATTTGCATAAATATTCTGTAAGATACAACAGAAGGAATAGTAAAACGGGATGTCATAAAATGTAGGCTCTAAATCCAAGCTCTGTGATTAACAATCTGTAGATCACAGAACCTTTCTTGGCTTTATATTAGACAATTTCTACAATCCACTGAAACTAAAATTTTATAGTTCTATATACATATGTGGATCTACTTACAACAGATATATTGCAACACTAATGTGCTTTGGGCAAGCAGTCGCTTCATAAACTACTGTTGAATAAACCTATCAGTTTTCCCTTCTTTTATTGATATTTTTAATGTATAAAAGTATCATATGAATATATTATTGCATAAAGGATTCAAGATACAGACATATATTGTGTATGCATACAGAATACAATATGAAGAGTCTTTGCTATGGCTCCTATTTCCAATCCCTTCACTAGTAAAAATGGCTGGCATCAGTTAGGTGCTTATCCATCAAATTTTTAATGCATTTGCATAATATATACATACAACTACACCTGTACATACTCACACATAGAAGCAGATATAGCAGATATACATTTTTAAAAACTAAGCACAATCATACAATAAATAGCATTTTTACTTTTTCTGCAGTATCTTCGCATCTTGATGTGAGTTTAAAAACAAGTCAACTTTAATTTTCTTATGGCTGTAAGTTATTCCTAAGTATGAAAGACACTGGTATGTAGACTCTGAAGCTAGGATGCCTGAGTTCAAATGCTGGCTCACCACTAATTAAATGTTAGAGCTTTGACAAGTTACTTAAACATTATGCCTTGGCTCTCATCTACTAACTGGGGAAAATAATAGAACCTAATACAGGACTGTTGGAAGGACAGAGAGTATTAATACTCAAAAAGTACTAAAAACAGGCCTGACTTAATAGAAAATGACCAATAATTGTAAGCTACTGCTGTAATTTATATTCTACAACTATGTGCATATGTGTGAAGATATATTCACTATGAATCACTAGAATTGCAGTGGCTGGTCAAATGATATGCACACTTAAAATATTGGTACGTACTGTTAAATTGTCTTCCAATTTTCTCTTGCAAAAGGAAAATATAGGAATACCTGTTAATGAATCTTGTCAGCCCTAGATTAGTTTGGCAATTTGATTTATAATAAATATATTCATAAATGTTTTACTATGTGTACTCCTAACAGTTATCAAGGATAAGCCATCTGTATTTCTTCTGTTAACACCATCTTCATATTCTTTATCCAACATTGTCTCAGAGTTCAAATTACACAAAGAAGCAAATAACTTATAATTTCAAATTTCACTTAAAATGCAATTCGGTTCTAATTACTTTGAAGTTTCTATTTATGAAGTGATCAAGAACATAAAAAGTATGACATTAATTGATCTGGATTCACAGGAGCCTCCAAGAGAAAATTATCTTAATAGGCATTTACAGGTATTTATGGTGAAGAATAGACATTCTTCTTGTCATTGTTATAGTCTGAATATGAAGTCTTCGTGATATACACTGCAAATATTCTCTCAGTCTCTCACTTGTCATTAACAGGTAATATTTTGTCATGCAGAAGTTATTTCTGTAGCCAAATCTGTCATTTTTTGTGCTTCTATGTTTTATGTATTACTTAATAAGTCCTTCCACAAAAAGTAAATGAAATGCTTTCTAGTATTTTTCTTCTATTTTGCAAATGCTTTGTTTTAGATTTTAACCACCTAGATTCATTTCAGGGTGTGGTATGAGATATGGGTCTGGCATTTTTTTCCTAAATGGGTAATTAATTGCTCCGCACAATTCATTATATACTCTTTTCCTTGAATGTAAGTTATTATCTCTCTAGAATTATCAGATATTCCTAGCACAAAGAATTGAGGCAAGTGGAAATACCATATAAGAAGATCGGCCGGGCGCGGTGGCTCAAGCCTGTAATCCCAGCACTTTGGGAAGCCGAGGCGGGTGGACCACGAGGTCAAGAGATCAAGATCATCCTGGTCAACATGGTGAAATCCCGTCTCTACTAAATACAAAAAATCAGCTGGGCATGGTGGTGGGTGCTTGTAATCCCAGCTGCTCAGGAGGCTGAGGCAGGAGAACTGCCTGAGCCCAGGAGGCGGAAGTCGCAGTGAGCCGAGATCGCGCCATTGCACTCCAGCTTGGGTAACAAGAGCGAAACTCCATCTCAAAAAAAAATAAAAAGAAAAAAAAAATGATAGGAAGGTATCATCCTCCACATTTCAGGATCTAAACAATAACTTGTTGGTTCCCTCATCCAACTTTTGATAATTTTATTCTTATGAAAAATAATAATGTACTTACTACAGAATTGGTTAGCTTCCATATTATTAAATTTATTATAATAATTAGCAGTAAATCATCTCTCCCATGCCTCAAATTAAGATAACAATCAAAACTACTTTTCATTAGAAAAAGAGGTCAAGTCACCCTTGTTAGCTGGGGTGTACTGTAAATGGTATAACAGTCCCATGCATTATTCATGAAGGAGTTAACACAGACACATAGAAAAGAAAGAGCTAATCAACACAGTAGACAACATACGCCCACTTCAGAAACGTTTCTGGTTGCTCAACAACCAACTCGGTTTTATTTTTAAAAGTCTTATGGATCTAAAAGAAAAACAGTTCTTCCCTCATAAGATGTACAAAAATAACCACAATTTCCCAGTGCAACTTGATATCTAAAGCAACGTCTTTCAAAAGTCTATATTAATATGTGACTTCACTTGATATATGCTTGTCCTCAGTAAAAAACTGGAAAAAGGTTACATTAAAATGTGAAACATACTTTTTAAAAGTTCTATTTCTTAAGTGCAATGCATAAATTAAGGTTAGACTTGGACATATAATTTACCCAGATAATATATTTACAAAAATGAACTAAATTCTTGAGTATTCAATAGCCACTACCTACTTTTCTTTAATAAGCAATCTACCAGAGAATTATTATTATACTTTTAAAAAATATATTGCAAGCAAGCTGCTCCAACTGTCTTTATCCCACTCTTCCTGAGATATGATACACTTCCTTTATTGCTTTGACTCTGATGCTGCTAAGGAAAAAGGTAACATCTTTTATACCTTTGACAGCCTGCAATATTGTCACTAAGACTTTCACAGTCACTCCCATCATTTTGATTACAGTGATTTAGTTTTTTATTCTAACCCCATCTGCAAAAAAAATAAAAATAAAGTAAGAAACAGTATCAACATTCTAAACATGGACGTGAAGGCAATAATATTTTATGCTAGAGAATGACACTAAGTTAGAATTTGTGAGAATGTTCAGACCACTAAAAAAAAAATCATGAAGTCCGTTAGTTGAGTTTGATGAACAAGATGCAAAAGGCTTCCTATCTTGACAAACATCGAGTTCAACCTGCACTAGAATCCAAAGTATTTCCTGGCAGAACTGATATTCAGGAATGAAGGACAGGCACCACACTGGTAACAATACCATCCACGGAGAGAGGAAAAGTATGGGTATATATGGGAGGGCAGGGTGTAGAGATGTGAATAAGGAGTAGAAGGGGAAACTTCAATAGATATTAAATCTTTATCAGTTGTATTTTTAAATCAAAATAGGAAAAAATAAAACAAGTATGTTCTAAAAACCGTGTTAAGATTTTAAACAAAAGTCTGCAAATATTTAAATTTAAAAACAATTATTTCTGTATTTTGTCATATCTTTGGAGGTAATAAGGAAAAAGAGTAAAATGATTAACCAAAGAAATTAACACCTAAAAGAATAAGAAAGGAAAAAACCCACTGGCTATGGCTTTTAAAATCCTTTATGTCAATGACCTGCCTCTATTAAGCCAAATGCCAAAGAGGCAGGTATATTTTTCAGGTTCTTGGGTAATGGTTATTTCTCTTAAATTGTTACATGGTAACTAATCAAATTAAGCAAACACATACTCTTTAGAAAAGTCAAGTAGAATGGACCCCCCAATTAGAGAATTTTGTGAGGAAGAGCCCCAACTTATGGCTACAGTCCTTTGGTGTTTAAGCTACCCTGAAGAGCGAGGCCTCCCTCTATGAAGCGTTTGTACTTTAGATGATTAGCACTGACCACTTATGGTAGTATAACTTACCAAGGCTAAAAGACCATTCGTCAAGAGGAAGAGATAAGTAAAATTATTTGTTCATTTCCAATTGCCATTTAAGGCTACAAGATTATCATATTTAGCAAAGTCAAAAATCTAAGATCCTTACACTCTATTTTATCCTTCTTTCAAATCAGGATAGAGGTATCTTTGTTTTCCTTTTTTTTTTTTTTTTTCAGACAGAGTCTCACTGTCTCCAGGCTGAGATGCAATAACGCGATCTCAGCTCGCTGTAACCTCTGCCTCCTGTATTCAAGCAATTCTCCTGCCTCAGCCTCCTGAGTAGCTGGAACTACAGGTGCCCGCCACCATGCCCAGCTAATTTTGGTATTTTTAGTAGAGGCGGGGTTTCACCATGTTGGCCAGGATGGTCTTGATCTCCTGACCTTGGGATCTGCTTGCCTTGGCCTCCCACCATGCTGGGATTACAGGCATAAGCCACCACGTCCGGCTGCTCTACCAATTTTTATTTCTAAAAATCAGATAAATTTAGTGCAAAGAAACAATGCATTATATATTTATTTTATTTACATAAAAAATTTCAGTAAAAGCCTAGGTATTAAAAAGTTGTCATCAAAAATATAAAATGTTGCAGAGATTTTACCATGATGCAGGAACAGTCTTGCTTTCTAAGAACACTGAGAGCATACAGGAGTTTCACAATGTGCTTTAAAACACCCTCATTAATGTCTTCTTTGTTGTTTTATAGTTTAAGTATTTCAGTTGATATACCAGCTTGCCAAAATTTGCTTCAACAAAAGAGTAAACTACTGGCGGGGGGGGGGGCGGTGGTGGAGGAAGCAAACATACTTCAGTAAGCCAATATGTTGTGCTGCATACAGCCAGCATTTGCCCTGTAAAATATATGCTTCTCAGTATGCATACTGTGTAATCCCTTTAAGTAACAATTACTAAGTTAAACAATGCAATCTGTCCACTGGCAAGAAGAAGTATGCTATACTGTGGATTAGGAGATTCCATCAGGAGATGAACTCAGCTTCCAGCCCTGAGGCCAGTAAAGACTGAACACATTCCAGTCAGGACACAGCCAGACAGACAGTCTCAGGTGTGGTAAGAGAGGAGCAGCTGCTCCACTCAAGATTATACCTTGCAAACCAATTCAAGGAGATTGCCCAGCATCATTTGCAAGGATAACAGGTGCACCTTGAACATAAAAGAAAAAATGCTGAAAATGTTCTGGCCAAAAATCTGTTAATCAGGAAGGGAGGAAAACTGTGCTAGACCTATGGAAATTCCACTTTCCAACTTATTCATAAATATTCCTTCCTACTGAATTCAATTTATGTAGAAAATTCATATTTCATATATTAAAAAATATTGTCCAGTCTTTTCAACTTAATTTTAAATGTATGTTTATGGCATATTTCCAGCATAGAAAAATAGAAAGTATATTCATATATGAACTCTATGCCATGATTTAACAGATATAAACATTTTGTCATATTTTCTTCAATCTCTCTTTCTTCATAATATAATGTATTAGATATTACATAGCTAAATTCCCATACTTCCTTTTTACTCCAAGGATAACTTCTTTTTTGAAGTTGAGAAGTATCCTGCCAAAACAGTTTTAGATTTTACTATACACATGTACACACATATTCATAAAAAATATATGTTGAATTGCTTTGCATATCAATTTCCAAAAAGCAAACAACTGCAATAAAAGAAAAATGAGTAACCCAATACAAAATGGCCAAAAGATATGAAGAGATCTTTGATGAAAAGTAAAAACCAAATGGCCAAGATTATGAAAAAATATTCATTCTCATTAGTAATTAGGAAATCCAAATTAAAACAGTAAGATACCATTTCAAAACCAAAACACTGGATACACTTAAAAATATTACTTTTTGAACATTATAGAGTATGTCACCAAGAAAATGGAGTTGGGGCATTTATGTCAATAATCTATTCCTAAAATATAAATGGCACAAATATGTCAAATAGTGACTAAACTCCTCATTCATATCCAGTGACATAAACATAATTTACCATTCACTGTGATTTTTTTTATGTAAAGTATTCTTTGGCATCATTTTGTATAAAAACATATGACAGTGTTAAGTTTAACATGACTAGTAAATTTTATATTAACACAGTTAAGTATTTTACTATCCAACTTTGCATAGAAGTCAGTTTTAAAACCATTAAGAAAATAAAGTTATTCTTGTAATTTTTCCAAAGTAGACACTGCTAAAAACACAACTTGAGAAATATGTGTTAAATTTTTCTTTCTGACATGTAAACCCTATCAAAGCTTGGAGCCTCTGTGTCTATCATTCTGTCTCAGACACTAAATTTAAATACTTTCTATTAATCTGAAAGTTACCTAACCAACATTAGCTAAATGACATTGCACTTTAATCCAACAATGAATGCACAACTGGAGAAATGTAATGTCTCTAATATGTTATTCCCACAACTCCCCATAAGGACTGACCTCTGGAAAATTATACACAAGATTTTCTCATAAAAGAAAAACTGGCATTTCCTTTGTACCTTAGGAGGAGATGATGGAAGGGAGGAACCATAGTTCAGGCCATCACCACAAGAACTGCCATGAAGAGATAAAACAGAGGCTTGAGTAGAGTAGATGCTGTCATTATCAGGAGAGTATTGAGACTCAAATGTGGATTCATCTACTAAGTCAACATCATTTGTGTCCACCTACAAATAAAAGAGTAGTGTCAGTTGGGAATTCTGTTCTATTACATATATAACAAACAACGTCCATTTGAAACTGAAAGGCAAACTGGTATCATTCTTTTATCTATTATTTTTCTATACGCCCTCGTCATTCTCATCAGAGACTGCTAATGCAGCAGAACAAGGACAAATAGCCTACCTACAGCAGAAAGTGCTGGCATATACGGTTATTTCATTTCATCAATAAAAGGGCTAAAGGCAACAATTAACAAAGGGCCTGGATCAATTCTAAGTTTAAACAGATGCATAGTTAAGAAAAATATTTACTTTTCTTCAGTTCCTATGCCCAACTCTTATAATTTTATAATAAAATTGTGCGATAATTTTTTCTAGTCAACTAAAATAAACTGTTATTCAACAAGGGAGCTAGGCAATTATGTATTTGTAAGCCACACTAAAACTATATATTTTGTTTAAATTATCTTGAACTAGATTTTAAAACCATTCAAGTTGCAGAAACCAAAAAGAAAATCTGTGATTTCATGCTAAAATTATACTAACAAACAAGGGGCCTAATTATGATCTGGTTTTGGTGAAGTTTTAAGTTATAAACTTGTTAGAAAACTCATAAAGAGTGAGATAGAGAATTTCACTACATATTCTCTAATAATCCTATTGCTGTCTTCTGTCACAGAACCAAGAGAAATAATTAAATCATGATGAGCTTGAAGTTCTTTTTGCAATTCACTCACAGTCATACCTCAGAATAGGCAGAAATGAAATATATACTACCCTTCTCTGATATTACCAGCATTTTCTGTCTATCTTAACAAAATTCCATATGTTCTATTTTTTTTTTTTTTTTTTTTGTAATTTCAACTTACTATTTGGCCAGGAGAAGTTAAAAGAATTGTAACATCATACCAGGTCACATTCTTACAAAAAAAAAAAATTAAAAATACCTGTGGCCCATTTTGAAGTGTTTCTCTCTTCAAATACACTTCATAGGCCCAATAATACATGTTCAAAATCACTAGTGAGTCACTACGCGGGAGGTTTACCCTTACAAATACACATAATGTACAACAATCTAGACAGTGTTAACTAAGCCTGGTGTCATAGATTACAATACATATTTAAGTAACATTAAGGAAAGAATACCTCAATATAATTTGTATGTCTACTGTTGATGGCTTTGCATCTTAGGAGAATCAATTCATTTATTTACTGTAGAGATAAAACACTAAGACCCAATCAATTGTCTATATACTGTAGAGTTAAACACTAAGACCCAAAGAAGCTGAGTGACCAGTCCAAGATTACTTAGCTGGCTAGGGAGAAGACCCAGGATGCATATTACCATTATAAGATGCTAAGTTCACATAAAAGTGGAACTAATCTTCCTTTTGATTGGCATCCATTTGAAGAGGTTCAAGGAAGCCATGTAAACTCTAAAGAGAATATTATTTCTTCCAGTATTTTAGAAACAATCATATATAATATATGTACCCTGCAACAATCAAAAAGTATTTTCTATGTCTGGGTACTATTTAACACCACAGTACCTTATGTAATTCACTGTATATATTTAAGCTATCAAGTTTTGAAGTTCTGACATAACACCCATGGAGAGCAGGGCCGTAAGTTACCTGGTATTTTAAATATTACAGTATGAAATTATTGCATTTATTATAACATATACCAAAACTTTTCAAATGGCTATTTCGAGAGCGTGCAATTTTAAAATACTAACAAAAAGAATTGTCTCCCCCAAAATTAGAATCAGCAAAATGTATATATAGTCAAAGAAATAATTCACTCTGCTTTAAATCAAGGTGTGCACAGTCATAAATATATAATGAAGAATTTAACAGGTTTTAAACATTTCTCTAGACTAACAAAATTAAAACAAATATTTAAAAAGCAAGTGTATTCGTTTCTAGCAACAGGGCACAAGATTTGCCCCAGAAAAAAAGTTAAGTCAGGAACCTAGCTCTAACAGTCGGGGTAAATTGACCAGCATGTACTACTTGTATTTATAATAAGTAAATGTCACATGTATATTTACGCCTGGTATTTAGCTTTATCCTTTAGTTATTCATATAGCATTGTACCCTGTACCAGGAAAAAAGTTTCTTCAGAGCAGAGTGGCTCCAAATACTTTTATTCCAATGGATACTTTTTTAAACATCAAACAGAAATAAAATTTTAATTTAAATTTTTCTGGTAAATCAGTATATTTACTTCAATGTATTTACAGAAAACATGGACTTTACCTTTCCTTAAAACTGTAATGTTCTTAATAACTGAACCAATTTATATGATTTTTCACACTATTAAGAGCTAACAAAAAAAGATACCTATTACCTCATTAAATACAGCCAAAACACTGATTTGTGACTGAATACTGAACACAGTTAAAAGAATGCCTAGAGATATCTAAGTATGAAGTTGGAGCAAACAAAAACTCCAATAACCTTAGATATGGTACAAAGATTAATTCTACATAATGCCACAATGCAACGCTAATTAAATTTTCCTCACAAATATTTTTCATATTGATTAAGGTTTTTCTTCCCAGTTTCATTTGTGACAACTAAGTTGGAGAAAACATGTTTATCTTTCCAAAATATAATGATGAACAAAGAATACAGATTTCTTCAGAATATTCTGAAAGGAAAATTTAGACACACAAGGTTTCTGAAAGAAAGCTTGATAAGTCATAGCCACTAACCAGAGCCAAGTCAGCCCTGAAGAGGGGTTTGTCAGCCAGCCCTTCTTCCTCACAGGAGTGTGGCGGGTAGAGAAAGGAATCCTCCTTAGCAGAAACATAACCTTCTTCTGGTGAAAGCTGCAGGGAAAATGGGTGTTCAAGGACCAGTTCATGGAAAAGAGAGAGAACAGCAAAGAGGAAAGGAAATGGGAAAAGGAGGGGTAAAGGTAGGAAAAGTGATGGGGAAAGAGAAAGAAAGAGGAAAGTTTTCAAATTATATGACTTTCACATAGAATGGTAAATATGAAATCTGATATTCATATTTAATATTTATTTGATAAGAGACAATGAGGATTATTTATTCTAATATAAAAATCACCTGTTGGATGAGAATCCCTTTCTACTAATTTTTAATTCTTATAAAAAATTATTTTTCTAAATCAATTATCTTTTTAAATTCTGTAATAATCTTCTAGTTATTTTTATCTGCAAAATATTCTGGTCAAACAATGACTTCCTAATATAGAAATGAAACAACTTTTAGGTTTTAAGAAATAAAAGAAATTGCAGAAAAATAAAATATTAAAAAGAAATATCAACTTGTCATCCCTTATAAAATATTATTTTAAATAATTCCATTTACTTGAAAATGAATGTCACTAAACCCTACAGTGAATTCAATTTAGCATATTTTAAGCATGGCTTAAAAAACAAAACAAAAACAAATCTCTACACGTACACAGTGTGCTTAACTTGCAGTTTCGAGGTATTATATTCCAACTTGGTCACATTGACAGAAAAGCTAACAAATTTATTCTACTCTCATACAGAATGGGCTAAAATATTTAGCTCATCAGCTTGCCTACATCACCTGGTATCAGCAAAACATTCAGAAGAAGTATCATAAGGGGAAAAAAAATACTATTTTTCTTCTTTGTCCATATATGTGAGTTTAATATTTAACAAGCCTCACTTTAGGAAGTAGAGTTATTTATCATGTACTGCAATGCTTACTGAATTAAATATCAAATACTGTCATAACAGAAATTTATTTTGGAACTAAATAGAAAAAAGATTACTTCTGAATAACTGGTATGGTTTCACCTTGAGGACAGTAAAATGAAGTTATATTGAGTCATATTTGCCATTTCTTTCTGTCCAACAGAAAGACCAGAACCAAATTTATGGCCCAATCTTAATAAATAGAGTCTTTGATAGCCTATCTTTATTCTTACATTTTATCCATAGTGCTCTTTTGTCATGATTTTTACAAGCCTGGTTTGATTTCAGATTGGATTAACATATTCTTCAATCAACCTGCCTTCCTTATCTTTTTTTTCCATAAATATATTTTAATAGGCTACTGGAATTCTCTGCGGACAAAAAAGTGGTGCATAAAACTTTAACACTTAAAATACATTAACAAAGCTTACTGTTTTAACAAATTATTTCACAAGAATCAACAAACCCGTACTGCTACTTATGAAAATATATTTATGTGTCTGCATTTTCTTTTTTTTTTTTTTTTGAGATGGAGTTTTGCTCCTGTTACCCAGGCTGGAGTGCAATGGCACAATCTCAGCTTACCACAACCTCCGACTCCTGGGTTCAGGCAATTCTCCTGCCTCAGCCTCCTGAGTAGCTGGGACTACAGGCACACGCCACCGTGCCCAGCTAATTTTTTGTATTTTTAGTAGAGACGGGGTTTCACCATGTTAACTAGGATGGTCTCGATCCCTTGACCTCGTGGTCCACCCGCCTCAGCCTCCCAAAGTGCTGGGATTACAGGCATGAGCCACCGTGCCCGGTGTGTCTGCATTTTCTAAAGAAAAGGTATATCTGCCTTTTCACTTAAAATTATATTGACATACTGGAAAAAACCCACAAATACTGAGAACATTTCCAATGTATAACTGCATTACAATGACAAGTGTCATTTGCAATCACCCTATCTAACAAAATATACTGCTTTATGTAGCATAGATTCATTAACTATTTCTATTATTACAGTAATTTATGATTTGTGAGTAATTTATGATTCTCCTGCCAGGAGAAGAGCCATAAACTGATGAACCCATGATGGAAAGTTTAATTTCTTACTCTGCAGTAATTAGACAGCAAATATGTTAAAGTCAACTGAATTTAGTAACTTGAAGACACTCTGACAGAGATTCTACTTTATCCCACTGTGATTAAAGATTTTATTGTTAGTTGTTAAGGCTATTAATTTTTCTAATAACCCACTACATTGGCATACCTATTTTAAGCCATATTTATTTGAAAACATTTGATTCTGCATTCATCACGACCTTATTATCAAATATAAAATGTCAAGGCTGGGCATGGATGCTCATGCCTGTATTACCAGCACTTTGAGAGGCTGAGGTAGGGGATCACTTGAGGTCAGGAGTTCGAGACCAGCCTGGCCAACATGGTGAAACTAAAAATACAAAATACAAAAATTAGCCAGAAATGGCGGTACATGGCTGTAGTCCCTGAACCCAGGAGGTGGAAACTGTACTGAGCTGAGATGTCACCACTGTACTCCAGTCTGGGTGACAGAGCAAAACTCCATCAAGAAAGAGAAAAAAAGAAAAAACAGAGAGAAAAGAAGGAAGGAGAAAGAAAGAAATGTCAAAAGTGAACCAAAGAGCATTATTAATAAACTTCATGTCTATTTTCTTTCCCTTATTTTTTAAAAATATTACTTGAAATTAAATCTTTGATGTAAAGTACTGAAAGTCATGATTCAATCATGAGAACACCTACAGCTAAAAGTAGACCTATGAACCATTTTGCTTGTAAATATAAAAGGAAGCAATAAAATCTGAATTCTTACGAGTAAAGGCTTAGCAACTCCTATTCTCACAGTTCCTGACGGTGCTCCCTTCAGTGCTTCTACAGCTTCCTCAAGACTGCTGTTTTCCAAGTTAACATCATTTACAAACATGAGTCGGTCACCAGGAAGGAGTCGTCCATCCTTTTCAGCAATGCCGCCAGGCACCAAAGAACGAATTACAATCACAGTGCTAGCTGGATCAACTGGATCCTGACAGAAAGCAAAAGGAAAGAGGAGTCAGCTCATTTTACAAAGAAAATTATTCCACAGGTTGTCACTGTAAATTACAAGGAATGAGTAACTGTTTCAAGTGTCTAAACATTGTCATGCCAAAAAAAAAATCCATACAAAATTTCTAATTAGTTATTTAGGCAAAGGTTATCTCTATTTTAGAGGGTTTAGGAAGAACTCACCTGAAACATGGCACCCTCACTTCCTAAGGTTCCTGAGTAGACCTCTTAAATTGTACAGATAACTTTAAAATCGTAATTTCAACTTTGATAAGTTATCAAATTTTATAACTATCATTGGATGCCAGATGTTGAATATATCAATTATTAACAAAAGTATTTGTTAAATAGGATGTTACTGTATGGAACATGAACTCACTACTAGATATACACGCACTGAAGGTAGGACCCAGCCTCTCGAAATGAAAGAACAAAGAGAGAAGCCAGAAAGTATGTGGTAATGAAATATTTTCAGATACACAACAACCTTCCATAAGAACACAACTTCCTGGAGTCATCCGAGGTAGCTTTCTGATTCAGTATTAGTAAGAAGCAACAGCTGCACTCTATCAGACAGGCTTTACCATCTCCTCCCTTAGCAAAGAACACAATGCAGGCAGGGACACAAGGCCAAACTTGACCAATTTAAGTATGTTCATAAATTTAGTCAAATGATTGGAAGAGCAGAAATATTAACTGGAATATCAGATTATAAATTATCACTCATGTTATAGACAAAAGAAATATCTACTTCTTTATGACTTACCATTAAAATATAAGCCACCAAATAAGAGCACGGAAATAAAAATAATACAAACACTCTCCAGATAACAGGAAAAAAATCCTACCATGATATTCTTAAAATGTATCTTCCAATTTTCAAGAGGTGAAATAAAAATAGCTCAATGAATTCAATGTTAAAAGAAATCCTTTATGATAATCAATGAATCATATAAATCACTATTTTGAAAGATTGACTAGAAAAAAAAATCTTTGAAGGCTATAAACTACCATCTGCTTTTTCTTTGACAACAATATACCTTTAGTTTACAGCATCTTTAAAAAAAAAAATTTAAGTAGGATATACTTACCTGATAATCTAAAATGCTAAAACCAAGCCCTCTGCTCCCTTTCTCCAGCTCTATGTGCTGAATGCCAGCCTCCCACATGGCCAAAGGTGCTTGAACCTCCTCTGTGCTCTGACCTGCATCAGTCATCGATAGCACTGGATCCTCTGTCTCTGACGACCCGATGAACTCACCTAGATCTACATGAGGCTGGATAACACATCAGACAGCTCTTATTTCAGAGGCACTAGATTAGCTTACACACATACCAACACCACAAGAAAAGGGATATTCCTAGCATCTGTCCAGAACAAAACATTCTCAAACAAGAGTAGCAACAGCTTTTCATGAAACCTTTAGGAATTGAGGTAGTAATTATTGAAAGTTGTTAAAAATGAAGAAATATGTAAGTTTTAACAAACATTAAAAATATATGATTCAAAGGTCTATGAAAATATGCAATGATTACCTCTCAACCGCATTATTGTGGGTGACTGTCACTTTCTTCATCAGTGTTTCAATTATCAGAAAAAAATATAAAGTTATTTTGATATTAAAAGAATTTGCATAATAAATAAAAACGAGAAAATGGATATATGCAAAAGTTCTATACTCTATGCTAACGAGTTCTAAACTGCTGTGACTTGTGCATACGGTTATTTCACTAATAAATCAACAAACACAGTGGCAAAACATATGATTTGAAAACAGATTTGCCCCAGTTTGAAGCAGCTTGAATATTTGAAATCTGAGTTACATTGAGCAATATTCCTAACCTGGGCTCCACAGTTACCCATCTCGTAGAATTTTCTGAGGACTAAATGAAATAACATTTATAAAGCATCTGACAGAAATAGGGATTCAAAATGTTAGCTTCTTTCAGTGAAAATAAATTAAAGAATTTAGGTGAATTCAGCTTTGTTCATCTATATGCACATAAAGAAAGCTGTGTTTATGAGGATGAAATTCTAGTTTGTATAATATCTTTGCTTCTATTCAATTATTGCATAGCCCAGGACCATGGATGCAGATGACACCCATCTGTTTTATTTTAATAATCCCTTTATACCTGTAAAAACATGTATGGATATATACATAGCATGCTAGACTTTGAGTGCTATAAAATTTGGAATTACGTGTTGTATGAAAGGAAAAAAGGTTAGCACTCCCCTTGACAAGGATGGAAGAGGCCCTTGGGCCTGACAACACGTATACGGTTAAGGCATTGCCACCTACTTTGTGGCATCTAACCATCGTTTTTTAAAAAAAAATTTGTAATTACATTTCTTGTTCTACCCTATTCTAATGACACATATGAATATTAAACTATGCATTTTATTCTTCAAAATTTTAAAAATCATTCCATTGTGCTGATTCATTCAAATATAATATATATCAAATCCTAACATCATCTCTCAATATATCTTAAATAAGATTTGACTAGACCACAAATTATGCAAAGTCCAAAGCTTAACTTTAGGTATGTATTGTATATCCATCAGAAAAGTTGATTAGCTCCATTTCTTGACATCATGATATGAATTGGAAAGAATAAGAAAACAGGAAAATGTGAGTTTCTGAATGTCACAGAAAACTATCTGACATATAGCATTATGAACTCAAATTTATCATATTATAAAAGGATAGTATAAACAAGTAAAGCCTATCCACACAGAAATGCTGTGTCCATCCATATTTTAGCCATTCACTACGTGGTAACTGCGTGCCAGGCAGAGTTGGGTAGATTATGTAAAAATATTTTTTTACCATATATGTACTATTCATACACTATTTACATACTTCAGTTTTCTCTTCTGCAAACAGAGACAAATATGACCATCTACTTCATAGAAATACTGCAAATAAATTAAACAAGTATGTAGTGTGCAATAATATCTAACATGATTTCATAACCTTATTTAACCTTCAGGGAAACTTTCTGAGACAGGCATCATGACTTACATTTTACTGATTTGAAAACTGAGGTTTAGAAAGATGAAGTGATTTGCCCAATTTCCTACAGCTAGTGGTCAAGTCTGATTCAAACCCAGATTTGTCTGACTTTAAATCCTATCCTCCAAGCCATGGGCTACGTGAGTAAATCCAAAACCCAATTTAAAAATGCTTAAAAATCTTTAAACCATTTAACCTTTCCATTATCAGTTAGCCTCATATACGCAAATCTGATACCTTTTCTGTTAGCTCAATATCACATAAGTCCAGGCTATCCAATTCTGATTGGGTGGTGGGTGGCACAGTTCGACGGCAGCACACCATTGTCACTTTTATAGGCAGTTCTTTTAAGATATTTACCACATCTTGGTGATTTTCTCCACGTAAAGTTATGCCATTTACCTGTGAAAAAAGATACATTGTCCAAGAAACAACACTTCATAATATGAATATTTTTGTGAACACAACTTTTTATTAAATAAATATAAATTTTACTTTAGTCATTACCATAGTTTTACTGTGCTCAGAATTACAGTGAGAACTGTGGAAATGCCATCTAAATTTATGTGCAAGTGTAAAGTATGGTTAGAATTGGAGCTTCTAAAGCACTCAAAAAATAAATAAATAAAAACCACTAGCTTTCATCCATGTTTGATCTGCCAGTGTAGTAGTCTGGGAAAAAAGAGACAATAAAAATATTTTTGAAGAATAAAAGGAGCAAGAGAAGAATATTGTAAAACTTTGATATTTTGTATAATTATAAAGTGAAAAAAATAGAAAATGACATATATTGCATGCTAGTGTGTTTTTAAAATAAGGGAAAACAATATATTCAAATTTTCTTATTTATGCATTAAAAGTACTGGCAGATTACAAAGAAACAGATTAGTAGTTTAGTAGTTACCTAAAGAAGAGTGATGTGAACTGGGTGGATAGGGATAGAAAGGAGCCTCTTTTCCATTCTTTATCTTTGTATTCTCTGTGATTTTAAACATGTAAACATATTACTTATTCTAAAAATAAAGATTAAAAATTTTTCAAAGAATGTTGTCATAGTTCTCTGGACCTAAGTAAAAAACGGCACAGAATTAGGTCTAAAGCTAAATGTACACAAAGATACAAAATTTCTGCTTTGGGTTGTTTTTATCTGTAGATTTCTCTCAGGATCCCTTTGGAGGAGAAATTTAAAATAAGAACTTAATCAGCACATTAAGCCTCTTGCAACCTTTTCTATGTCTTATTTAAGGAGGAGAAGGAACAATATAGCTCCTTACTTCCAGTAGCTCGTCTCCACTGAAAAGCTTCCCACTGTGTCCAACAGGACCCTCTGGGAGAACAGATCGGATAAAATGATGTCCCACTGTTGCTTCCAGGCTTATCCCCAGTCCACTGTTCTCACTAAACTTGCTCACGTGGGCCACCTGAAAAGAAAAACAAAATCACCATGATTTTCATATTCTACTATTTCTACTCATGCACACACTTAATGTTTTATGTTCACCCAAAAGTGGTCATCTTACTCACAAAGCTTCAAAAACCGTATTGTAAAACTTTAAAGCTTTGGGCTTTTCCTTTGAAAGAGTACTGCTGTCTTTTGACTTCATGAACTAACCAACTGAAAGGAAGCAGCGAGCTGCAAGCAGCCATTACATAGGTCTCATTTGTTTCTGATAAATAGGTACAATTTCTCTCCTTGTTTCCCAAGTAGAAGAATGAAGTTCAGAAAAGTTACAAGAACCAGAGTTGCACAGCTAGAAAAGGGCTTTGACTCTAAACAAAGAACTTAGACCCACATTCCTGGTTTTATGCTATATCCAGAGATTATGGTCTTTAAAAATAATCAAAAGCTTAAAACAAAAGAATGAACTTCCAATTTCCTACTGTCACATTAAATAAAGAAAAATGTTAGGAAACCATTCATTTTCACATAGAATCCAGTAATTATAACATATGCCAAAGATGATCTACTTTATTTTTTTTACTTTATAGTTATAGCTAAGGAAACTGAGGGATAAAGGACTAAAAAAAGTTTCACTAACAAGAGCTCTTTCAAATTTTAATGATAACATGTGCAGAAGTCACTTTCAGAAGCAGTATCATCTGACTTTGAAGCCTAATACTGGACAAAATCCTTCTCACCCTTGAAAACCCAATTTAGACATCACTTCCTCTGAGAATGTCCCATCCAATAATGTCCATTAGTCCTGTTACACTACATCATGATTTCATTTATGCTCTATCATTACACAGCAAAAAACTTGAAGTCAGATCTATGTCTTATTTACCTTGATCTGACCAAGGTCCATAAATAACTTAGGCATTTTTCATTTATTGTACACTTCTGCCCTTGACAGATTACTAGGAATGCCACCAAGAAAGCATGTACACAAAGGGCAGTTAAAAGTTCAGTCTCTGAATAAAGAAAATGTGGCATATAGACACCATGGAGTACTATGCAGCCATTAAAAAGAAAGTTTATGTCCTTTGCAGGGACATGAATGAAGCTAGAAGCCAACAGTCTCAGCAAAGTAACACAGGAACAGAAAACCAAACATCGCATGTTCTCACTCACAAGTGGGAATTGAACAATGAGAACACATGGACACAGGGAGGGGAGCATCACACACCGGGGCCTGTCAAAGGAATGGGGATAAGGGTAGGGATAGCATTAGGCCAAATACTCAAAGCATGCAAGGCTTAAAACCTAGATGACAGGTTGATACGTTCAGCAAACCATCATGGCACATGTATACCTATGTAACAAACCTGCATACTCTGCACATGTATCCCAGAACTTAAAGTAAAATTTTTTAAAAAGTTCAGTCTGAGGTCTGATGCCTGTGACAAAATGGCTAGTCAAAAGGTCTCCTTCATTATTCAATTGCCACACAAAGAAATGCTGTCTCAGTTATCCATACCTGCCACATTAACCCTATCCCTCCATGAAAATAATTTCTGAAGTTTCATATTAAATTAACCATTGTTAAGATGAACCTTAATGTATTTTTCCTTAACTCAATTTAAAATGGTAATAACAGCTATACTTACTCAATTCATATTTGACTGTTAATCATTTTGAATGTTTAAAAAAAAATTATACTAAGGTACAGTGGTGCATGCCTGTAATCCCAGCACTTTGGGAGGCTGAGGGGGACAGACTGCTGGAGTTCAAAAGTTTAAGACCAGCCTGGGGAACAGGGTGAAACCCACTCTATAAAAAACATAAAAATCAGTTGGGTGTGGTGCAGCACGCCTGTAGTCCCAGCTACCTGGAAGGCTGAGGCAGGGGTACAGTTTGAGGCTTGGTGGTCAAGGCAGCAGTGAACCATGATTGCACCACTGTACTCCAGCCTGGGTAACAGAGTGAGACCTTTTCTAGTGAAAAAGTCTCGCTTTTCACCAAATGAAAAAATTCACCAGATGAAAAAAAAAATGATGATTATGGTCATGAGTATTAAATGAAACACTAAGAACACTGCTGCTTGGCACAAAATACTCTATAAATGCTTGTTATTAATATATGTCATCTGTTGTATTTTCTCCTTTTTCATCTAGAGGTATATAAATATAAGAAATATGAAAAATTCTACCTAACATAGTATAATATTTCATTTTTCCTTTTGAAATTCCTGAAATGTGCTGGTATGTATCTTAACATTGGTAATTTCTATCAATTTTGTTAGACTTCCTTTTGGGATGGTAGATCACAATGGCTATGTTAGATATACAGGCTGCTAAATAAACACAAAACATTCGCCACAGCATAAGTGGTATGAAAAAAGTATGCAGGTGTTTTTCAGGAAGGTAAGTACATAGTAAGGTAAATGAAAGAGTAGGAAAGAGTCCTTTGATGATTCTGTTCATAAGTCGTGATAATTTTGTTTTATTTTTAAAGAAACTCTCATTCTGTTTAATTTCTATAAATCATAGGTTTAAAAAGCAGAAAAACCCTTCCTTGTATCTATAGTATTCATATTACTGGAAATATTAAAATACTGATAAAATACAAGTTTCAAAACTTCAATCCCATTTATTTCACTTCCTTTGTTACTTGTCTTTCTCCAACCTTAATTTTTTTTTATTACCTAAATTACCACATTTAGGTCATCTAAAAAAGGCCTGGACATTTGATTCTTCTCTGGAACTCTGATGATTGACTCTATTATTCCCTTGAACTGTCTGCTCAAATACAGTTGCAAGTTAAGAAATTATGGAGGGAAAGCTAACCTACCACTATTTCATAGTTAATTCCCATAATCCTTTGCCACTTTGCCAGCAGGTCAGCTTCTTGTTGTTGTGCATCTTCTATTTCTTCTATCTCAGCTGACAGTAATGGATACCCTGAAAAAGTCAAGGCAATTAAGTTAGTAGCAAACTACAAAAATCTGTCTACTGCTGAAAGTGGGGTGCAGAACTCCCCTACAATCATATTTCAGTAAATCTCTCCCTTCACCATTATTGATTTTTTAATATATTTGGGTGCTCTGATGTTGGGTGCATACATATTTACAATTGTTATATCTGCTTGCTGTATTGACCTATTGATGCTTTTCTCATTACATAATGACTCTGTCTTTTTATTTTTTTACTGTTCTTCACTTAGTCTATTTTATCTGACATAAGTATAGCTACTCCTGCTCTTCATTTTTGTTTCCATTTGCATGAAATATCTTTTACGGGATATTACCACAGATTGTACCCCAGCAATACAGCAATATTGGGGCTCCTTTGAATGTGATGTTTCTTTTCTCTTGATGCTTTCAGTATTCTTTTTAATTTTGCTAGTCTGATTATGACGTGCCTTGGGGATTTCCTCTTTGTATTGAATATAGTTGGTTACCTCTAAGCCTGCAGCTGGCTGGTGTTGTCTTTCTCCAGGTTTGAGAAATTTTCAGCCACTAATTCCTTAAATATGGTTTAAAGTCCTTTTTCTCTCTGGTCTCCTTCGGAAAAAAATCCTATTACACAGAAGTTAGCTCACTTGATGGTATCCCATAATTCTCATAGGTCTCCTTCACCTTTTAAAGTCTTTTTTTCTTTCTGCTCTTCTGATAGGGTAATTTCATATGGTCTATATTCAAGCTCACTAAGTTTCTCTGTTTGATCAAATTTGCTTCAATAAAAACTTTCTAATGAGATTTTGGTTTAGTTGCTGTATGATTTATTTCTAAGTTTTGTATGTTTAATTTATAAAAGAAAAAATAAAAGATACAAAGATAAAAATAAAAGATACCAAGAAATAATTATTTGTCAGATTTTCATTATGATCCTGAATTAATTTTTTAATTCCATTTTGTTTTCTGTCCATATTTTCTTGGGATTCCTTGAACCTCTTTAAGAGAATTATTCTTAACTTTCTGTACATTTCATAGATCTTCAATTCTTCTGGGTCCACTGCTGGAGCTCTGTTGGATTTCTTTTGATGGTACCCTATTTCTCCATGTTTTCACAATCCTTGTATCTTTACATTGATGATGGTACGTTTGAGAAGTTGGCTACCTGTTCTAGTTTTTGCAAGTGCTCTTTGGTGGTATTAGATCTTTACTATTTAGTATCAGAATTTAAATGCTGGGCTGTTGTTTTTCCCTTCTGGGGAGGATTTATACTGAGTACTGGAACTAAAACACTACCCTGGAACTAACTCTGCCATTATTTCCTGTCTAGGGGAGACTTATAGTGAGCACTGCAAGTTAAACACTGCCCTAGAATTATATTGTTGCCCTGCCATGGGTCCCCAGTCTTGGGAAGACTTAAGCAAGCACCAAAACTTAATCCAAACTTTTCAGTTCTTTCTAGGCCAGGAGATGGCTCCATGAGAGCACCAGGGTTTTGTGGAAAGTCCAGCTAAAGACGGGATATTCCCACAGATTGTATCCCAGCAGCACCATGGAACCATCCAGTCTCTTCAACATGGCATACCCATTGATCAGACTGCAGAATACCTGCCAATGCATGCCAGTCACTGTTATCAGTGCCTCTATCTTTGTTCACTATTCACCCCAAGTGCTTTAGCCCTTCTGTAACTCCTAATGGTTCTCAAGAATGGGACCTAGGTGGACTTCCAGTGAAAGATTACCAGACCAGTGGAGAGACTGAACATCTACCTCCAATTTCCTCCTCTCGTCTTGGAGACTGAGCCTGAAGAAATTCTCTTAAGTGGCATTATGCCAGTTTGAGGAAGGGGGCAGATCAGCCTCAACTCGTTTATCTTGTAGGTTATGGAGTTATCTTGTGAGGAAGTTTCTCTGCTTTTCCCCTAGTTTTGGTGAACTCAGGGTGGTATTTTTGTCTTTGATAGTTTCTAGTTGTATTTATATAGGAAGAATGATGTGGGAGGAATCTTCTAATCTGCCATCTTGTGGATGTTACTCTTCGATTTACTGTATATTTTCAAATCACCAGAAGAGCAGAATGTTGTGTTGAATATTCACAACACAAAGAAAAAATAAATCTATGAGGTGATGAAAATACTAATTACTCTGATTTGATCATTATACACTGTATACATGTATGGAAATATCACACTGTACCCCAAACGTATGTACAATTATTATAGATCAATTGAAAATAACAAAAGCAAATAAAAAAATTCAGTACAGAGGGAAATAACTATGCAAGGATGAACACAGATTGCAGGGAAGCTTTGAAGTGATTCTGCAAGAGAACTAGGAGGGTCAGTCCAGAGTCATATCTCTTTCCACACTTCCTTTCTCTAAGTCTGCTGTGTGTACACAGCAAGGCAGTGATTTAAGCAGGTAAGATTATGAATGGAAAAAGTGGGGAATCATGCTGCTGATAAAAACAGTCTGTAATTCATATTCAACCAACCTTCAGCAGAACAACTCTCCATTCTCATCTTCTCACAATTGCCCCAAGACTGGATTTCATTCAGGCATATATTTAAAAATCATAAAGTCTAAACCTCTGATCTTGCTGGAAAGTCAAATGACTTGTCCACAATGAGTAAAATATCTGTGGAAGAGGCAATAATATCTTTTCCTAGAATTATATTGCTGCCCTAGAATTATAATACTATAATAATAGTATTATATTATATAATACTAGGGTGGATGCATTAAAATCACTTAGAAGTTTGTGCTTTATTTTGTTTAATTCCTCATTCTAAGTCTACAGTCACCCCCAATATGTCCCCCCCCCCAACACACACACACACACACAATGAGAGAGAGAGAGAGAGAGACTGATTTTTCATTATCTACCTTCGCCAAAGCAAAGTAGATGGTTCTGCGCCTTGGAGACAACTTCCACACCATGCCCACTTAGTATCACAAGTATCATGTTCTAAACATTTTTATCCTTTCCCACAACTCTTGATATTCACTTTAGCCTAAATAATTTCTTTACTTCTTAGTGTAAAATGGCAGAATGTTATTAGTACATGTGAACTCCATACATCTAACTTCTGGAATATGTCTGCATACATAAACATTCCTTTAAAATAGTAAAAAATCAATCAAAGTTTTCAGTAGAAAATTCAATAATGAAGGAATAAATATGTTAAAGAACAACAAAGTTTTGGTATAATTATAGAGTAAAAGGAATTCACATGAAGAGACGGAGATCAGTCTTGTAACCTGTTCAGTGAGTTTAGGTTACCAAGTACCTAAAACAATCTGAAAGGTCAAGGAAGCACAGAGCACACAGAATAAAAAGAGGGCAGCAACATTCTAGCAAAACTATGTATTAAAATACCACTACCAGCTAGGTGTGGTGGCCCATGCCTACAATCCCAGCACTTTGGGAGGCCAAGGCAAGCAGATCATTTGGGGTGAGAAATTCAAGACTGGCCTCCAACACGACAAAACCCATCTCTAAAATGAATATTAACAATAATGCTACCCTAAATTTTTTAAAATAGCTTGGTGGGTCCTATGTTTACACTGAGAGAATTCTCAAAAGGTGTGATAATTTCTCTGCAATTATTTTCCAAACCAACTTTCCAATATTAAAACTTGGAACCCCTGAAAAATTGAGAAGTGAGAAAAAGCCTCCCAAAATTGAATAATTTCATTCCCAAGAGCTTATGTTTTAAAGAATCTCCTGTGTTTATTTTAAAATACTTTATAATTGTATTACTGTTAGTTTATGTTGGCTGTGTAGAAACAAAGAGATTAAATTAGAACCTCATATACAACCAGATAATTCCTAAAGAGTTCTAGTCAAAAAAAATATGGAAGAATAGACTGACTCAGCAAGAAAGTATAAGTGAATGATAAATGAAAGTATAAATTAACTATAAATTGAATATTTTAATCTGTAAGACCACTCAGTCACATTTATAAATAGGGATTTACAAACATCACTGTTTGAATTTTTTGTAGTAACTTACAATATATCCATACAGGTTTAATCACTTTAGTAAAAATCATTTCTAAAAAAAATAAATAATGAAGTACATAATAAGCTGGCTCTAGATGTTTACCTTCTTCTTCAATTGGTAATATGCTGGTGTTTCTCCTCGAAGACAAAGAATCTTCATCTTTTTCATAATTTTCTTAAAGATAAAAATATTTTAATTATATCTTTAGTATAATCAAACACTTGAATTTTTCTAAATCCACCATATTTATTTGAACTCCGACATGAGAGTCTGTTTTTTAGACATAAACTTCTCAATAACTATATGTACTTAATATAAAGTTCCGTTAGTGGAAAAGAAGTAATACATTTCTCCTGTGATTTGCTCCTCTGTCTCTTCATAGTGCAATATATATAAATGGCATAAATATCAGAATGGTCAACAGTTTTAGAAATGAGACAGCATTTTTCAGCTGAAAGTCTGATTTTCTAAATAAACTCACCCATCAGTGAGCTACATAGGAATTTCAGTAATTTGCAGACATATTCATATACAAACAGCTTATGACTGACATTTCTAAATGTAGAATTAAAGTCAATTCTTTTAAGAAAAGCCTGGACATTTAGAATTATTATGAAGGTCACATAAATAATCCAGAGAGAAGAATATCCCCCTAAAGTAAGAACATTGCAATGACATCCAGAAATAAAGCAGAGACAGAAAGGTAAATAACTGCCTGTTTCCAACTGAAAAATGGTAACAATGAATAGGACAGGAAGAAAGTGGCTCTAGTCAAAAGCCTACTCTATAGTTTATAGACACATTGCTGCTTCCAGTTAATCCTGACTTTATTAAACTTCCTTTTCCCCCTTGATTTATAATGAATAGTTGAGGGTAAAATGCATTCTGATTAATTAAAAACCATTCTGAAATAGTAAGTTATTTCGGAATTAGAAAAAATTGCAGATAATATAAAGGTCTAACTAAAAACCAGATTAACCTAGGATTACCTTTGCCTAGGCTGGCATTAACAGGAGACAAATCTGCATCTTTTGTGATGTCTTCCCTTGACATGAGCTCGGCTTCCTGCTTCACTCCTCTCCTCATTAGTGTCAGAACCACAGTTTGTCCTGTGTGTCGCAATACCTCTACTGCTTGTTGATTAGTAAAACCCTGAAGGTTTGTACCATCTACCTGTGAAAAAAGATATGTCACATGTTAAATAAACAGATATTTGTATCAACAATTCACAAAATGTGTCTGTATAGTTTGTTAATGTGAAAAGAATGGAGAATAAGTATTCCCCTTATTAGGGAATGTACAATAAGACCCTAGTATTTATTTGGGAACCAGTATTAACATGGATGCACTGGAATCACTTGAGAGGTTTCTGTTTATTTTAATACAGATTCTGGGGTACCATATCTAGAAACTGAGTCACCAGTTCTTGGGTGGGGCACAGGCTTCTATGCCTTTTCTTTTTTCCTTTTTGTTGAGACAGGGTCTTGCTTCATTGCCCAGCCTGGAGTGCTGTGGTGCAATCACGGCTTACTTCGATCTTAACCTCCTAGGCTCCAGCGATCCTCCCACCTTATTATCTTCCCAAGTAGCTGGAACCACATGCACACACCACCAGACCTGGCAAATGTTTAAAATTTTTGTGTAGAGATGGGGTCTCCCTATGTTGCCCAGGCTAGTCTCAAACTCCAGGGCTCGAGTGATCCTTCCACCTTGGCCTCCTAAAATGGTAGGTTTACAGGTATTAGCCAATGTGCTCCACATCTACTCTTTTTAAAATATGCTTTTATATTCCTCAGTCGATCTCAATGCACAGTCAAGTTTGGAAAGTAGAACTATGCAGGATTAAAAGGCATAGGAAACAGCCATGAATGTGCTCATTGAGTGCACTGATGTATCACAAAGTCATATTTACATTGCCTTTCAAAAAGGAAATAAAAAAGTACTTTGCCTTTTTATTTTTCTCTCCAAAAAATACATCTGACTTTCCCCTTTTCACAAATGACAAAACATTCAAAAATGTCCCTGTGATCTTTCCAAAATATAGATATCTCCCCAACCCTCCCTTTTACAGAAAACTCCTTAGGACAGGGCTCCAAATTCTCAACATGGCTCAGAATGGCCTGTGCCAAGTGACCCACCTCCTACCGGCACCAACCTCATCTCTCATGATACTGTCCATTACTCTCTGCCCCCTCAGCCACAGAGGGCTCATTTCCATTCCTCTGACTTGCAGTGCTCCCTTCAGCCATGGAGTCTCTGCAAGTCCTGTTCCCTCAGCCTGGACTCTCTGAATAGCCTACTCTGGACCATGCTCTTTCTCAATAGCTTACTTAGAAAACACTTATAATTGCTTTATATCTCAGCTCAATAGCTGTTTTCATAATAAACTACCTTGATGTATTTGACTGCAGTCAAAGCCCCCTTTCACACATTCTTCCTCATAGGATTTTTCAGAATTTTTATTTTACATTTTCTGCCATTATGTGGTTTATGACTATATGCTCCAAGGACAGGCTCTGCATCACTTTTGCTTATAGTAGTGTCACCAAAACATGGTGCTGTCCATACCGTAGATATTCAAGTAGAGAGTCACTGGCTCATAGGTCAAAAACATATTTATAAAGCAAATTATATTTTGAGATAGATATAGATTTTAACAACATGTTGTTTAATTCGAAAATCACAGCAAAAAATTTGAAAAAGTAGAGCAATACATTTAATATTGAAATTCAAAGTCATTAGTATTCCTTAAAATTGCAAAATGACTATAAAACAACTGTACATGTAATGCTTTCCAAGCATAGTGGGGCAATATTAGGCACTCAAATATTTACTAAGTTAGAAAAGATTTAGATTTTATAATCTGTAATTCATATCTTTACTAACTTAGTAAATATGTGAAAATAATAAGATCTAGATCAAGGCTGGGCACAGTGGCTGATGCCTAGTTATCCCAGTATTTTGGGAGGCTGAGGCAGGAGGATTGCTTCAGCCCAGCAGTTTGAGGCCAGCCTGGACAACATGCCAAAACCCTGTCTCTATAAAAAATACAAAAATTAGCTGGTTATATTGGCACATGCTTGTAATCCCAACTACTCAGGAGGCTGGGGTGAGAGGCACTTGAGCCCAGGAGGTTCAAGGCTACAGTGAGCCATGATCATGCCATTGCATTCCAGCCTAGGCATCAGAGTGAGACCCTGTCTTTAAAAAAAAAAAAATCAAAAAATCTTTTTCTAGAAAAAGGTTCTTTGGAAAAAGTTGTGCCCAAGACAGAGTACCCTTACTGCAAAGGTTTCTGAAGGAATAGAATTAAACTTCTTTTTTTTTTTTTTTTTGAGATGGAGTTTCGCTCTTGTTACCCAGGCTGGAGTGCAATGGTGCAATCTCAGCTCACCGCAATCTCCGCCCCCTGGGTTCAGGTAATTCTCCTGCCTCAGCCTCCTGAGTAGCTAGGATTACAGGCACATGCCACCATGCCCAGCTAATTTCTCGTATTTTTAGTAGAGATGGGTTTCACTATGTTGACCAGGATGGTCTTGATCTCTTGACCTCGTGATCCACCCGCCTCTGCCTCCCAAAGCGCTGGGATTACAGGCGTGAGCCACCACGCCCGGCCTGCTGCCTCTGTTCTTTCTCCCTACCTCCACTCGGCTGATTCCCTGTTAGAAAAACTAACAAAATATAACAGAGAAAATACTGCAACAAAACTGGAAACCAAAGAAGCACCAAGATCCCTAGACCAGCTGAGGAATTTCTACTAGAAATGGTCTGGGCATGGCCAGAACTAAGGCAGGCCAACGGAATCTTCATATGTGTGGGAATAGCCTGTTTGTTCTATAAGAAGAAACTTCAACAAAAATCAAACAACACCCTCTTATTAAATGAGGCAGTCAGAGGGCATATGTGGATCCTAATCAGTAACTCTAAGAAACACACCAAATACTAAAGGCCATACTAAGCTGGGTTGCATGTAGCAACACGGAATTACTTTAATTGTAATGAGTATTATCTTAACCACACATGTGCACACATGAACACACACAACCCCAACTAACTCCTTGCTACCACAGCAAACACAGAAAACAAAAACAGAGGCAAAATCCCCCCGTGTGATGCTCTAGCACTGGTTTCCTCTCCATTTTGTTAATCTACAAAAGAATCAAGTGAAGCTACAGTAAATGTAAACTTTCCCCTTCCCTGTCCACTTTGCCAATTCCTGAATCATCTGGACAAAACCCATACAAACTGCAGCAGAACCCATCTCAACTTCTATCTGTACAAGCCAAAGCCCAGTTATTTTTTAGAATGACTAAAGGTCATGGGATATGAAATAAGATACCACAGTCCAAAAAGAAGGTTGCACACTGAAGATCCATGCATGTATCTTCCTATGAAGCTGTTATTCGCAGTGAACAGGAATAAAGATATTTCCTCAAACTTACTATCAAAATAATTCACATTCCCTTGTATTTATGAAGCAGTTACAAAGAAGAAACAAGTATCTACAAAAAAGAAAAAGAAAACTTACAATGAAGATAGTCAACAAGATTTTAAGTACCACAAAAACAGAGTCAGTAAATGGAAGACCAGGTCAAGCAGTTTTCCAATATCTCAGAGGAAAAGAATAAACAGATAAAAATGATCAGAAACAAAGCTAAAGACACAGAGGCTGATCTAGGAAATGTAACATACTAATAAAAGAAATTATAAGGAGAAGATGATAAATGAGGGGGAAAAGTCAAACAAATGATTAGGGAGAAGGGAAACTTATCCAACTCTACAAATCAAAAAGGCACATGAAAAACCAGAAAATGATGAGAAATTAAAAAAAAAACTCGCACCTGAATGTATCCTGGTAAATTTTTTTTATTTCAAAGATAAAAAGAAATAAAATCTACCAACCTCTAGGCAGCAAAGAGAGAGACTAGGCTACCTGTAGAACTGTGGTAAAGAAATTACAAACCAAGAATCTTATGTGATGTATGAGAAAACAGAAATGGTGCTTGAAATGCTATGATTATTAATAGCCTATACCAAAGCAGTTGTAAAAAGGGCCACCATGCAGAAATTTAAACTAGGTGGTAAAGAACTACAATTCACACACATTCAGAACATAAAAGAGCTGAGTTGTTGTTAAAGGTTAAGAAAAATTTAAGAGGAAGATTTTTTTAAAGAGTAAAGAATGCTCTAAGTCCCTTCTCTACCCTACCCACCCAAGTATTTCCTCCTTGACCTCAAGACCAAAGTCACCTGCAGTAGGGACAATGCAGCAGATTGTGTATAATGCCTCAAGAGGATAAGGAAGAGGCAGTTTAGCTGCTTTGAATGTGGAGCCAGAGGAAAATGTTATGTTGGGACCTGCTCACCTGCCTGACTTTGCCTAGGCATAATCCAGAGGAGGACCACATAACCAGACTGAGGCAGGCTAAAGTCATTTTGAAACCTATCACAGAACCTCAAGTGGATGGGACCCAAAAGAGAGAATCTATGAAATAGACTGCTGGGAAATCAAGGCCAGTGGGAAGAAGAGTCAGCTACATAAAAAAATCTATCAACTGTTATTCATGGAAAGTTAAGTCAAATATATCTCCCTTGGAATCTCCTAAGAGTCCCAGAAGAAACCCTAAGAGAGTCAGTTCTGAACATCTGCCAGGCTTACTTAGCACAGAGCCACACTTCAGCAGTCAAAGACAAAATGCCCCTTCCTTCTGTCAACTTTTACACCATTAAAAACTACAATAAGGTGTGGGTATAAACGAAAAATTAGGTGGGAAGAGACAGACTGAGTAGTATACCTTCTATCCCAATGTAAGTCATCAGTTCATAGCAAGCTTCTAATGTGCCACTGGGTTCATTTGAAATTAGACTATTATTCAGTATGGAAAAAATTTAATTACTAATTTGCAACTGTGTCTGATAATTTTAATCGGCCACAGGATAACTTATTCTGTAAGAATACACTAAGACATGAGACTTGTCTAAGATTTCATCTAATAGAAAGAGAAGAACCTTCCCCATTAAAAATTAAAGTGGCAGTTGATGACAAAATCTTTAAAGTTGTTTAAGATTATACCTAATAAATCCTTTTTGTCCAACATTATTTGTTATCCCCAGCCAAATAATTAAAATATAAGAAGGCAACAGAAGAGATTCTCAAGAGACAAAAAGTTTAGAAAGTCTACCAACACATTCTCTTCCTGTAAACTTTACTCAAAACACTCTAGCCAAATGAGAGATTAATCAGATTAAAATTCAAAAAAATGTGTAGTATATAAGATCCAGTTCTGAGCAACAAAATAAGTAAAATTCTAATCTAAATAATAGCATATCAGCAACAAAATAGAATTTAATTGTTTCAAGTCCCTAAAATACAAGATAGTATGTAATAATCTGTTTGTAACAACAAACTGTAAAAAACATAACTATCCATGAATAAGCCTGCTTCGATATATCACAACAGACCTATATGTGCTTACGTGACTACCTCTCCTGGGTAAATTTTTAAATAAAATAAAATGAAAAAGTATAGACAAATATAATATGATGCTATTTAAATATAAATATATATAATTTTTCTAAATTTTAAACCATAAACTATTATTAGTGGCTACTATTAGTGGTTTCTATGAGAAGGTTTTCTAACCGTGTTCAAATTTTGTATTATTTAAATCTTAAAGGCAAAAATTAATCTAAAATAAATAAACTTGCTATTTACTCTCATAGTAATAAAGGAAAAAATGGCAAAAAATCTCAACGTTGGGGCTCCATGAAAATTCTTAGAATGCACAGAACTTGAGGCTGCTTTTTATCTGCAAAACATTTTTATTGCTCAGCTCTATTTAAAAATGAAGTTTTATTGAGAAAAAATCTAAAGTATGTGGTTTTGTTTATTTAATAACAATAAACTTGAAATATGTTTAAAAATGCATTTTTTCCTTTATCTTCTGAACTTGATGACTTGGATTTTAAAATGTATTCCTTACCCAAATGTCAGAGGATACTACTAGCACAAAAGAAATTGCTATAATAGAACAGTCATGAACTTTTAAAACCTAGACTTCTGTTCAAATTTCTCAGTTATTTTGATCTGTAATATGTAAATAAGAAGATCTATTTTCCCAGAATTATACCACGTGGCACTTTGTACTGGGAAGATACTCAGAAGCTGGTATTATTATTTAAAGAGTAAACAAGTGAGTAATAAACATAAAAATCTCCAAGGCTTTCATGGGAGTGGTTTCTGTTCAATATAATCAAACCCACGCTACATATATGCCAAAGTCACTAAAGCCTAAGGGGTATTGGTTAGCTCTGGTCCCACTTTATCCCGAGAGAGTCAAGAAGTCACTTCAGAACCCATGGTACCACAGAGAACAGTGCAGTAGAAAGAACTAGGTAGTATAATGGCATCAAACTGTCTATGCACTATCTCATGAAAAGAAGAGATCCAGGCTGGGTACAGGCTGTGATTACAGGCTCACACCTATAATCACAACACTTTGGGAGGCTGAGGCAAGAGGATCTGTCAAGCCCAAACCCAGGAGTTCAAGACCACCTAGCCAAGATTAAAAAAAGAGAGAGGGAGATCCAACACCCTCATAATGTACACTGCATACACCACAATTAACAGGAACAATTATAGGTGAGAAATACTAGCTGAAATAACATAAAATCTTGCCTCTGAGTGTACTCAACATAGCTTGCCAGGGCCTCCTTCAACATATCCTATAGATATAAAGAGAGAACTTCAATCTATTAACAAAGTTAAAGAACATCAAAGGCAACATTGGACACTTTTCCTTATTTATATGCTTATTTAGTAACTTTTTATCAATTATAATTACTGCTTTTAACATAGATCATTGAGTATCAAACTAAAAAGAATGAGTGTATGCTTTTATCTAATGACAAGTTTGGTCAACTTTTTGAAAAAAACGACAAAGTCCTTTTGTCAAATAATCAAATTAACAGAATACTAACATATGAAATGGGGAAAATGGAAACATTCAATCTATTCCTTGTCACTGTGATGCCTATAGTGAAACCCTAGGCGTCTACAGAATACCATGTGTAAATCAGGAACCTTGTAACAAAATAAAGTTTTAAATTACAAAATAACACTTCTTCAAAATAGTAAGAAATAATACCTTAATCTCATCACTTCAACTACAAAACAGAAATAGATTATACCTCTAAAAGCTGCTGTCAAAACAAAAATCAAACAATAGACAAAGACTGCAGTTGTGAAAATGCAACTGGATGTGAAGAACTTTACTGTAAATATCTCAGAAGTCCACAGATGGTGATATTTAGTACAAAATTAATCTATGATCAAAAGCACTGCACAACGTTCTCCAGGAATTTGAAATTTTTCTTTGTAGTTAAAGGATGTTTGCTAAAAATCAGAATATTGATGACAGTGAAGACAGTCGATTTTATTGAAAACAAGAAAACAATTCAGAGAAAAGATTCTTCCACCTTTATGTCAACAATTGCCTTCATCATTGACCTTGCCTAACAGGAATTGTATGTGAGATTCCACTTATAAAAGAATGAAGATAATGACAAGTTTAGAGGGAAGTTATCATGAGACTCTTTCAAATATGTAATCATTTTAGGCCCTCAATAAATAGTATTTGCTTAATTATTAAACTGCTATCAGCTATTTTCAATAAAATACTCATTTGATTTTCCTGAATATTACACAAGAGAAGTTTCCTTATCCCAAATTTTATAGGTGAAGAAACTCAATCAGGAAGTTTGATAAGTGGTAAAACACAGAATTATCATAAGTTTCAGCAATCCCACTGCTAAGTATACACCCAAGAAAAATGAAGACGTGTATCTACATAAAAGCTCGTACATGAATGTTCAAAGCAGCCTTATTCATAATAGCTAAAAAGGAGAAACAACCCAAATGTCCATCAATTGATGAATGAGTAAATAAAATATGGGATATCCATACAAAGGAATATTATTCAGCAATAAAGGGAAATGAAGACTGATACATACTACAACACAGATGAAACTTGAAAGCATTATGCTAAGCGAAAGGAGTCAGCCACAAAGAACCACATGTTGTATTATCCCATTTACATGAAATATTCAGAATAGGCAAATCCACAGAGACAGAAAGTAGATTGGTGGTTGCCTAGGTCTTGGAGAATGGGGGAGAAAGTGACTGCTACAGGACACTGAAAATGTTTTTAGGGTACTGAAAATGTTCTAAAATTCATTGTGGTAATGAATGCACAATTCTGTGAATATACTAAAAGCTATTGCATTGTACACTTTAAATGGGTAAATTGTATGGCATGTGAAGTATATTTCAATCAAGCTGATTTTTTTAAAAGCTTCCTAATTGATTAATATAGATAAGAGGGAAAAGAGTAAATTAGCTATGCTTTCAATTAGTAACTCAGCATCAGATATGGATTTAGACTCCTTATCTATTTCTTCTCTCTTTCATTACCCCCCGCAAAATGTATACTAATACATTTACATTGTATGGTAAAACAGAGATACACAGAGGAAGTTCATTTCAGACATAGAGTCAGATGAAGTGGCAAGTACAACTTGATCTTTAGAGTAGATTTCAGGAGGTGAACAGGTGTAAACAGGAGTTTCACAGAGCAAAACCCAAGAAGATTCACAGAGTTACATGGGCTTAAAGGGAGAGATGAACGTCTCCTCTATTTTTTAAAATAGTGGTAGAAAAACACATATTTACCATCTTACCACTTTGAAGAGTACAATTCAATAGTGTTAAATATATTCACATTATTGTGCAACAAGTCTCCAAAAATTTTTCATCTTGCAGAACTGCAACATTATACCCATTGAACAATCCCTCATTCCCCCTCTCCCCAGTCCCTGGGAGCCACCATTCTACCTTCTGTTTCTGTAAATCTATTTTAGATACTTTAAATAAGTGAAATCATCAGTATTTATCTTTTTGTGACTGACTTATTTCACTTAGCATAATGTTCTCAAGGTTTACCAGTGCTGAAGCATGTGATAAGATTTTCCTTCTTTTTAAAAACTGAATAATATTCTATTGGATACATATCACATATTTGTTTATCCATTCATAGATATTTGGGTTGCTTTCATGCCATGGCTATTGTGAATAATATTGCTATGGACAAGGACTCCCCTATCTTAACATCCTACCTTCTCATTATTATTAAGATTCTGAGAGAATAGAGAATTAAGCATAAACAAATACCTATTAAGATAAATCAGCATTCCCTCAAGATGTCTTTCAAAGGATATGAATATGTTTGGAAAAATAAAGACCTCACAATTTAAAAAGTTTAATAAACACTAATGTAAAACAGATACAGGCTTTTCTATTGCAAGACTTCTCATTCAATTTTTTCTTTTTAGAGATAAGATCTCATTCTGTTGCCAAGGCTGAAGTGTAGTGGTGCTCACTACAGCCTTGAACTACTAGATTCAAGAAATCCTCCCATCTTGGCCTCCCAAGCAGCTGGACTACAGGCACACACCATTGTGCCCAGACACATATATATATATATATATATATATATATATATATATTTCTTTTTTTTAGAGATAGGTCTGCATCTCTAAAAAAAATAGGGATTACAGAAATAAGTCAGCATACCCAGCTATCTTCAATTTTTCTATGTGCACTGTGAATTCATAGGACACAATATTGTATGTAGTTTTTCCCTAACTTATTTGACCAGGAAGTTTTGGTGCAGAGTCTCTTGAATTTCTGTTTCAGGCTATAGTTTGGGTAGTCCGATATCAACTAAACACTGAAATTAAAGTTAAACTCTTTTGTACACTGCCTTAGATAGTCATATGTTTAAAACATATTGATATTACAATGATAACAATAATAGCTTGCTCTAATTAAAAGAAGCTACATCTTTTTTTTTTCATTCTTTTATATTCTTAGGGCTGAAAAAAGCCCCCACCATAAAGCCAACAAGAACAGTATCATCTACTGATTAAAAAAAAAAATGCAGGCATCCCTAATTCAGATTCCAGTGCCCTAAAGGTCATGACATCTGGTCTCTACCTTTGGAGTATCTGCAAGTAAAGTGAAATAAGTGTAATATTAATGTAACAAAATCATTACAACCAGAAATCAGATATATCAGAAATTACTCAATAAAGAAGTCTCCCCTTTGGAACACGAGTAAAGCTTATATCTAATGCGTCTATTTTACTTTCACAAAATAATAAAAAGGGTAATTGTAATAACAGCCTCAAGTCACCAAAGCAAGCTTAAATTAGTACAGAGTTAACTGTAGCTCTCAAAACTAAGTAAACTAGGAGAATGCAATTCTCAACCATGAAAATTAACAAAGCTATTATTAAATGTGTAACTTACTGCTATAATTTGATCTCCAATTTGGATTCTTCCATCATGCTCAACAGCACTGCTTTTTGTAATGCTCTTTACAAAAATTCCTGAAGGTTCTAAGATTAGAAATAGGTTATTTTTCACAGTATTCAAAGCCCATTCAAAGAATATCCATCTTCAATTCTCCAAACATAAAGCTCTAATTCTGAATAAACACATATCATCTAGTAGAAACACAGGCTAGAGAATAAGATAATTGTGTTGTCTGTCTTAAATATATTATACACCTACACTAAATTATTCCTAAGGAAGTTTTCAACCAGTTTATCCAACAATCTGAAATATGTAATACTGACTCAATATTTTATAAGAGATAGATATCAGAGATAACTGCCAAGTTTAAAAGAATATTTAGTGCTTAAAATTACCCAATTTTTTATCTCCAATGTAACCAGCAATGGTAATTCCTAATCCTTGGACGTTTTTGGTGAGTTCTACATCAAATGTCTCACTTTCTTCACCTTTCTGGGTAGAAGCATCAACCTAAAATAAAATCAATAAATACAATGAGAAATAAACATGTTAAAGAAAAAAAAACCACACATGATAAGATAAAAGAAAGCCAAAGTTCTCTAGCAGAGAATTACAGTAGAGATGATTCTTTCAATACTGAAAACAGGGATAGGGCATCATCGTATTTTTGCTCAGAAAGAGATGTCAAAAATAAAGTTGAACCTTCCCTTATCAGAGAATACATTATTGTTTGTATATATTAAATTTTAAATCAAACAGTTTTTAATAGGAAATTGCATTTTCAGAGATGGCTTATCTTAATTTCTGAAGAAGTCAGGATGCAGTATAGTTGAAAGAACCAATGTTATTAATTCAGATCAGCAAGTTCAAATCTAGCTTTGCCACTTAATCTGGAAAGAAAATATCACTTTGCTCAACTATCAGGAAAAGAAAAACAACAACTAGACCAGCTACCATTTATTAAGCAGTTTGTGTGTAACTCAGAATTAAGACTCTACATGTCTTAATTCATTATTCCTCACAACAAGCTTATGAGGTAGGTATAATTATCATATGAATTTTTCTCTGGGGAAACTAAGGAACATAAACTTTTCTAAAAACAAACAGCTAACAACCTAGTAAAGGCAGAATTAAAATCCAGTTATTTCTATGCAGAGCCCCTGCTCTTAAATTATACACATTATATATAATCCCTAGGAAAATACAGAGGCCACAGTGCCCACCTTTTAGTTGCTACTATTTTATATTTATAGTTGATTCCAACACCATGAATATGAGTTAATCTGTCTGCAGATGTGTTAGTAAGAGGCTAATGTTTTATTTTGAAATACACCAAGGATGTATTTTTAATTGTACTTTTGTTTTATAAATTCAGTTTTTAATATGAAAAGCTATTTATAAGGAAAACATGCCTTCCTGCATTGGCATTCTGAATGATAGCTGAAAGTGGGTTTCTCAGATGTCAGCCTTCTTTAATGTATAGGGTTGTTATTAATTCTGTGTTGGACTAGAGAGCAAGTCTCCCTAAAATTAAGCATTAGTTGATCAGTACAATATATCATCAATAAGCTATTGGTACTATGTATCAGCAGATCCTACAGAGAATCCTGAGAAGAGCACAACAAAATAAAAGCAACAGATCCTAATGAATAGTCAGGTTGGGGCTAGCTGATGTTTTCTAATTTCTTTAAACAAACTCCGACAGTCTACTTAAATGAGATAATTTTACAGTAAAGTTTGATTTATTTTTTTCATTGCACATAATTATCTGTGCAAACTTAGCAAAAGTTTAAAGTTTAGATAATTACAAGAAAATGACAGGATGAAATCTGCTTCAATTGAAACAAATGTGTTTTCTATTTTTAATAAGACTTATGCGAGTGCTATTTTAGAGAGTGCCAATTTGACTATCGAATGGTTTTAAAAGGGGCACAAGCTTCAGAAATGATGATATGCACAGAACAGATATTTTTCTAAGCTTTCAATTACATCAAGTGGTTTTCAGTATTGCATTCATTTATATACCGCTGAATAAAATGTTTTGTTTACCACAAAAGAATGCCATTTAAACACTTTCATAAACAAGCATTCTTTCTTCACTTCTTTCTCTTTGCAAAAAATAGCAACCAAATTCAATCCTAAAAACAACAGAATCATGGAAATTACAAGTGTTCTAATAAAGTTTTAAAGGGCTTGTGGAGGAGGTTAGGATATGAAAAAAGAATTTGTAACAACTGCTTAGAAAAAGCTTTAATAGAACAAAAGATAGATGTTTTAGGTGTAATTCACTTCTTAAATATTTAAGAGATTTCTGGATGAATTATTTTGTTTTTATCCTCTATAGTCTTGTGATCTGTAAATCTACTGAAATAGCCACTACTTTCCAATAATTTTGAAATTTTCTAGCTCTTTTCATGTCAAGTTAAGGACAAGGATAGAATGTTATACATATGAATAAAGGTTTTGTTATAACACCAAAAGAATAACTTTTGTTTGAAAAATTACATAACTGGGTCAAGAATAACGACTACTTATTACAAATCTGGTAAGAGTTCTAAGACATACTTTAAAACAATAACACTAAAAGATTTTAGTAAGCCTTATTCATGCCCACCAAGCCTGCCACCACTCTTCAACCTCCACGCATTCAAAACAAAAACAAAAATAATATAGGGAAAGTTGATGAAAAAGAATGATTAGAACTATGACCCACTTTACAGAGCCTTCTGAGAGAAAAACAGAATTAAACATTTTAGGTATCAGTACCAAATAATTTCTAAACTTTTATCCAAACTTTAAAACATTTTCCTCATAAATGTGCTGCTTAAATAAAAATGTAAAATAATCTGGCATTTTTAAACAACCTATTTTCATTTCTTTTATACATTGTTCCTGATCAACAAAATATTATTAGTGCTAAAGCATCCCATATTTGAATTTTGTTCCATTCTTTAGCACTAATATATGAAGATTAGTAAGTCTAGTTTATAAGTAAATATCACTGTTTATCTAAGTGCTATTCCTCTGACGTTCACATTAACTACTCTTAACTACTTACCCTCAACTCTGGCGTAGAAGATGGGGATGAGGAGAGGGTGATACCCAAAGAGGTGGGTGCTGTATGTTCTTCTATGGCACCTCTTGCAATCATCAACTTAACTCTATTTCCACATTGCCTAAGGACTTGTGCTACTTGCTCACTGCTCATTCCTGTTAGATCTGTGTCACCAATCTTTAGAATGTGGTCTCCACTGCATAAGCGCCCATGCTGAGTAAAACAATGTGGAATAATTAGACTATTACTATTTTAACTGCATCAGATAAATCCTAAATGAGGAGAAGGGATTAATTTAAAAAATAGCAATAATATGAGTTACCAATCAGGACATAAAACATGTGGATATAATTTTAACTGTCTTTTGAAATATCCTGGCATCATTCAGTGATGCAATAAAGAAAATTCACAAATATTCCTTAGGTCAATAGTTCATATAAACTTTTCATTTTGACTTCTACCTATCAAGAGTTCATATGAACTTTTCGTGTTGATTTCTACCCAAATGCCTTTTTGTGAAATTTTTTGGAGGGAAAGAAGAAAATGCCATTAAACAAAGTTGTATGGAAGTCACTATGCAAATACATATTACCTAAAATGTGGTATAAACCACAAGAAAGCATTATATTAATACCACAACTTTCTGCCTGGCCATTTCTATTATAAATGTCCCAAAAGAACTCGTGTGCAGGTGAAATACTTGTGAAGTGAAAATTCAGAGAGATGTGAGGAGTGAAAAGCAGTCTTATGAGCCTCCATACTCACACAGCCCATTATGTTTCTGCAGTGATGGAACTCTTCTGCACTGCTCAATACAACAGCTATGGAGCACTTGAAATGCGGCTAGTCCAACTGAGGAACTGAACTTATAATTTCATTTACTTTTAATTAACTTAAATTTGAATTTAAAAAGTGGTAAGCAAACACTTCAACATGTTAGTATTGAAGAATGAAGCTCTATATTGAAGATAAAGCATGTAAATACCACATGCTAGTCAACTGGAGACACTTCATTTGATGCTGCTAGATGCTAGCTAATGTTTAAAAGGAAGAAAAATTTTCTTGCTGTTATATTACTGTTAATACTCCTACTGACAAGTTTGCCATTAAACAGGAATTTCATTTATGAATACGGGAAATATTTGATGAACTGGACTTCCTAGTTTAAGTTCAAACACACATGTACAAACAACCACTTTATTTCTTAAAAAGTTATAACCAAGGCAAAAGTTACTTAAACTAGAAACCCTCATCAAATTAAAATATAAATCATAATAAATGTGTTAAATCTTTTCTCACATAAATTGCAATGTCACATATCATAAATGGTAATGCCTCAATAAACTACTTAAGTGATAAAAAATAGGCTGTGCTTCATATACAAAGATGATACCAGCAACCCACCACTAAAAAAACAAGTTGAATGTTGTTTTTTCTGAATATTAAGTATATTTTACCCATAATACCTTGTGACTATAAAACAGCTGGCTAGGTTTATAATATGAATTATGACCATAAAACAAATAGTAGGACATGGGGAGAAGATGGCACTGTAGGACCAATTTAGGATTGCAGCTCCCAGTGAAAACGCAGAGGGTGAGTGGATGCCGCATTTCCAGATGGATCTTTATTGCCCACAGACCAGAAAATTCCCAGGTGTAGGAGCCCCACATGCCGCCAACACAGCTGTTTGGGCCGGGGCCGCAGCGCAGCGGCACTCCATACAAAATACACTGGTTTGGTTGCACTGTTAAACCGGCAATTGGAGATTTCAGAAGGCAGACTAGCACATTCATCTGATTAAACGGGACTTAAACAGAAAGCCAGGCCAAGAGATTCCCGGGCAGCAACGTTGATCCAGCCGGGGCAGTGGGTCGCTGCACAGGAAATCGCACAGATCCCGGCGCCCTTTCAGCAGGTGACTGGAACACCTGGGAGAGAGCCAACCATTCAACTTAAAAAAAAAAAAAAAAAAAAAAAAAAGGGGCTCTGAGGCAGGGAGCCAGGTGATCAGGCTCGGTGGTTCCTACCCCCACAAATACAAACAAAACAGCAATTGGAAACGCTCAGGGTTCAGAGTTTCACAGCAAACACAGCTGAACCCAGGACAGTGCAGCTCGGTGGGGGAGGGACATCCGCCATTGCCAAGGTACTTGACCCCTACGGAGGTACTCTGCCATTGCTGACACAGCCTGCCATTGCCAAGGCAACCCGCCATAACAGAGAGGGTCCGCCACTACAGAGGCAGGCCACCATCACCACAGCAGCTCTAACCACACCCATATAAATAGGACTACAGGGAATTACACACGGCAGCAGGGCAGAGCCCATGACAGCAGGGCGGAGCCCACGGCAACAGAGTGGAGCCCACAGCAGCTCAGCATAGCCACTACAGGCAGGCAGTGATTAGACTGCCTCCTTGCTGGGCAGGACAGTGCAACGGAAACTCATAAAGCCTAACTCCCCAGGACACAGCACCTGAGGACAAAAGGGGCTTTATGAGTTCTGCTGCAGCAGACTTAAATGTACCTGCCTAGCAGCCCTGAATGAACAATGGAGCTCACAGCTCAGCATTTGAGCACCTCTAAAGTACAGGCTGTCTCCTCAAGTATAAAGTACAGACAGTCTCCTCGAGCAGCTCCCTGACCCCTGTATATCCAAAGAGTCACCTCACAAAGGACTGATCAGACTGACATTTGGCGGGCATGATTCAGGGACAAAGATAGCAGAAGAAAAAACTGGTAGCAATTCTCATGGTTCCGCAGCTGCTACAGGTGTACCCCAGACAAGCAGGGTCTGGAGTGGACCTCAGTAGTCCTATAGCAGAGGGGCAAGACTATTAAAAGGAAAACTAAGAAACAGAAATACTTCATCATCAACAACCTGGATATCCACTCAGAGACCCAATCAGAAAATCAGCAACTACTCAGACGACAGGTGGATAAATCCACAAAGATGGGAAGAAACCAGCACAAAAATGAGAAAAACACCCGAAACCAGAACACCTCACCTCATACAAGGGACCACAACTCCTCAACAGCAAGGGAACAAAGCTGGAAGGAGAATGAGTGTGATGCAATGACAGAATCAGACTTCAGATGGTGGGTAATGAGAAACTTCCCTAAGCTAAAAGAACATGTTCTAACTCAATGCAAAAAAACTAAGAACCTTGAAAAAAGATTTGAGGAAATGATAACAAGAATAGACAACTTAGAGAGGAATACAAGTAAATTGAAGGAGCTGAAAAACACAACACGAGAACTTCGCAAAGCATGCACAAGTTTCAACAGCCGGATTGACCAAGCAGAAGAAAGAATATCAGAAGTCCAAGATCAACTCAATGAAATAAAACGAGAAGCCAAGATTACAGAAAAAAGTGCAAAAAGGAATGAACAAACTCTCCAAGAAATGTGGGACTATGTGAAGTGACCTAATCTACATTTGATAGGTGTATCAGAATGTGACGAAGAGAATGAATCCAAGCTGGAAAATACTCTTCAGGATATTATCCAGGAAAATTTCCCCCACCTAGCAAGGCAGGCCAATATTCAAGTTCAGGAAATATAGAGAACACCACAAAGATATTCCACAAGAGGAGCAATCCCAAGGCACAGAGTCATCAGATTCACCGGGGTTGAAATGAAGGAGAAAATGCTAAGGGCAGCCAGAGAGAAAGGTCGGGTCACCCACAAAGGGAAGCCCATCAGACTCACAGCAGATCTCTTGGCAGAAACCCTACAAGCCAGAAGAGAGTGGGGGCCAATATTCAACATCCTTAAAGAAAAGAACTTTCAACCCAGAATTTCATATCCAGCTAAACTGAGCTTCATAAGTGAAGGAAAAATAAAATCCTTTGCAAACAAGCAAGTACTCAGAGATTTTGTCACCACCAGGCCTGCTTTACAAGAGCTCCTGAAAGAGGCACTACACATAGAAAGGAACAACCAGTACCAGCCATTCCATAAACATACCAAATGCTAAAGAGCATCAACAAAATGAAGAATCTGCATCAACTAACAGGCAAAACAGACAGCTAGCATCAAAATGGCAGTATCAAATTCACACATAACAATAATAACCCTAAATATAAATGGGCTAAATGCACCAATCAAAACACACAGACTGGCAAATTGGATAAAAAACCAAAACCCATCCAGGAAACCCATCTTGCATGCAAGGATACACAAAGGCTCAAAATAAAGGGATGGAGGAAGATTTACCAAGCAAATGGAGAGCAAATAAAATCAGGAGTTGCAATTCTCATCTCTGATAAAATAGACTTTAAAGCAACAAAGATCAAAAGAGACAAAGAAGGACATTACATAATGGTAAAAGGATCGATACAACAAGAAGAGCTAACGATCCTAAATATATACAGACCCAATACAGACCCAATACACCCAGATACATAAGGCAAGTTCTTAACGACTTACAAAGAGACTTAGACTCCCACACAATAACAGTGGGAAACTTTAACACTCCGCTCTCAATATTAGACAGATCAACCAGACAGAAAATCAACAAGGATATCCAGGACTTGAACTCAGACCTGGAACAAGCAAACCTGATAGATATTTACAGGAATCTCCACCCCAAATCCACAGAATATACATTCTTCTCAGCACCACATCACACCTAACTCTAAAATTGACCACATAATTGGAAGTAAATCACTCCTCAGCAAATGCAAAACAACTGAAATCATAACAGTCTCTCAGACCATAGTGCAATCAAATTAGAACTCAGAATTCAGAAACAAACTCAGAACCGCATAGCTTCATGAAAACTGAACAACTGGCTCTTGAATGTTGACTGGATAAACAATGAAATGAGGGCAGAAATAAAGAAGTTCTTCGAAAACAACAAGAATGAAGACACAACATACCAGAATCTCTGGGACACATTTAAAGCAGTCTCTAGAGGAAAATATATAGCAATAGGTGCCCACATGAGAAGAGTGGAGAGATCTAAAATTGACACCCTATTGTCAAAATTGAAAGAGCTAGAGGAGCAAGATCAAAAAAACTCAAAACCTAGCAGAAGATAAGAAATAAATAAGATCAGAGCAGAACTGAAGAAGATACAGACACGAAAAACCCTTCAAAAAATCAATAAATCCAAGAGCTGGTTTTTTGAAAAGATCAACAAAATAGACCACTAGCCAGCCTGATAAAAAAGAAAAGAGAGAATAACCAAATAGATGCAATAAAAAACAATAAAGGGGAAATCACCACAGATTCCACAGAAATTCGAACCATCATCAGAGAATATTACAAACAACTCTATGCAAATAAACTAGTAAGCCTGGCAGAAATGAATAAATTCCTGGACACTTATGTCCTCCCAAGCCTAAACCAGAAGGAAGTCAAAACTATGAATAGACCAATAACAAGGTCTGAAGTTGAGGCAGCAATTAAGAGCCTACCACACAAAAAAAGCCCAGGTCCAGATGGGTTCACAGCCAAATTCTACCGGGCACACAAAGAGGAACTGTTACCATTCCTTCTGAAACTATTCCAAATAATCCAAAAAGAGGGAATCCTTCCCAAATCATTTTATGAGACCAACATCATCCTGATACCAAAACCCGGCAGAGACTCAACAAGAAAACTTCAGGCCAATATCCATGATGAACGCAGGTGCAAAAATCTTCAATAAAATACTGGCAAGCCGATTGCAACAGCACATCAAAAAGCTTATCCATCATGATCAAGTATGATTCATCCTGGGGATGCAAGGCTGGTTCAACATATGCAAGTCTATAAACGTAATTCACCACATAAACAGAACCAAAAACAAAAACAACATGATTATCTCAATCGACACAGAGAAGGCCTTTAATAAAATTCAACAGCCCTTTATGGTAAAAACCCTCAATAAACTCAGTATTGATGGAACGTATCTCAAAATAATAAAAGCTATTTAAAACAAACCAACAGCCAATATCATACTGAATGGGCAAAAACTGGAAGCATTCCCTTTAAAATCTGGCACTAGAAAAGGATGCCCTCTCTCACCACTCCTATTCAATATAGTACTGGAAGTTCTAGCCAGAGCAATCAAGCAAGAAAAAGAAATAAAGGGTATTCAAATCGGAAAGGAGGAAGCCAAATTGTCTCTATTTGCAGACGTCATGATAGTATATCTAGAAGACCCCATCGTCTCAGCCCAAAAACTCCTGAAACTGATAAGCAACTTCAGCAAAGTCTCAGGATATAAAATCAATTTGCAAAAATCACAAGCATTCTTATGCACCCATAACAGACTTAAAGAGAGCCAAATCAAGAACAAACTGCCATTCACAATTGCTTCAAAGAGAATAAAATACCTAGAAATATAATCAACAAGGAACGTAAGGGACCTCTTCAAGGAAAACTGCAAACCACTGCTCAACGAAATAAGGGAGGACACAAACAGAGGGAGAAACATTCCATGTTCGTGATTAGAAAGAATCAATATCGTGAAAATGGCTATACTGCCCAAAGTAATTTACAGACTCAATGCTATCCCCATCAAGCTACCATTGACTTTCTTCACAGAACTGGAAAAAACCACCATGAACTTCATATGGAACCAAAAGAGAGCCCACATAGCAAAGTCAATTCCAAGCAAAAAGAACACAGCAGGAGGCATCACACTACTGGACTTCAAACTATACTACAAGGCTACAGTAATCAAAACAGCATGGTACTGGTACCAAAACAGAGATGTAGACCAATGGAACAGAACAGAGGCATTGGAGGCAACACAGCATATCTACAACCATACAATCTTTGATAAACCTGAGAAAAACAAGCAATGGGGCAAGGATTCCCTGTTTAATAAATGGTGTTGGGAAAACTGGCTAGCCATGTGCAGAAAGCAGAAACTGGACCCCTTCCTGACACCTTACACTAAAATTAACTCCAGATGGATTAAAGATTTAAACATAAGACCTGGCACCATAAAAACCCTAGAAGAAAATCTAGGTAAAACCATTGAGGACATAGGAGTAGGCAAGGACTTCATGAACAAAACACCAAAAGCATTGGCAACAAAAGCCAAAATAGACAAATGGGACCTAATCAAACTCCACAGCTTCTGCACGGCAAAAGAAACAGTCACTAGAGTGAATCGGCAACCAACAGAATGGGAAAAAATTTTTGCAGTTGACCCATCTGACAAAGGGCTGATATCCAGAATTTACAAGAACTCATACAGATTTACAAGAAAAAAACTAACAAGCCCATTCAAAAATGGGCAAAGGATATGAACAGACACTTTACGAAAGAAGACATATATGAGGCCAACAAACATATGAAAAAATGCTCATCATCACTGGTCATTAGAGAAATTCAAATCAAAACTACATTGAGATACCATCTCACGCCAGTTAGAAAGGCGATCATCAAAAAATCTGGAGACAACAGATGCTGGAGAGGACGTGGAGAAAAAGGAACACTTTTATACTGCTGGTGGGAGTGTATTAGTTCAACAATTGTGGAAGACAGTGTGGTGATTCCTCAAGGACCTAGAAATAGAAATTCCATTTGACCCAGCAATCCCATTACTGGGTATATATCCAAAGGACTATAAATCGTTCTACTATAAGGACACATGCACACAAATGTTCATTGCAGCACTGTTTACAATAGCAAAGACCTGGAACCAACCCAAATCCCCATCGATGATAGACTGGACAGGGAAATTGTGGCACATATATACCATGGAATATTATGCAGCAATCAAAAATGATGAGTCCGTGTCCTTTGTAGGGACATGGATGAATCTGGAGAACATCATTCTCAGCAAACTGACACAAGAAGAGAAAATGAAATACAGCATGTTCTCACTCACAGGTGGGTGATGAACAATGAGAACACATGGACACAGGGAGGGGAGCACTACACACTGGGGTCTATTTGGGGGAATAGGGGAGGGACAGCAGTGGGGAGCTAGGGAGGGATAGCATGGGGAGAAATGCCAAATGTGAGTGAAGGGGAGGAAGACAGCAAATCACACTGCCACATGTGTACCTATGCAACTATCTTGCATGTTCTGCACATGTACCCCAAAACCTAAAATGTAATAAATAATAATAGTAGCTACATCCACAATTATCAAATCCATAACCCTGGCTTTAGTCTGAGGTTCAAAAGTGTTAAAGCCCATTGTTTAAAACTATAACTTAATACCTTTTCTAAAGTATTCCTCCCCCAGGTCTAAGACAACACTTCAGGGATACTCAATAAAATGAAAGATTCTAACTCAGTTTCTTTGGCATTATCTAAGGCCATAGTTTTTTCTCTCTAACAAAAAATGTGAAAGATGTGGCCATATTATTTGATAAACTAGCATAAAAGATCTATTGTGTAGCCTACCTGATCAGCTACTCCTCCAGGCAGAATGGTTTTTACTATCACACCAGTTGCTTTTCCTCCTATGATGCCAAATCCCAAACCAGATCCATCATTCACCAATTCAATAGTTTCCACATGTTGCCAGTGAACCTACAAACAAAGCTCATATATGAATTTGTAGAAATTTGCAAAGAACTTTTTATATTACAGTAGAAATTTTTGTGATTATTATTTGGTTAATATTAAATAATTAAATTCAGACATAAAAATGAGCCCTAACAATGTCCCTTTCATTTGGTATACTTGCCTTTCAACAGAATGTAATGCTATGGATAGAACCATTCTTGAAATTATCAATGTATCATCATAATGATTTCATTTCACCAGTTAAAGACAGACACTGATTTGCAAGATCGTCTGTAGAACTTCTCAAAAAAAAAGAAAAAGATCAAGGAAAAAGGAAGGTCACATGTTAAGAATGTCTTCGCATAAACCTGCCTTGAGGCAGGATGCCAAATTAGATGACTTCTTAAAGTCACTGACAGCTAACTGTAACAATATAATTGTATAATTTTTAAAGCAAAATCAAGATTGTACCTGTCTACAGATAAAGTCAATTTTGTTAAAAGACTACATTTTTCATTTTTAAGGAATGCTATCAAAGAAAAAACTACACAAAGAAAAGTAATGGTTGTTTTAGAACCTAGAAGCTTTATCATACGTAAAGGCAAATATTCCAGGCTAAGGAAAGATGAAAGAATAGTTACACAAAAACTCAAGAAATGCAAAGAACCTACACAAATTAGAAACTTGGAGATAACCAAAAAGAACTCGAAAAATATGTTCTGTTCCTTTTGAAAATTGTAGGTACTCACCGGATTAGAGTGAGCTGAAATTGTGCTGGCTGCAGATGGGGAACGGGAAACTATGGGGCTGATAAGCTGAGGCAATGAGCCTCTGGCAATAACTAGTTGGACAGTATCTTTGGCTTTCTGCAGGATGCTGATAGCCTGCTGATGTGTAATCGTCTGATCAAGAGCCTGTCCATTGATAGCAAGAATTTGATCAGTTTCTTTCAATCTTCCATCTCTATCAAGAATGAAAAGGAGAATAAAAGACATCTGAGAGTTCTCAAGGAAATGACAGCTTCTTGGACATGCATGTTCAAGTCATTTTTAATCCTGTTTTTAATTCTCACACTTTTTTTTTCTTTTTTCTTTATTGCATTTTAGGTTTTGGGGTACATGTGAAGAACAAGATTGTTGCATAGGTACACACATGGCAGTGTGATTTGCTGCCTTCCTCCCCAATACCTGTATCTGGCATTTCTCCCCATCAATTCTCACATTTTTTAATCTTTTTCCTGCAGTTCTACTTTAAAATAATATGCTTTGGCTGCAGGTCAGCAATTCTTGTAAGGTTATTCCACTGCTACTCCTACTCAGCCCCTTCCATATAAAAGCATTCTTTATTTCAGCCACCCATTCAACCTACATTACATCTTGGATATTCCTATCTTCTAAAAATGAAAGTGGATATACATAGAGAGTTGGTCCTCTATATCCATGGTTTCCACATCCATAAATTCAACCAACTGGGGATCAAATATAATCAGAAAAAATAACACAATAATAAAAAATCATACAAAATTTTTAAATACAGTATGACTATTAATATTTACATAGGATTTACATTGTGTTAGGCATTATAAGTTATATAAAGACGATTTGAAATATACAGGAGGATATGCACAGGTTACGTACAAATACTACACCATTTTATATAAAGGACTTGAGCATCTGCAGCTATTAGTACCTGCAGGAGTCCTGGAACCAATTCCCCATGGATAATGAGGGACAACTGTAATAAATTGTTGCTTTTGGTATATAAATAATATGCAGCTCAATTTATTATGGATCATTTCTAGTATAGTAATTTTTAAAATCTAATCAAAAAGAGCTCATTTAATTAAAAATGAAAATAATGTTATCCTCAAATTTTTCTTTCCTTATCAAAACAAGTTATGACTATATTTAAAAGCTACTCTCACTTCAAAGGACTTGTTATTTTTATCACAATGTTAATGACTTGTAAAAACTGGTTAATAACATTATATTCAATTTTTTGTTTGTTTCTATTCATTATTATTTTTCTAAATTCTCACATAATGACCAAAACCTTCAGAATGGCTATCAAAAAGAAGATCCTGTGACCATCTCACCTATGTGCAACACTGCCCTCTTGAATCTCTTGTACAAATATTCCCAGTTCTCCTCTGTTTTCACTTCTTAGTCCCACAACACTAAACCCAAGGCCTCCAGATGGAGGTTTGAGGAGCTCAAAAACTTCTACATGGCGACCCTGTTTAGAAAACAAAGAAATAAATAAAATTAAAAGCCAGGCCATGCATGGTGGTTCACGCCCGTAATCCCAGCACTTTGGGAGGCCAAGGTGGGAAGATTACTTGAAGCCAGGAGTTAGAGACCAGACTGGCAACATAATGTGACCCCATCTCTATAAAAAATAAAATAAAACTCAGCTGAGTGTGGTGGTACACATCTATAGTCCTACGTACTCAGGAGGCTGAGGCAGGAGAATCCCAAGCCCAGGAGTTTGGGGCTGTAGTAAGCTATGATCACAACACTGAACTCTAGTGTGGATGACAGAGCAAGATACATCTCAAAAGAAACTTAAATTAAAAACTAATGATGCACAACAGTCATCTTATTAGAATCATTTCTTTGTTAAAAAAAAAAAAAGAAATGAAAAAAAATTTTTCCAAGGTCATTGTTAGCACTTTATCCTGAAGAACAATTTCTATAACACAACATATAATACTCAAATTTAAATGGTGATAAGGAAACTATAATTGAAAAACTCTGAACCATCTAAACTCCCACAAAATTGACTTCCTTTTTGTTCCAATTTTTTCAGATGTTATAAATATCACTATATTCTTCAAATTATCCACAACTTGATCACATTCTTAACTTATTTCAGGTATTACAATAACTAACAGAAAGAAATGTTCTTACCTGGGCCATATTTTTGATAAGCTGATCAAATTCATCACAAGCAGGTTTCCCATTAATGTGTAGAATACCAGATCCTGTAAGTGCTTCCAGATTCCCATTGTTTGGGGATAATAAAAACGATTCATTTTGCAGAGTAGGAATCACAGCTGGGCTGAGATGAGGAATGTGGGCATATTCAGTATTCGAAGTTGCTGAAGTCGAAATATTTACCTAAGAGTAATACAGAGATTATTAAGAATTTTGACATTCCATAAACTATTGCATAGAAAATATCCCAAGGGTATAAGTACATACATATGAAATTTCAAAATGTCCAAATCCTTTGATCCAGCAATTCTATTTTAGGAAATTTATTTCAAGGATAAACGTTAGGATAATAAAGATGTGTGTGCAGCACTAAATGTTCAATGCAGCACCATTTATTAGATGGGAAAATTAAAAAAACCAATTACCTCCAGGGTTGAATTTCAGGGTACTCATTAAAACACACACATAAATATATACATCCACACAAACATTTTTTTTTGTCCCCAGATCCCATGAAGTAACCTCTAAACTCTCAGAATTTCCTGAGTGATGGGGTGTCTTTCTTCTTCATGGTGGGCCACAGATATAAGCCCAAACTCTGAGTCAGATTTTAGTCATGTGGGCAGGACAATCAATCAATCACACCTATGAAATAACACCCCAATAAAAAATTCTTTAGGGGAGGCATAGCATTAGGAGAAATACCTAATATAGATGACAGGTTGATGGGTGCAACAAACCACTATGACACGTGTATACCTATGTAACAAACCTACACATTCTGCAAATGTATCCCAGAACTTAAAGTAAAATAAAATAATTCGAACACCAAGATGAGGTAACATTCCTGGGTTTGCAACACAGTCAAACACATTTCTACATGTGTTTGCACTTTAACCTAAGTGCTATTATGAGAGTCAAAAGTTTTAAAAAATTAAAACTTTATAAAGCAAAATGTTACAATAAAATAAGGTTAATTTATTATTGAAGAAACAAACGTTTTTGTAAATGTAGTATAGCCTAAGTGTACAGTATTTATTAAGTTATGTATAAACTCTATACATAAGAGTTTGTTACCTGTTCTTAAAAACAAAACAGGAAACTCATTAAGTTACCAAAGTTACCAAAAACTTAAACATTACATTGGCTATCTATAGCATACTAGATACACTGGCTATCTGGTGGTGCACCGTAATGTCCTAGGCCTTCACATTCACTCACCACTCATTCACTGATTCACCTACAATAACTTCCAGGCCTGCAGGGTCCATTCATGGTAAGTGTGTCCTATATAGGTGTTCCATTGTTTATCTTTTAACCATATATTTACTGCGCTTTTTCTGTAGTCACACAGATAATTACCATTGTGCTACAACTACATAAGGTACTCCATATAGCATCCTATACAGGTTGGTAGCCTAGAAACAATACCATATAGTCTAGTTGTGTGGGAGGCTATACCACTTAAGTTTGTGTAAGTATACCCTATGATGTTTGTACAAGGATGCAATCACCTAATGACACATGGCTGTACGCTCTACATATTGTCCCACATGAATTCTGGCAAAGTTATACTTTCCCAGGAAAATGAAAGCTTCCAGTTGGGAATCCGCCCATAATCTGCACTACGCATCTCTTTGTTTGGCTGACCCTTAATTGCATCCTTTCCCTACAATAGATCATAATCATGAGTATAACAGATTTCAGAGAATTCTCTAAGACCTTATAGTGAATTATGAAACCTCAAGGTGGCTAGGGCTAGGGGAACCTTGCAAACTTGCAGCTGATGTCAGAAGTGAGGGTGGTTTTGTGTATCCCTATACCTTTAACTTTGTAGCTGGACCCTAACTCACTGCAGTTGGTCTCAGATGTATGGGGCAGCACTAGCAGTCTGGAGGACTGTGCCCTCAAACTATGCTGTCTGGCTAGCTCTAAGTACAATGACACATGTAACAATAGAAAAGATCATCCCACTCTGGGAAATGATTCTATAATTATTTGTGTGTGCCTATTACAAAGAGTTTGAAGTTAAATCTAAATAGTAGATAAAGCAATGCAGTCAATCCTAATTTCATAATTATGCTGGATGCCTGGAATGTGACTTTTTATCTATAATTACATATCAGAAAGCTTACTTCAATGATGTTTTTGGGTCACTCTCTGACCTCATCTCCTAGCAGTCTATCCCTTCCCTTACCCACTAAGCTCCAGTTGTGCTCCCTGCCTCACTGTGCCTCAAAGTGCCAAGCTGTTCACTCTACCAGACAGCTATATCCTTCCCCAAATATCCACATACTTCTTTATTTTATTCAGGTGTGCCCAGTCTCACCTCAGAAAGGTCTTTCTTGGCATTCTTATCCAAGATAGCACCATTATACTCCATGAACTTACCCTGTCCTATTTTAATTCATGGCATTCATTACCACCTGATCCATACCCTGCTGTCATGAAGCTTTCATCCTAGCCAGTGGAGACAGACTAGAATGTAAAATCCCTCCAGCAGAAAAATCTGACTATTTTATTTTTACTATGCCCTCATTCTCTAGAAGAATGCCTTATACAAAGTTGATGTTCAACATACGCAGGCAGAAAAATATGTTTATCTATTTTTTAAGGACCTAACTCTAATCCAATCTGCTGAACAACCCTTCAAATATCATCTCAATTTTACAGATTATGAAATTGTTACACAGTCACACACCTAAGTTGTTTATGACCTAGATTTTTTTCATCATGGTATTCCTATCATCTTTGTATTATACACGAAACATAGAGTCCTTGTATCATACACAAAACAATTGAGATATCATGTTTTGAAATAAGACATTAGGTAAATTTCAGACATTAGGTAAATCCATTGACAGAAGCTATCAAAATATTTTACAATATGTCACCAAAATCTATACAAAAGAGTTTGTTACCTGTCCTTAAAAATAAAGCAGAAAACTCATTAAGTCACCAAAGTTATCAATAACTTAACCATTATATTGGCTATCTGCTATCACAAAAAAAAAAGAGACCAGTGTGCTGAGAAAAGACTTTTGGGAATCCTTTTAAATGTTTATTTTAAAATCTATAGCAGGCATGATCAATTATTATTTTTTCAAAAGCAAGCTTCTTATGCCAAGACTGATTTTTTTTAAATCCTGAGCTATGGCAACTTCAATAAAATCTGTCAGCAGAAGATATACAGCCCAGGTTGAAACAGATGGCATAATGAAATACGCGACAGGCTGAGGATCCCACACACCAAGACCTAATGGCAATGGTATGTTAGCATAGGAAAAAATATTTGGACTTATGCTATGGTAAGCCAGAATTAACAAATTACATTCTGAGAATAGTCTGTCTATAAGAAATTCATGGTAAAATAGCTCCGATATTATGAAAGATTAGGTATCCAGGCATTCTAAGAGCAAAGTTGGTGAGAGCAGAACAAGTAAAATATTACAAAATGAGAACTGTATAAAAGTATTTAATATCAACTGTCATCTCCTAATGTGTCAAAGGTTTGAGGAAGGTCAATGGCTCCTACTGCTTCATCCCTGACCTTGATGTCTACATAAATGTAAAAGCAAAGGTTATAGAGATCACATATCTAAAAACTACTATTTAATTATACCACCATACAAAAGTCTTGTTTATAAACTGGCAAACTTATACTCAAAAGAAAAAGCAGAAAGGCACCTTTGATTATGCTATAATTGTTTATTAAAATGGCTTTCTGAACTGTAATCTATTTGAGGAATAGGAATGCATCTAATTTGCCTTGATAGGTCTGTTCATAGTAGTCATGCTATACATGTTTAATGAAAAGATCTTGATTCTCAGCCTTGGTTTACAGAATATAAAATAAGCAAAAGAAAACATGAATATTTGGCAATTTTTATATACCGATAAACAATCTGTGTAATTTATGGAAGTCTCCAGTAAATAAGCAAGAGTCACTAAATAATTATCTGTTTTCTGTTTAACTTCTGTTGAACATTTCAGTCTAAAGGGGTTTCTACGTATTTAGTAAATAAATATACATTAATTTATGGATTTTAATTAGTGCTATTTCCTAAAGCATAACTTAAATATTATGAAAGTTATTTAGAAGTTTGCAAATTCTATGTGAAAGGGCAAGCTAAATCCCCTTCTCAGTATTTAAAAGTATAGGAAAAGTCCTCTTACAAGATACAGTCAGAACCAGTATTGGTTCACATACTAAAAAAGGGCAGATAAAGCAGAAATCATAACAAAGAAAAAATATGTACCTTACTTTAACTGAAAACACATGTATATTCATTTGTATATAGAATTTGTTCATACATGTAACTTATTCAATCTGGCTTACCATAGCTTAAGTCCAAATACTTTTTTCTATGCAAACATACCATTGTCATTAGATCTTGGTGTGCAGGATCATCAGCCTGTAACAAATTTCATAATCATAAATATCTTTTATCATAAATATGTTTTACAGTTTGATCAAACATAACTAACAATTTCACCAAGTGTCTTGTCAAGTCACCTATACAGTTTTTTGAAATAATTTAAATACATTTTCATAGAAAAAGAAATTCACATCATAAATTTTTATATTATATAGTAAAGTCATGCAATTATAAAATAAATACAATTGGCACAAACAGCTTTAAAAATGACTTTTTAACAAATGCACATTTAGCTGGTACAAGCTATCGAAGAATACAAACTAGAAAATGTCTGAATAGACAAGTGTTTGGTGCCCCAGGTATCACTCAATATGCCTTCCAGAAGAAATGGACAGTATCTTCTTAGCAAGTACCTCATTTGCAGGTGTTCTAGGAGAGCAGCTTCTAGAACAGCATCCAAGAAAACACAATTTATCTTTAGTTCTACATACAATTAAGGTCACTCTGTGTGAGTAACTGTATCAGAGTAACCTTTCCACTGAGAACAATTAAAACTGTATATAGAAGCTATTAAACACACACACACACACACACACACACTTTACAGGTATCAAAAAGAAACCAACACTTCTGCCATACTCTATTGATGCAAAGCAAAGCAGTACATCCAACCCACACCAAAGAAGAAGGGACTATACAGGAGCATGAATGTCAGTAGGAAGAAAATACTGCCCATCTTAGAGGCTGACCAGCACGGTATATCAATGCAAAACAGCTAAAAGCCAGAAAGAAAATCTTAAAAGCCACTACAAAAAGGCATCTGATCTTCAAAGAAGAATAAGATCAACAGCTGACTTCTCAAGAAAAACAATGAAAGCCAGATGTTAACAAAATGATTAAAAAACAAAAAGATAAAAATACTTGACAATCTAGATTTTTCACACCACACACCACAGATACGCACACATAAACACAAACATACCCTATACACAGTTACCTTAGATTTGTACAAAAGAAATACCAAAGTAAAATCTTGGGCAGAAAAAAAATTAAATAGAATATCCCTAAGCAGAAAATATTAGAGTATGAAAAGGGGTTTAAAAATGTAAAGCAGTAGGAATTCCTTAAAACAATAAATAATCTAAATTTACAGAGCTTTAAATGTATGGGTAATTAAAGAACGTGCAACTACACAAAAAGTAAGAGTAGAGTAAACAAAGTTGAAGTGTTTTAAGTTCCTTGCATTTTTTGGAAATTGGTAAAAGTACTAATTAAAATAGAATCAAATAAGTCAAGAATACATATATCTGACATATGACTCATATCTAGAATATTTAAAGGAAACTCAAAATTCAGCAGTTAAAAAACCCCAGTTAGAACATAAGCAAAAAACAGAGAGAGATTTCATCAAAGAGAAAATATGGGTGGGAAATAAGTACATAAAAAAGATTAACAGCATTAGCCATTAAAGAAATTGCAAACTAAAATCACAAAGAGATATCACTACATACCTATCAGAATGGTGAGGATATATAGAAGCTGGATTGCTCATACATTGCTGGTGGAAATGTAAAACAGTTCACCCCACTGAAAAATAGTTTGGCAGTTTCTAAAAACAACCAGACATGCAATTACCATAAAACCTAGCAACTGCACTCCTGCGTATTTGTTGTGGAGAAATAAAAACCTAGGTCCACACAAAATCCATACACAATTGCTCACAGAAGCTTATATATAATAGCAAAAACCTGAAAACAAAATATCCCTCAATAGGTACATCCAATACCATAAAATACTACTGAAGAATAAAAAAAAGAAAAATATTAATATACACAACTTCAAGATATCAAGAGCATTGTGCTGCATGAAAACAAGCCAATCTCTAAAGGTCACATACGTTATGATTTTATTTTTATAACATTCTTGAAATGACAAAACCATAGAGATGAAAAATGAATTAAAGGTTGCCAGGGGCTATAAATGTGAGAAAGGGGTTAAGTATGACTATAAAAGAGTAGAATAAGGGAGTTCTCTGTGGTGATAAAATAGATCTGATCTTAATCGTGGGGATAGCTAGGTAAATCTATATAAGTAAAAACAAAAATGACACAAATTGAAAAAATTTACATATATTGTACCCAATGTCAGTTTCTTCGTTTTAATATTTTATTGTAATTATTAAGATAAAACCCTTGGCAAGAAAGTTGGTGATATGTACAGGACCTCTCTATATTTTAAAATTCCTTTGAGTCTGTAAGTATTTCAAAATAAAAATTTATTTAAACATTGACTCAAATAAGTCAAGGATACATGCTGTAATATTCAGGGTAACCACTAAAATAATAATAAAGTGTAAACAGTTAAAAGAAAGAGAAATTGAAATAAAAATATTTGTTACAAAAAAGACAAAAGTTAAGACAAAAATTAATATAAAAGACAAAAAGATGATGGGCTTAAACAGAAATTTCTCAATGATTACATTAAATATGAACAGATTAAATTTTAGGCTCTTCATTTAAATTGTCAGACTAGATTACAAACAAAACCAAACATATGCTGTTTACCAAAGATGCAAATTAAGGAAAAAATGCAAGTAAAGAGATGAAAAAAAGATACACCATGCATACAATAACCAAAAGAAACCTGGTACAGCCACAGTAATATCAGACAAGTGGACTTTAAGGCAAGAGGCATTACTAGAGATCAAGAGTAACAATTTATAAAGAATCAATTCAGTAGAAATATTGAACAAACTTAGTAATAATAAAAATATAATCTAAAAACATTTAGGGCAAAATAACTCAGAATGCCAAATGTGAAACAGACGAATCCAAAATAATTACTAGAGATTATAATAATACACCTCTCTCAGTAACTGACAGAATAAATCAATGAAGATATAGAAGATCCGAACAACATTCTGGATACTATTGACCTAATTGACATTTACATACTGTACTCAACAACTGCTGAATACATACTTTTTTCAAGAATGCAAGAAATATTTATCTAAATAAACTATAGTTCTATTTAAACAGTGTCAATAAATCTCATGGAACTAATGTCATACAGATGATATTCTCTCATTATAGTGGAATTAAGTTGGAAATCAACAACAGAAAAATAACCATACTAAAAAATGTGGTCAATTAAGCAATACATTTCTAAGTAAGCCGTGAGTCAAAGACGTGATAATGAAAAATTAAGTCTAGGCGTGGTGACTCACACCTGTAATCCTAGCACTTTGGGAGGTCAAAGCAAGAAGACTGCTTAAGCCCAGGAATTTGAGGACAGCTTGGGCAACAAACTGAGACCTCACCTCTACCAAAAAAAAAAATAATACAAAAATTAGCCAGGCATGGTGGTCCAAGCCTGTAGTCCCAGCTACTTGGGGCATTAAAGTGGGAGGATTACTTGAGCCCAGCAAGGTTGAGGCTGCATTGAGCTAAGTTGATGCCATTTATACTCCAGTCTGAGTGACAGAGTGAAAGCGGGGGAGGGGAGAGAAGGGGAGGAGAGGGAAGGGAGGGGAGAGGAAAAGAGGGAAAGGAAAGAGGGAGAGAGGAATTTAAAAGAAATCTTGAACTGAATGATAATAAAGATACAACACAGTGCATATACTGCATACTATATCCAGAATTGTTGGATATGCAACTAAAGAAATGCTTAGAAAGAAATATATAGACTTAGATATATTAGGTGGGAAAAGGAAGATGAAATATCAATGAGCTGAGCATTTGAATCAAAAAGCAAAAATAAAACAGAAAACCAAACTCAGAAAAGGAAGAAAATAACATACAATAGAGTGAAAATCTACAAAACACAAAAATGATACAATGAAGAAATTCAACAAAGCTAAAAGATGATCTACCATCAATCTTTCCAAAAGTATTTGTGTAACTATGTTATTTGATATTTGTATAACAAAAATGACTGCTTAGGATCAAACTTTATTTCATAAAGCATTTTTTGGTAGATTATCAAAATCTGTTTTATGATTCTGTTATTTTGACTTACTCTCAATACATAGTACAGCAGGAAGAATAAATGACCAAAATGCTTATGTATATTTGATAGATATTATACTCTATCATTTAAAAGCTAAAATATATGTTACCTTAAATTAGGTTACTAAGTAAAAATGACCACTGCTTTTGCAACCCTAGTTTTGGTAAATTGTTTAAAAACTTACAGACATACACTGCTAGTTCAATTTCCTATTTTTTTTTGTTTATTTGTTACACCTTATTGTAATGAGAGGCAAGAAATAAGGCGTTCTTCAGGGAATTTGCGATAACAGATGCATCTCTTAGAAATGCAGACTTTTTTTAAATCATGCACCTTGTATTTTCTTCTTACAGAGAAAAAAATGTGCTTATTTTCTTGTGAATTTACCAAAAATGCTGTAAAACACTCTCTGGAACTGATCTCAACTATAAAATGCAAAGATAGGATGCTGAGATCATTCAATAAAAAACAGCACCTAAAATGATAACAATCACAAGAAAAATTTTTTTATACATGATAGGACTCCATTTCAAGTTTGGAACCCAGAGGGGCCTCCTCTTCCATAATTCTTTCAGTGAAATACTGATTAAAGCACAGCTCTGATGCATTATTGAACAGGCAAACCCTAGCACAGTAATTGATGGTGGCACTCTGATTTAATGATCCTTATTTTTAAAGCTAATTAAAGAAATTGAACTGCATGTTCAAAGGAGATTAGCTTAATGTGACGAAACTATTTTGGACATAAAGTAGCTCCTAGCTCCTGAACTAAATGAGACACAAAATGGAGCATTAAGTTATAAGAAGGGAAAACAATATTTTCAAATAGAACAAACACAATTTTACATTTTCTATGAGACCTTCTTTTCATTCATTCAAGTATTTACTGAGCATCTAAAATGTCTTAAACATCACTAGGTGATAGGGGTAGTAATTAAAGTGACAAAATGCTTTCCATAATCACTAATGTGTTAAATATCATATAAAATTATATCACTAGGCTTAGTTCACTCAGATACTGAGAGAAGATACCTTTCTGTTCACAGCCATGAATTCTTGAATAGCAAAACAGGTAGTGGTTGAGAACACAAAGTATAATTTGCAGATATTTTTCAAGTAGCCTTTCACTATCATTTGCTGATAAATTTAAAAGATAGGGTATTCAATTTAGAAAATATATCCTTAACCTAAGAATGTTGATGCAGTCATTTTTAAGTAATCAAAATGTAAATGTTCTGCACCTGCCCCTATATAGGTACAAATGCATGTTTGTCTTAAAATTTCCTTGTGCTAAAAAAGTTAAACTGTGAGCTTATAAAACTCAAGACAGAAGGCAAAGAACACTTAAAACTTAAAGAAGGAAATAAAGAGTATGTAAGACTCTGACTTTTTCCTTCTTATATTTGGGAAGGTGTACCTGGATGTAACGCTGATTGTTATAACCTGTTAATTGTCAAAATCAAAAACAAAACTATAGACTTTAGCTTTAATACAATGCTGTCAACTTAAATGGATGATTGAGGAGTTAACAGATTATTTTATGTTTTAGTTTTTATTCAAAGCTGCAAAGATCTTATTCATTCTCAAAATGATATAGAGATATTTATTAAAATCAATCCACAGGAGGACATACTGCACTAAATGCTGGGCTCCATGTGTATTTTATAAACTAGTTTTCTTCTTCTTTAAGAAAGCCTAAGTGACACTAAAACCTCTGGGAATTCGCTTAGGTTAAAAAAAAACTGACTCCCACTTCCTCCAAATTTCATAATATATTTATGTATAATACTTGTAAAAAGATTGGAAAATAACTTGAAGTTAAAACATAGTTTTGTTTTAAACTTTGCGTTATTGTTATCAAAAAAATTGTTTACCTTCTTTTTTAAAAGGTTAGCTCCTACAATGAAGTAAGACATACCAAGATGTTTTACCTAACCCCTGAGTTTCCACTGAGATCCCAATTTCAAAAATAATGAAGTTTTTCTTATAACTTATTTGATATTTTTTAATAGTATCTTTAGTTTTTATTATTGTTATTGGGTGGGTAGAGGTGTCCAAGGTAAGCTGGGAAAAAAAAAAAAAAAGACTATAGATTCCTTTGAGAGCCTCTCATAAAGAGCAATATTGTATTTCCCCACCCTTTAAATCACAAATTCTTGATACAGTAAAACCTGTTAATTTTATAAAATCTTGACCCTCAAGTACATGTCTTTTTCGTATTCCATGTTTCAAAATGGTAAGCAGGCCAGGGGCGGTGGTTCATGCTTATAATCCCAGCCTTTTGGGAGGCTGAGGCGAGTAGATCGCTTGAGCCCAGGAGTTCAAGACCAGCTTGAGCAATGTGGCAAAAGCTCATCGCTACAGGAAAAAAAAATTAGCCTGGCTAGAGGCACACACCTGTGATCCCAGCTACTCAGCAGGCTGAGGTGAGAGGGTCACCAGAGCCCAAAAGGTCAAGGGTGCAGTGAGCCATGAGTGTGCCACTGCCCTCCAGCCCAGTCTATGTGACAGAGCAAGACACTGTCTCAAAAAAAAAAAAAAAAAAGGTAAGTATAAAGTGTTTCAGCTGCATAAATTCAGTGGTTGTCTCACAGAAAAGCACTAATTTTATTTCAGTTGCAAGCTGAACTAGCCTAGCCACTTTTTTTTCCACAAGTATCATATATGAAAAAAAATTACTGGAAATCAAACTATGATTATAACAAACGAGTACAGAAAAGACATTTTCTCAAAAATAAACAAAGCCTGTCACTTCAAGAAAAACAACAGACAGTATTTGCTGCCCATAATAAAATTTGAGCTTTCAAGGGAAAATTAGAATTTTGGAACATCTGTATCTGTCATCTTGACCCCGACACCTTTCTATAACTTGAATTTGTTGATAAGACTGTAACTGACTTCAGGAAGTATAACTTTTTGGTAATATATAATGAAATGTGAAATGTGATTTTTCCATTTTTCAAATTTTCCAAATGACCAATGTAATATAAATTAGGTTTTAGTTAAAAAAAAAAATTCAAAGACCAACACAGACAAATAAATTTTACTATAATAGAGAGTGAAGTACTTACTGATTTGGTTTCAGATTTCACAGTGATATAGGAGTTAAGAAGAAATTACTTAGGCAGATAGTGAGGGTACAGAAGTCCTTGGTAAGGTTTCCCAGAAAAACAGCACCAAAATCATTTTCCTTTCTAACAAAGAGCACCCTGTGAAATCGAGCTGTAGACATAAACAAGCTGGAAGCTTGCACAGGTGAATGCTAGCAGTTGTGCCCATAGGAATACACTACCTAGGACTAGGCACGTTTAAAATGGCGGCTCTATCTTCTCTTTTTACCAGCCACTTGTACAGTAAGGAGCAGACAAGCTGTCACAGGCCAAATGGAAAGTCCACTTGCATAATAAGATTAGGGTGGGATGACCAGCCTTCCCCTAAAACTGTGTAAACCTCACACGTGGTCAAATCAATCTGTGAGCCCTACATAAATCAGATGCCCCCTCCTCAATCCTGCCTATAAAATCTGCTGCAGTCTGCCTCCTTAAGCCTGCTTTCGGTTGCCTCTCTCTGGCAAGAAACTGTTCTCCTCTTTCTTTCTCCTGCGTATTAAATTTTCCAGTCCTTAAGCCACCCATATGTGTCCGTGCCCTTAATTTTCTTGGTGCAAGACGATGAACGCTGGGTATTTATTCCAGACAATGATGGTGCTTCAACGGTGCAACTAACCTTTAAGAAGCCACCACAAATGTTGATGCATTACCAAAGAAGGATACCACAATTGTCTGAAAAAGCTATACCCCTCCCTTTCCCAGTTTACATATCTGTGAGGCCAGATTTTCTTCATAAACATCAACTAAAACAGCAAATCCAAACAGATGAAATGCAGAAGCAGATGAAAATGTAGTATTCTTCTATTAAGGCACACATTAAAGCTATGTGCAAAAATATAAAATAATGCCACTCTTCTCATTAATTTTTAAACATGTAATGGTTTTACCACTGTGATTTTTAAATAAATATTTAAAACATTTCTGAATTTTGATTTCTAATATGGCATATATTGATACATAAAACCATATAAACAGAAGCTTTTTGCAATCCTTAATAATAATTTATGATTGTAAACTGATTAGGAGACCAAAATGCTTTACAGGGGGTGTGTGTGTGTGTGTGTGTGTGTGTGTGTGTGTGTAGAGAGAGAGAGAGAGAGAGAATAAACTCTTACTTAATATCGCCTACTAATAAATATCAGTACCAGAATATAAATCCGGATTAGGTTTGTCTCCAACTACTACCAGACCATACTGCCACAATCTTAGATCAGATAATAAGAAGAAGCCCTGAAATCCTTAACTATATTCACTATTTAAGAAGAAAATAAAACAAAACAAAACAAAAATTGAGTTCTATGATTAAGACCTTGGCTCTGGAGTCCAGCCTGCCTGGCTCTACCACTTAACCTCTCTGTGCCTCCATTTCCCTACCTATAAAATGAGGAAAATCATATCACTCACTTTATAGTATTGTTGTAATGATAAAACGTTTAATTATAATAGAACTAGAACAGTTCCAGGCACAGAGTATGACTTTATGCTATGATAATGATAAATGATGTACCTTTTCAATGTCTTGCTAAGAGAAGAAGTAGGGTCTCCAAAATAACTTTAGTTATTTGGTTAATTTATTTATATTAAAAATTAGTTGCCTGGCAAGGAAAGATAAATAATGAACAATAGTCTTGAATATTTAAGAATACTCATACATTCATTTATTAAGCAATCAGTTTTCGAGCTTGAGTAAAGTATCATATAAGGTACAAAGTATTTAAAGATGGAATATGGTACGGATTTTATGCCAAAAGTAGTAAATGGATGTCAAGCAAACCTGAAATACAATTAATTCTAAAGCTCCTTTTTGTGCTTGTTAAGAACAAATGGCAAGTGGAATGCAGCATATACCACAGTCTAGGCATGTGTGTTTATGCATATTTACAGAATGTCTTTTCTTTATTTAAATCTCAACAATTCTGTGTTTTCTTAAATTTCCAAAAGAAAAAATTTAGGAAGTGTAGCTTGAGCAAAAATAATATTCTTATCAAGGTATGCTGAAATTTTCTGCATCAAAGTGGGGAAGGTATCGAAATTAAGTAAATTAATCTATTTGAAATGCCAAGACAAATAAGTAATTTAGAAAACTGAAAATTTAAACAAACAACATGTTAGAATTTTTGCAGTGTTTCTCCTATCAGTCCCACATTTCCAGGAGACAAAACTGACTCACTGTTCACAATCTGCTTAGAGGAAAATAAAAATAAAATAAAGCCTTACAGAGATGTATAATTATATAGGAATGGACACATGAAGACTGATAATATTTTGCCACATTCTCTCTCCATTTCACAATTATCTTTAACCAGATCATTCACTTTACCTTTAAAATCTAGTGAAATTATAAATATAACGAGAATCAAAGTACAAGTTTATGTCCAAAAGACTCCATGATTAAAATTTGGGGAATAATTCACAGGACATGGCATATTTTATCTTAATGAATTTGAGTTTAGATGATGTTTAGTTTTAAGCATATTTCTCTTTAGGGATGCTATTAACTGTTTTTCCATCTATTTGTTTGTTAACATAGAGAACTAGGGGTTCAGAAACAGTGTAAGTTATAATAATAACAAAAAAAAAAAAAAAAAAGACTGGCTTCAGGGTCAGACTGACTTCAAATTCTCCTAAGTCTATCAATGAATAATTGCATGGGTCAGATTAAGTTATATAAGCTAACCCCCAATTTCCTCACTGGATGAAATAAGAACAAAACCTACCTCAAAGAACTGATGAACTAGTTAAATGAAGCCAAGTTTATAGGGCATAAGGGCTTCTTGAAAGGTAACTGTAGCCTCAAATGTAAAACAAGGCCTATTATTCTTAAATTTGGAGGTTAAAAAAACTCATTTAGGTTATAACCAGTAAATTTCACATTTTTTTCCTTCTTCTCCAAAGACCATTTAACATTGTCACAAAAATACCATACAATTATCACCATTCGCTGTTTTAGACACACATGCATAGCCAATAGCAAGATGGTGTTGCATTTTAATCCAGCACTGTATAAAAAGCTTGAACAGTGCCTTCTTGCCCACGGTAAAACAAAAATTTTAGTCCCTTCAATGGCTCTATATTTACAAACTTTTAGCTAAAGGAACAAACATTTAAAAGCTGTTATTGTACCAAAAATAACGTATTTGAAATTCCTACAGTAAATAAACTTTACGGTAAATGTAAAAACATAAGAACCACTCATTCTCTTTTAACTTCTCCTAGATAATGTACACTAGAGTCTCAAGAAATAGACACTTTGCTGTCAGGTGGCTACAAAGCTCTATCATAAAAGTAAAACTATTTCAGGTATAAGATAGACTATTTTCATTTTCACAAGCAACATCAGCTGGGAAGCTTCACTCCATTTTTAGACAGTTCTTGTTAATGAAATCACAGCATATTTCTTTCTGTCCTCCTTCCCCTACCAACACCAAGTCATAATTTAACCTAAACATTCTTGGGAGACAGTAGTCATGTGCTCTTTACTTACTGCAAACCTATAAGTGAATCATCTTCCTTTCGGTCTCAAATTAGAAACTATAGGAAAAGAGTCTTTTTTTTTGTCATTTATACAAATAATAAAGAGAGGGAAACACAGGCACTTCTCTTTAGATATGAATCAAACAAAACAGTATCTTTCTGTCACATTCAAAATAGAGCAAGAAAATGCTCAGTTCACAAAATTTCCCATTTTTCCATCAATCTAAAATAATAAATGTAAGAAATGATTTGATCTGATGCTGTCACTACTTAAAAGCAACATACTTTAACACTTTGGCCACAAACTCTTTGTAGTCTTACAAATCTGTATCTACAGAATAAAGACATTTCTGTATCTACAGAAATGTCCTGGTATAGTGTGTCTTCCACCTAACAACCCCTGTTTACCTCAGATATTTGAAACTGAACCTCTGAAGTACACATTGACTATCTACATCTCTAAGTTTTCTAGAATTTGCTCCTGTTTTGAGCATCAGAAAAAAAAATGCACACAAAGTATACATTACCTTGTGTGGCCTTGGGCAGAAAAACTTATGAAATTAGGATGTGATACTAATTAGAATTAGTAAAATGAAAGTATTCTTTTAAAGAACAGTTAATGTATTTTGCAATGATAACTGAGGATCTTACTTATCAAAATGTCATTAAAACCACTACTTTAACTTTATTTTAGGACGCTTTTTTTTTTGTTAAGACAGAGTCTGGCTCTGTCACCCAGGCTGGAGTGCAGCAGCATGATCTCAGCTCACCACAGCCTCCACCTCCCAGGCTCAAGTGATTCTCATGCCTCAGCCTCCCGAGTAGCTGGGATTACAGGTGTGCACCACCGTGCCCAGCTAATTTTTGTATATTAGTAGAGACGGTGTTTCACCGTGTTGACCAGGTTGGTCTCAAACTCTTGGCCTCAAGTGATCTGCCCACCTCAGCCACTTCGCCCAGCCTGCTAGGACGCTTTTATCAGGTTAAAAAAAAAATGAAGAAATAAAAAACAAAATGATTGCTAAAATATTGTAAATAATAGAAGGGTTAGAAGATAAAGTTAATATTATTTCAAAAAGAAAAAAACAAATGCAGAAGAACAAAGATGATCAACCAACAAACAAAACATCTTGCTTGAAAAGGTTATTCACAGTCTGACTCCATAGTTTCCTCTCCTGCCATATAATATACTGCTCTGATACAGGTCTGCATGGGGCTCCATACCAGGGTTTCTCAAACTCAGCAATGCAGACATTATAAACCCAATCATTTTTTGCTGTAGGAGGCTATGCTGTGCATGGAAGGATGCTTAGCAGCATCCCTGAACTCTACCCATTACCAGTGAGTAGCAGCTCCCTTATCCTCCAGTCATGACAATAAGAACTGACTCCAGACATTGCCAAGTTTCCCTTGGGAAGGGAGAGCAGAAAATAATCCTCAGTTGAGATCTGCTCTGTATCCCTGTAAACATTGCTCCCTCTACCTGAAATCACTTCCCCAACCTCTGCAGAACTAATTTTTCAAGACCCATCTTCCACGCTACTGCCTCCACTGTGAGGGAAATATAATTTGCCTAGTCAAAGTTACTCATTCCTTCCTCTTTTACTATTCACCTTGCTTTTTCCTATGTTCTATTTTTCCCTCTAAATAGTGAGAGCCTTCATCTTATTATTCTTTGTATTTTTATTAATTTTAGATGTTCAACAAAGTTGATTATTAAATGAATATGAAAATATGAGCCTCCATGAGATAACCCTCCCACTGTCAAGGGAAACCTAGTTCACTGAGTCCCACACTGAACAATACATGGCCCTTCTGTTCTCTCTCTCTCTTTTTTTTTTTTCTTTTTTGCTTTTGCTTCTGGGAAACAAATTAAATGACATACTGAATTTTAGTAATCTAAGGTCCTGATATACTTAGTTCTGTGGTATTTTTATTTGGTCTTTGTTGAAGTTTACATTTGAATCATTCATTATTTAATAAGTTTTGCCATCAGAAGTTGCTTCAACTTCTTTTTGAAATATAATCAGGGAAAATTTACAAATGCAGAAATATAAAACCAAAATTTTACATCATGAAGATCTCATTTCGTGAAAAAAATTTCAAAAAAATCTAAGTACTCTAATCAACATTTAAGAGTAATTTTCAACCCTGATCCTATGTTAACACAACATCTCTATAGTTATTTCAAGAACTATCATAAATTTTCCAAAGAAAATTTTGCCTTAATTTTGTGTGCATATACATTATGCATCTAGATGATATGTGTGTAAGCCTACACTTTTTGGGAGGAAAGTGAATGAACTACAAACCTAAAAATATTAAACCACCACCAACAACAAAACAATAGAAAGCCACACTCCACAAAATCTGAAGGTCACTGACAAGGAGACCTCCTGAAAATTCTGTGCTTTGAGGCTTATTTGCTATCTAAGCAGCTTTTGCAACCTGACTTATCCACATTATTTCACCAATCTTAGAACTGGTCTCTGTTGCCATAGCTTTAAAAACAATCTTAGCAATGTCAATTTTTAAGTATTCTTCAAAATTTCTATTGAAATTAATCACTTTAATTCACAGTTTTCCTATAGATAACTTAGGGTAAAAAGATTAATTTAGTGCCTGTGGTCTATTCTTAAGGCAAGGCAATTAATTAATCAAGAAACTAGCATTCACCTATACTGGACTGGAGAAACTTCATAGAATAAATATGCAAATCCAATATCCTCAAGGCTGACAAGTTTCTATTATTAAACTGCTAACATGTTTATTTTTCCCATAATAGGTGGATTTTTGTCATGAATACGCATTAAGCCCTGTAGTTATCAGCAGTGATGATTAGGTGACAGTGAGGACACTACTTGAGAATTTGCATTTGACAGATCATTGACACACAGTCACAGTTCTTTTTTTTTTCTCTTCACTTAAACAGGAATCATGCAATAGGAAATGAACTACAGCTATTAGAGATTATTCAGGTTTAAAAGCATGCATCCTTTTAGCTGGCATTAGAACAATACACAATGTGGCAGAGTTAAACAGAGACATCAATTATATTCTCAGACCTGCTAATATTTTTGACAATATTTAAATAGCACATCCCTTTAGGGCATGGCTTTTTTGCCCTCTCAGCTACACACCTGTCAAGTGTTTAATTTGCCAAAGGGAAACAGTTTGATTTCTAAGGGCAGTCTTAATACTGAAGAAGCAAATTGAAAAAATTAAACATTACTGAATAGAAGTAATGAGAAGGATCTGAGGGAAAAAAAATTGTAGGCTTAATTCAACATGGCATGTCAGCATCTGTCATTAATACAACAATATGATCATGTTCTCCAATATGCTGCATATACCTCAGGCTTTTCAATTATTCAGTCCCTTCTCTAAAAAACGAGACTGGTGGAGAAGGAGAATCAGAGGGTCATATTTTCTAGTAATAGTAAAAAAAGATGGAGATAGTAAATTGTACCTGTCATGCATATAAAATTATACATTTGAAAACCAGTAAGGTTTAAGATAATAAATATAAGCTAGCCATTGGTCAGATTTGTGTAGCCACTGGTTTAAAAGAATAAAACAAATTTTATTCCTCAAATTCATTAATTATTAGACTATAAATATTAATAAATAAGCTGTTAAACTACATGGAAAATTTAAATCTGAAAAAATTCTAGAATACTTATATTTAAATTTTAGAATAGAAAATATATTTGGTTTTAAGTTTTTACTCTAGTCATATAAGAAAAAATCTGGTCAACAAATGGAATTGAATTAGTAAAGAATGGAGATTTTAAAAAGAGTCACAGACACTGTAAAAAGTTATTAATGATTTTAAACAAAAAGAACCTCTTGGCATCTAGGGACCAATTTTCTACCTTCGGGAAAAAAAAAAGAAGGAGAAGTTATAAGACAGGCTCCAAAGAAAACTGAGTTCTAGTTCTAACTCTACTCTTATAATCAAGTCACTTGACCTCTCTAAGCCATTGTAATCTACAGGTATAAGCTAGATGTTTTCTTTGGTCCCTTTCAGGATTAGTTTTCCTCTGTTTATGAAGATGTGAACAAGAAACCCAAAGTCCAAAAACATGTAAGACACGCCCTACAGAATTCACAGACCTCACAATTTACGTAGTCTTAAAATATATCAGTGCCTATCATTAATAAAATAATAAGATCATGCTGTAGTTAATCTCAGGCTCAACAAATTTCCAAGTAGGTTTCATCTGAATCAGGTGAGACCCAAATAGTCTTACAGACTATATCCTACTTTCATTTGGAGATGGTAAAACAAAGTTTAATAGGGAGGCCTATTTGTACTCTCCTTTCACAAGACACTGTATACACAAATACTACTCCCTTTATATAAGACTGGCTACAAGGGAAATTTCAACAGTTATCTCACTAGACAAGTGGTATTTCCCAACACACTTGTTAGCATGCTTTTTGTTTCAACGTTTCTTCTCATTCTAATCATGTTTTCAGATAATATAATAATAAGAGAAGATATCTGTTCAACTTCTTTACACTCTCTGAAAAAGCAGACAATTTTCTACATCATAATTATGCTTTTATTCAGAATATTGGTTTCTCCAAAAGCTTGCCAATCCATTCTGAAAACCAGTACTGCAAATCAATCTTGCCAAGCTCAGTAGCTCACTCTTATAATCGCAGCACTTTGGGAGGCCAAGGCAGGCAGATCATTTGAGGTCAGGAGTTCAAGACCAGCCTGGCCAACATGGTGAAACCCCCATCTCTACTAAAAACACAAAAATTATCTGGGCATGGTGGTGGGCACCCATGATCCCAGCTACTCAGGAGGCTAAGGCAGGAGAATTGCTTGAACCCAGGAAACAGAGGCTGTAGTAAGCCAAGATGGCACCACTGCACTCCAGCCTGGGTGACAGAGAATGTCTCAAAAAAATAATCGTAATAAATAAAATCAATCTTTTCAACAACTTGTAAAGGAGACAAACACAACTACATATAACAAAAACACCTTAAATTAATGATCACAACTTCCAAAATCATTAAATAGAAATTCACTACAGAAAAGTATTTGTGAAGATTCTTCTTGATTTACTTTTTCTGCTACAAAACATCTAGTTTAAGAAGTTACATGACATTAAACAAATTCATTCTCTCTTATTATTATTTGTTCTTTTGCATTAGCCATATTTTGTTTTTGTTTTTTAACTGGAGCTGTTCTTTCACCCAATTATGGAACTAATCTTCAAGTTTCATTTTTAAACTTTTAAGGCAGAATATTTGCTAACACGTCATCTCTAACCATTTAATTAATGCTAAAGACATTAGAATGAAAACTAACTTGGATTGAAGGCATAATTAGATTGACTTCAAACCTTGAAGACAACCAACATTTTAAAAATATTTTTTAAAGCATAGAGATTGTGATTAAGTTAACTAAGTTCAAAGAACATCTGACTTCAGTTTTCATTCTGTCATTGTGAAATGTTTCAATTTTAATATAAATGCTCGACTTTTTAATGCTCATAATTTTTACAGAACAAAAAAGCACTGTGTTACATTTAGAAGTTCTAATGTTTATCACCATCTGAGCTGTCATGGAAGCAATTGCTACTTACACTCTTTAAAGAAGTGAGAATTGTAATTCCTCTAACTGATGACAATGTAATTATTCCTTTTACTGTCAAAATAGAGGTGATTTCCCTTCCTCACACACATGATTACACATGCAAATCCTGGCTTATCTGAAATATTGTAAGTATACTGAATGTCCGAATCTAAATGAGCAAGATCACATGAACAATGAGGCTGAGTGATGATGGAAACCAAATCTACAGCCAACCATCCTAAACATATTTTTATCATCCGTTTTTCCTCTAGAAACTCATTCTTCAGCATCCACACAGCTTTCAACACAATGTCATATCATCTACAATATACAGCAACAACCACTACAAAAATAACTAGGAGGAAAAAAGCCACAGTGAATCTGAATGTCTCATTTGGAGGTTTAAATGACTTCATTAACTATTCATTAACACATAGAAAAATCAGCCTTTCAGAAAAACACAAGCCTTTCACAAGATCTATGCCATGTTGTGAATGCCTGCCTGGGTGAATGATGTCTTACCTGGTCTTTCAGCTGCTGTACAGAAGTCTGAAGGCTCAGAATCTGACTGAAGAGAGGGCTCTGCAGAACTGACTTCAGAAGGCTCAGTTTGTCTTCATTTGCTACATCCCCACGTTCTCGCAGCTTGGTTTGTAAGCGCTCTGCTGCCTGCAGGGCCCGATTTTTGTCTATACCAAAGAGCAGCATTTGTCAGTAACAGGATTCAAAGGACATATGTCCAACCTATGAGGACTCCATCTTATGAAGATCCTAAAACAGCTTCTATTAAGTGCATAAAATTGTCTCTTTTAAATTGAATAAAAAACTATAGGCCAGGCGCAATGGCTCATGCCTATAACCCCAACACTTTGGGAGGCTGAGGCAGGCAGATCACTTGAACTCAGGAGTTCAAGACCAGCCTGGGCAACATGATGAAACCCCGTTTCTACTAAAAATACAAAAAATTAGCTGGGTGTGGTGGTGCATGCCTGTAATCCCAGCTACTTGGGAGACTGAGGCAGGAGAATCGCTTGAACTCAGGAGGTAGAGGTTGCAGTGAGCTGAGATCAGGCCACTGTAATCCAGGGTGGGTGACAGAACAAGACTCTATCTCAAAAAAAAAAGAAAACTGCAGAGAAAGTACACATTTTTTAATGGAGTACAAGAATACAAAAAAACACAAAACTGAGTACTTTTTAATACTTTAAACATCTTTCTCCAAAATTAAACAGCAAATAAGACAGCATGTTTATACCTGCTTCAAACCAAACCATTTCAAATAAGTATTGAGCACTGTACAAATCAGGCACAAAGTTGCCAAAGGTAAATATTTTGAGTAAGTGTGCCCTAATAGTCCTAGCATCTTACAAGCATACTTCTACCAGACAGTTTCTACCACAAATAAGAGTTAAAAATGTCTCCCTGAAACACAGACACATAAACAGACATATATATTTACAGGCTATTAAAAGTGAAGCCAAAATTTTTTTCAGTGGAGATTTTTCAGATGTATTACTTAGATTCATGATGGTAACAAGTGCATTTATTTAAATGTATGTGCCATTTCACAGTAATGTTATAAAGTGAGAATCAGTGGGGCATGGTGGCTCATGCCTAGAATCCCAGTACTTTGGGAGGCCGAGGAAGGTAGATTACTTGAACTCAGGAGTTCAAGACCAGCCTGGCCAATATAGCAAAACCTCGTCTCTACTAAAAATACAAAAATTAGACGGGCTGGTGGTATATGCCTGTAATCCCAGCTACTGGGGAGACAGAGGTAAGAAAATCCCTTGAACCGGGGAGGCGGAAGTTGCAGTGAGCCAAGATCATGCCACTACACTCCAGCCTAGGTGACAGAGTGAGTGAGACTCCATCTCAAAAGGAAAAAAAAAAAGGAATCACCAGGGATACTTTCTATAGCACCAAATCTAAAACTGTACAGAGAGAGTGATTAAAACATGAATTAATGTTGATCATAAGCATAGACACACTTAAATAATATTTACTCATATGCAGAATTTTAAAAACAAATAATGATAAAGATACATATAAGCATCTTATTCTGGGTTATATTTCCCATGGTATCTCAGAATACAAATCTAATATTAATTTCCACATCAATTCTTTGGAAAGTGTGCAACTCAGCACGAAAAAAGAATAAAGACTAAAAAACAATGGTTTAAATAATTCTGTATTTGCCCTTTCTTTTCCACTTTCCTATGAAGACTTTCCTATGTGGACTAGTAGTTTTTATAGTATGTGGGTTTAGTATAAAATGGAGAGTGAAGGAAATATATACACATACATTTTCATTACCAGCAGAGTTTATACGCCTATACCAGGAACAAAAGTCATCATAGTGATCCCCATGATCACAAAAACAGCTCCTTCTCCCTTTACTGCCACCAACTCTCACGCTATACCTCAAACCAACCTCTGTCAAGGTATCTGCCATAATGATTAAGGTGCCAGGGTGAAATCCAAACAGTTTCCATTTAGTCATACCCAAAGAGTTACCTGGAATAGGGTAAGGGACTAGAGTGTAAGCTAATTACATGTATTGTACCACACCTGATATATCTATCAGTAAATGGTTCTACTTTAAACTAGCCTCTTTAAAACCAAAGAGCAGTGGGAAAAGCAGATTATTAACACACGAGTCTGGGAAATCTAGATATTTCAACCTAAATTATCTCATATATAAATTAAACTGCCTTAAAGCATCTCTTATCAATTAATAGCAAGAGCTCAGTAGTACTTCAACTGCCTCAAGTAAAAGCAATGATCTTTCAGATGCTTTCCAGAAACAGATATTAACCAGAATTGGGCTGATAAGTCAGAATCGGGCTTACTAAAACCCATAATATGTTTTATTTTTGCTTATAAATAATGTATTTTTTACAAAACTTACAATGAAATTGTCCAAATACAGAAACATATTACCTTAGTACAATGCTAGTGCATAAAAACTTTTTAAGTCTAAGTTACTACAGACAGAATCCCACTATATAAAACACGTCATATTTCAAAAATCCCAATGGGAAGAGTTACAATTCTTATAAAAGTAGGCAGAAAAGAATAAGTCTTACCAATAGCTTCCAACATTTTTTCAAAGTTCAGTGTTCTTCTCTACAATGATTAATAATAGCAATTAAAATAGAACTCTGTGGAAAAAAGAAATAAAATGGAATGGTTATGTTTTATCAGAACTTTATATTCTAAAGTTAAATACTCAAAGGAACACTTGATACAACTCTAATTCCTTTGACCATTAAAATCTTGTTGATATAACTTAAGACAGTTCTCTTTATAGACAAAAAAAGTAATCATTTTAGGACTTACTCAAATTTATCTTCTATATATATATTTACCCATAATACTTGCATAATCAGGTAAAAGACATAAATTCTGTTTTGAATAAGATGGCAGAAGTTTCAAACGTATTTCCATAAGAAGTTCTCAATACAGACCACTATAATCTTGTATTCACTTATAGATGATTAAGTGTAGAATAAGGAGCTTACTTATGTCCACATAAGAAATTCTGTGGGCAAAAACATAAAAAGTAGAAAATGTGATCCTGCCCTCAAAGGCTCACACTCCTAACTGAGGATACAATGCACACATACCTAGTAGAAATGAACTGTGGGCTGAGTGTGGTGGTTCACACCATAATCCCAGCACTTTGGGAGCCAAGATGAGTGCATCACTTGAGGTCAGGAATTTGAGATTAGCCTGGCCAACATGGTGAAACCCCATCTCTGCTAAAAATACAAAAATCAGCCAGTTGTGAAGGCGCACACCTGTAATCCCAGCTCCTCAGGAGGCTGAGGCAGGGGAATCACTTGAACCCAGGAGGCAGTGGTTGCAGTGAGCCAAGATCATGCCACTACACTCCAGCCTAGGCCACAGAACAAGACTCGATGTCAAAAAAAAAAAAAACAAGAAAAAAAGGAAAATGAATAAAAGAAATGAATGTGAATGTGACACTCAAGCAGTACATGAACCAATGGAAGAAAATACATTAAATCATGGATGAAAAAAACTGAACAAAAGAGAGCAGTGTTAAATTTTTCAAAAGTTCTCAAAATACTCTCCTGACTATAATGTTCTCCTCTTTCCCATTCAAAGAAATCTTCTCAACTCCTCCAATCCAGGTATCTCATGTTTCTCTGACAATACTTAACTAGATACTTTGAAGTACTGGATACAGATCTGCATTGCTGACATCCACATCACTAACCCATTCTGAGCCTTTGCTGCCAAAGAAATCTGCACAACTATCCCCATAGTTCCATTTCTCTTTTGCCTCATAGAAAACGTTGAATCATTAGGAAGACAGTCACTACCACCACACATTCTCATTTTTCATTTGGAAGATAAAATGGGATTCCTCTTAGAACAAGTTGCCCCATTACCTCTTTAAGACAAAATTCATTTGGCAAAAGAAGATGCATGTGATGTAGATGAGCAGAGCTACAGAACATCAATGCCTGCAATTAGCTCTGTGTAATAACAGAGAACAGTACATATTGACTTGCCTTATCCCAATTTAGAATATACTATTTGAAACATTAACTCTGCTTCAAATGTCAAATAACTTAACTACTGGCACTTGTTTTTAAAAGTGCCTTTGTGTCAAGAAAAGAGGACACTAGCTCTGACCTGGAATTGAAATCTAAATAGAAGTGTGGCCTTGATCAAGGGACCTATCATCTCAACCTTAGTTTCCTTAAAAACACACTCATTGCGTATATTTTGGAAAAGGAGATAAATAAAGTATGCCAATTCCCAGCTCACAGTATAACTCATAACTATGATATATTTACTCAGGATTAATGCTGACTCCATATAGTCCATATAGATGGGCATTCCAAGGCCAAGCATTACATTATTTATTGAAGGCCTAATATAGGGAAATATTAACAAATGACTTGGTGATATTTTATACTCTTATTTACAAAGAGAATATAATACTCCTCCATTAAACAGCCTTCTATTAGCCACTCCCCTCCTCAAAAATAATTAACTTCTGCAATTAAAACACAAAAATAGGGCTGGGCATGGTAGCTCACGCCTGTAATCCCAGCAGATCACTTGAACTCAGGAGTTTAAGACCAGCCCGGCCAACATGGTGAAACCCTGTCTCTACCAAAAATACAAAAATTAGCTGGGCATGGTGCATGCGCCTATAGTCCCAGCTGCTCTAAGAAACTGAGGCAGGAAAATCACCTGAATAAAGATACCCCAATATAAGGAAGCCCAGGGCTACAAAGGCATATTTAATCACCCAGTAGGAAGCTTGATAGCAATAAAAAAGCAGGGACTACAGAGTCTGATGACCTGAATTTAAATTTTAACTATATATACGCCCTCATTAAGTCACTTTTCTGAACCTGAATCTCTATTTACAAATGACTGATGTTTATAATGTTTTGAAAGGATAAGATTATCCATGCGGTTCCATGTGTTTGGTATGCACAGAAAAAAAATTAATTCAAAAAGATAGACAATATTCATGAAATACATGAGAGGCAGACCTCAGATTTAGAAGCTCACTGATTTATGAGAAGTCTGCAGAGAAAGTGCAGCGTAGGCAGTTCCTAATTGAGAAAAACACTGTTGTCAGAAAGTTCACCTACAAGTCAGTTATGTTAAAACAGAATTAGTTTTTCTTCCCCCAATACACAAAGATTTAAAAAAAAAAAATAGCTCCCAGACAAGAGAGCTCTACTCTTTTGTATTTCAATTTTTTTTTTAATTACAGTTTCATTTTCTATGCTTGGATGTCCCTAAAGTAAACATATAGCTTTTTTGGAGATTTTTTTCAGGAGATTTCACCATTAGCAACCCTGACAAAAAGATTTCTTTTTAAATTATTACTTTCTGTCCCTGATACTCCTGTCCTGAGAATTCAGTTCTAATTATAAACAAACTCAATTGTAATCACAGAATTTTTGAGATAGAGTTCACTCCCTTCAACTTGCAGCCATGAATTCCTCTTGTCACCTTTTCATCACCCTACCATTTCCCTTTCCTTTTTGCCCATCTCAACACTGTATAGAAACAATGGTACCTGAGTCATAACAGTGGGTCATGGCCAACTGGCATGACTTAAAAAAGACCTAACATGTCAGAAGAATGCCAAGTTCTTTTTTTTTTTCTGGGCAATTCATGCTAAGCATTGACAATGATGAATCAGAGTGGCAAAAAAAAAGAGATAAGATATGGATATGATAAATAAGAAGGAGATAAGCACTAATGCTGAAGCAGAAGCAGCAATGACAACAGCAAACATACAGCACCTACCACATGCTAGGTACTACTCAAATTATGCTTCCAATTAAGTCTTTTAATACTTAATCCTTTCACTTTATAAATGAGGAAAATGAAGTACAAACAGGTTAAGTTACTCGTCTAAGTTTCACTAGTAAATGATGGAGCTGGGATCCTAACACAAGCCATCTAGCTCAGAGTCCACAATTTAATTTCTACAATATGCTGCCTCTATAATACAGTAAGATTCAACTTCCCTGTTTCCAAGTTCAAACAGATCATGCCCTACATAAAGTGAAACCAAAGGAACAGACACCCATAATGAATGAAGTCTGAAATGGAATAGACTGTTGTAGATAGTCAAATTAGCCAGCTGTCCAGACAAGGTATGAAGAAGTCAAAATGACATATTTTAGAAAACATTGGTGGGTCTATCAAAGAAAGATCAGGAACATTCACCATTTACGTAATGTTCATGTTCATATAACTTTAAACAAATCGCTTTTAAAGTCCAAGATTTTAAGAAAAACCCTCAAGAAGTAAGGCTCTTTAAATTGATATTCAAAGTAACTTCAAAAACATTGCTTTTACATTTCAAGGTACTAAATCCCTAAACAAAGAGAATTAAGAATACACACTATATTGTTGTAATCGTTGTATTTTATTATTAGTTGTTGTTAATCTCTTATCGAGACTAATTTGTAAATTAAACTTTATCATAGGTATGTATTTACAAAAAAAATGGTACAAGCATACCTCAGAGATATTGCAATAAAGTGAATCTCTCAATAAAGGGGGTCACATGAATTTTTTGGTTTCCCAGTGTGTACAAAAGTTACATTTACACTACACTGTAGACTATTAAATGTGCAACAGCATCATGTCTAAGAAAATAATCTACACATCTTTATTTTTTTAAAGTTTACTGGCAAAAAATGCTAGTGATCATCTGAGCCTTCAGTGAGTCACAGTCTTTGTGCCAGTAGAGGGTCTTGCCTTTGTGCTGATGGCTTCTGACTGATGGGTGGTGGCTGCTGAAGGCTGGGGTGGCTGTAACAATTTCTGAAAATAGGACAACAATGAACTTTGCCACATTGATTGATTCTTCCCTCTCAGAAAAGATTTCTCTGTAGCATGTGATTGCTGTTTGATAGCATTTTACCCAAAACAGAACCTCTCAAACCCTGTTCCTACTTTATCAACTAAAGTTATGTAATAGTCTCAATTTCATTTCAACCATGTTCACATCTTCACCAGGCATACATTTCATCTCAAGAAACCACTTTCTTTGCTCATCTATAAAAAAGCAACTCCTCATTCATTCAAACTCTACCATGAGAGTACAGTAATTCAGTCAAATATCCAGACTCCATTTGAAATTTTAGTTCTCTTGCTATTTGTACCACATCTTCAGTGACTTCTTCCACTAAAGTCTTGAACCCTCAGAGCTATCCATAAAAGTTAGAATCAACTTCTTCCAAACTCCTGCTAATGTTGATATTTTGACTTCCTCCCATGAATCACGAATACCTTAATGGCATCTAAAGTGGTAAATCTTTTCCAGAGGTTTCCATTTACTTTGCCCTAATCTAGCAGAGGAATCATTAAGTACTGCAGCAATAGCTTTACAAAGCGTATTTTTTCAATAAGACTCGAAAGTCAAAATTACTCTGTGGTCCAGAGGCTATAGAGTGGATGTTGTGTTACCAACATGAAAAACAACATTCATCTCCTTATAAAATCTATCAGAGCTCTTGGATAATGAGGTGCCTTGTCAATGAGCAGTAACATATTTTAAAAGAACGTTTTTCAGAGCAGTAGGTCTCAACAGTGGACTTAAAACATTCAGTAAACCATGCTATAAACAGATGTGCTGTTATCCAGGGTTTCCTTTTCCATGTACAGAGAATACAGGCATGGCAGATTTAGTATAATTCTTAGGGGCCCTAAAATTTTTGAAATGGTAAGTAAGCACTGGCTTCCAGTTGACATCGCCAGCTGCATTAACTCCTAATGAGAGAGCTAGCCTCTCTAAAGCTTTGAAGCCACAGACTCACTTCTCAGAACTATTTAAGTCCTTGATGGCCTCTTCTTTCAATATAAAGCTGTTTCACCCACATTAAAAATCTGTTGATTAGTGAAGCCACCTTCATTAATGATCTCAGCTAGATCTTCTGGATAGCTTTCTGAAACCTCTACATTAGCACTTGCTGCTTCATCTCGCACATTTATGTTATGCAGATGGCTTCTTTCATTAAACCTCATGAACCAACCTCTGCTAGCTTCCAACCTTTTTCTGCAGCTCCCTCACCTCTCTCAGTCTTCACAGAACTGAACAGAGTTAAAACCTTGCTCTGTATTAGGCTTTAGCTTAAGGGAATGTTGTGGCTGGTTGGATCTTCCATCCAGATCATTAAAACTTTCACCATATCAACAATAAGGCTGTTTTGCTTTACATGCAGTCAATGGAGAAGCTCTTTTAATTTTCTTCAAGACCTTTTCCTTCACATTCATAACTTGTCTGTTGGGCACAACAGACCTAGCTTTCGATCTATCTCTACTTTCAACATGCCTTCCTCACTAAACTATTTCTAGCTTTTGAGCTTCTAGGCCTCAGAAGCTTGAAAAATAATGCAAACAGCCAGTTGGAGCAGTCAGAACACATACAACATTGATTAAGTTCACCATCTTAAATGGGCAGGGCTGTAGCACCCTGAAATAATTTTAATGGTAACATCAAAGATCACTTATCACAGATCACTATTAACGGACATAAGAATAACAAAGAGCATGAAATACTGTAAGAATTAACAAAATGTGACACACAGACACAAAGAAAGCACATACTGTTGGAAAAAAAAAAAATGGCACCAAGAAACTTGCCTGACACAGATTTGCCACAACCATCGATTTGTTTAAAAAAATGCAGTTTTGGCAAAACACAATAAAGCAAAATACAATAAAATAACATAGGCTTGTATATATAGGGTAAGGTACTATGTTTGGTTTCAGGCCCTCCATGTTCCAATGGTTGGGACAACTGTATTAAAATCTGGTACAGAAAAAAAATACCAGTTACCCTCTAGCTGCTGTTCATGTATGCTGCTGTGGCCATATCACTATTTGGTTATAATTGAACCTAAAATCTGTTCTAATAGCCTTATCTCTCAGATCCACAAGACATACCAATAATAGCTCAATGAATTCAGTATCTGTTAGGAACCACAGTGTTAGGCAAGTGCAGTTTACACACAATCCATCATGCATGTAGGGACTCTGACAATATCCTGTGAAGGATATCTGTGCTCCCCACAATATCCTCCCATGCCTGGCACATTATTCCAGATAACGCAACAGAGAAAAGGAGAGGTCGAGTTCTTACTCAAGGTCACACAGCTAGTAAGTGGGAGAACTTGGAATTGAACCCTACTGTGCCTGATTTTAAAGCCCAAACTCTATCACACTACTGCATATTTTCTAAACTGTCTTGCAAAATTACATGGTGAAAATATATTGTCAAGTTTATCAAAAAGAATATACAGAAGAACTTATTAAGGTGCTCCACTTTGTACAGAGAAAGAAGAGGGCAATTGCTTAGGTAAGTAAAAATTGATAGGTGTATGTTTATAAAAGCATAGACTATTCTGCAACTTTTTCAAAGACACTAATAGTGGATACGGCATGGTTAGAGGACACTGAGATAATCTTACTTTGCACTACATTACTTTTGTGTTTTTTAAATTTTATATCTTAATATAGGGTTGCCAGATTATCAAATAAAAATACAGATGCTAGCTATTTGAATTTCAGGTAAATGAATAATTTTTTAGTGTATGTCCCATGCCATACTTAGGACATATTTATACTAAAATCCAATGTTATTTATCTGAAATTCAAACTTAACTGAGCATCTGTTATTTTATCTAACAATCCTACTATGTACAAGCTAGCTTAGGAAAAAAATAAACATATAAAATTATTTTAGCTTTCATGCTTCCTTTTATATTTAAGTAAAACTTAAATATAATGAGAGAGCTGCCTAATCCTTAATAAATCTAAAAGATTTTACCTGTGATCATAAGATTCTCTAGCAACTTGTTGTTAACACTAGTGTCAGCAGGGGATAAAAATAAAACAAAATATTTAGTATTATTTAGAAATAGGGACTGATTGAATAATCATTTTACTTTTCAACAAGTTGTAATGGTAACATGTAGGCACAGCTTTCATGAAGTAGAGAATCAGCATTTGAAACATAACACAAATTATTCTGCTCAATGCAGATTATATGGCAACTAACAAGTGAAAATATGTTTTATACTAAAAATAACTCTATGAAGAGAAACTGCCCCAAATGCATACAATTTTCTAGTTATCTTAAACAATTCTGACTGAAAAAGGAATACAACATTAAAAGGGCTTGTTTCAATGGCTTGCAGCTTGTCAAAGTTGCTCGGCATCTGTTATTGCATTTAAATTTACCATTTGTATCTTTCATAGTTGCCTCAGCAGTACCTGAAGTAGCAGACAAAGGCACAGTTGTAGTCAGTTGCAAGTAGTTTGTCATTAAGTCACCTGTCCATAACAGCAATTCTTACACTTTCAGTCATAATTCCTACTTTTGGGTAACACTACTGAACTATAGCTCTTAAAGCACAGAAATGTCACAGTACCCACCAACATCATGCAATCATCCAACAGAAATCACTCAGCCTTTTCTTAGCATCTGTTCTTCTGAACTTTTCCCTCATTTTTATAGGCTTTGATCAAAAAAGCATTCATGAACATAATTTTTATTTTCAAGGTGACATTTATAAATCTTCCTAAATTTATTCAAGAAAATAAGATGTATCAATTCTATTTTCCCCACCAAAATGAAAGAAAATCAAGTATTAAAGAAGCTTAGCTTCACAACATACTTCAAATACTGATTAATTTTTTTTGAGACAGAGTCTTGCTCTGTCACCCAGGCTAGAGTACAGTGGCTCAATCTCGGCTCACTGCAACCTCCACCTCCCAAGTTCAAGCAATTCTTCTGCCTTAGCTTCCCAAGTAGCCAGGACTATGGCTGCACACCACCATGCCCAGCTAATTTTTGAATTTTTAGTAGAGACGGGGTTTCACCATATTGGCCAGGCTTGTCTCAAACTCCTGACCTCGTGATCTGCCTGCCTCGGCCTCCCAAAGTCCTGAGATTATAGGCATAGGCCACCGCGCCTGATTAATATTCTTGTTCTTCCTTTATAAACTGCCAGATAAATTACCTAAAATGAAAATGCAGTAGTCCCAGCTACTCAGGAGATTGATGCAGGAGAATCGCTTGAATCCAGGAGGCAGAGGCAGAGGCAGCACTGAGCCAAGATCAAGCCACAGCACTTTAGCTTGGGCAAGAGAGCAAGACTCCTTCTCAACAACAACAACAACAAAAACAAAAAAAAAGAAGAGAAAAAAAAGAAAATGCAGAGAAGGTCAAGGGATTAAAAAAGGACTCAAATTCTGTTATTTACTGATTCTGCAAACATACATGGGGCACTTACATGACTGGCATGTTGACTAGTAGCAGAATTGGAGAAATGATGCTACAGTCTGGGAACTCACGTTCAAGTGAAAGAAAGGAAAAGAAGTAAACAGGCTGGGCACGGTGGCTCAAGCCTGTAATCCCAGCACTTTGGGAGGCCGAGGCGGGTGGATCACGAGGTCAAAAGATCGAGACCATCGTGGTCAATAAGGTGAAACCCCATCTCTACTAAAAATAAAAATTAGCTGGGCATGGTGGCGCACGCCTGTAATCCCAGCTACTCAGGAGGCTGAGGCAGGAGAATTGCCTGAACCCAGGAGGCAGAGGTTGCGGTGAGCCGAGATCGTGCCATTGCACTCCAGCATGGGCAACAAGAGCGAAACTCCGTCTCAAAAAAAAAAAAAAGAAGTAAACAATTAAAATACAAGAACCCAAAGGAAGGACATCCAAGCTTAACTAAGAAGTCAGGGAAAGCATCCTGGAGTCACCACTGCGCAGAGTCTTAAAGAATAGGTAGGGGAGAAGGTCTGATGAAAGCGCTCCCTACATAAATACAAGAGTGTATGGTACCTTCTGAGCACTGCAAGTGGTTTCTTAAGTAGTACCTGGATTGGGGCTGAGGAAAAAAGGAAAGACAGAGAAAAGGTTGAAGATGTGAGTAATGGCCAAATTATCGAGGGCTCTGCATACTATTCTTAAAGAGTTTAAATTTGTTTTTTGTTTTGTTTTATTTGAGACAGAATCTTGCTCTGTCACCCAGGCTGGAGTACAGTGGTGCAATCTCACTGCAACCTCTGTCTCCCAGGTTCAAGATTCTCATGCCTTAGCCTCCCAAGTAGCTGAAATTACAGGCACCCAGCTAATTTTTTTTGTAATTTTAGTGGAGACATGGTTTTGCCACATTGGTCTTGAACTCTTGACCTCAAGTGATCCACACACCTCAGCCTCCCAAAGTGCTGGGATTACAGGGTAAGCCACCACTGCACCCAGACATTAAAGAGTTAGATTTAATTAGAAGTTTATTTTGGCAGAAAGATTACTCTGGTATTGGTATGGAGGTCATACAAAAAGCAAGAGAAGCTAGGGATAAGGAGGCCAGGTAAGAGGCATTTTCAAAACTAGAGAAGAATGAGAAAACAAAGGAAAATGGGAGAAGATTAAGATTAGTTAAGAGATAGAAGTACTGTGGCATGGTAATATGGAGGTAAGGAAGACGAGTTTAGGATAAATCCCGCTTTTCCTGCTTTGGTTATTGACTGGATGGTAATACTACAATGAACGTGTCAGACTGTTCCAGAAATGTCTGCCCTAACTGAATTTGAATAGCTGAGTATAGTACCTTTAGTTGTTATGGAATGAACTGTGTTGCCCAAAGTTCCTATGTTGAAGCCCTAACCCCACTGTGACTGATTTTAGAAATAGGTCTTTTAGGAAACAGTTAACGTTAAATGAGGACATAAGGGTGAAGTCCTCACCTAAAAGAATTGGTCTTACAGAAAGAGGAAGAGAGGAAAACCTGTCTCACCAACTATGTGCAAGCACTGAGGAAAGGCTGCATAAGGACACAAGTAGTAGCCATCTTCAAGCCACAGACAAAACCCTCATCAGAAGGTGAACCCTGCCAGACCTTGATCTTAGACGTCTCAACCTCTAACACCATGAAAATAAATTCCTGTTGTTTACACCACCCTCTCTAAATAATTTGTTATGGCAGTCCGAGCTGACTAATACAGATTTCAACCTTCCCACAGCCCTTCCTCTAATTACTAAGCTGTCATGTACTTGCTTTGCCCCTTTCTTGCAACCATAACCAAGGGAACCAGGGCTGGGCTCCTTATTCAAAGGAAGCCAATATAAGTGCTGACAAGAAAAGCAGGAATGGGCTAGAGTGTCTCTTGGGAAATTAAGAAATATTAAGACAATAAGCCAATTAATGGTAGAGCAAGAGTTGAGAAGATAGAATATGGCTTAGTAAGGGATGATGAAGCTAAAATGGGGTACATGTAAGCCAGAGTTACAAAACAGCAAAACAAGTCAGTTGATAGAGACCTAATACAGCTTGACATTAAGAGAGGCAGACATTCCTTGGGAGATGCAAAACAGCCAACAAGAGGAAAACAGAGTAACTGGTCCCTACAGATGCACAATCACTGATCTCCATTCTTACAGTGAACTCCATTTGGCCAGAGGTACATTATATGAGGCTCTGCTTGCTCCATTTAAACATATCTATTCATTCAAACACAGTCTGGTTTGGTATGGTACCATATCATCACACCCCCCGCTTCCCCAAAAAAAAAAAACCTCTCAAATATCCTTGTCTTGTTATAAAATGCCCTTGTTCCTTTACTTCATTTGGCCACTGTACTTTCAATAAAGATTTGAGGGAGTTAACAAGCAAAGACAATTTTAGTAGAACCACTAAATAATAATCCTACAGGAGAGACAGATAGCTACATTAGAAAAAAAAAAAAAAAAAAAGTACAAGGAAGCTCCTAATATGGTGGGTGAATATAACACCATAAAGTTCTGTTTTGCTCAGAGCCTGAGAAAAGCCATAAACTGCCACCGAATAAAGCATTAAATCCACTGTTAAAACAAAGGTAGCTGACAGAGTATGGTGACTCATGCCTGTAATCCCAGCACTTTGAAAAACCAAGGTGAAAGGATCAGTTTTAGCCAGGAGCTCAAGGCCACCCTAGGCAACATAGTGAGACCCTGTTTCTACCCAAAAAAATTATTAAAATTAACCAAGCATGGAGGCACACACATGTAGTTCCACCTACTTAGGAGGCTGAGGTGGGAAGATCATTTGTGCCCAGGAATTCGAAGCTACAGTGAGCTATGATCATGCCACTGCACTCCAGCCTGGGGAACAGAACAAGACCCCGTCCCTAGAAAATTAAAATTAAAAATAAAAAAAGGAATATGAGGTCTGTCAAATTTTCATTACATAAATAAAACCATAGTAACTGTGAACAACATTTATAAATAGCAAAAATATTTCTAACCAAAAAATTCCAGTCAGGCCAGGCATGGTGGCTCATGCCTATAATCCCAGCACTCTGAGAGGCCAAGACTGGTGGATCACTTGAGCCCAGGATTTGAGACCAGCCTGAGCAACATAACAAAACAAAAAATTACAAAATTAGCCAGGAGTGTTGCTACACACCTATAGTCCCTGCTAATCAGGAGGCTGAGGTGGGAAGATCACCTGAGCCCAAGTGGTAGAGGCTGCAGTGACATGTGATTGCACCACTGCACTCCAGCCTGGGTGACAGAGAAAGAACTTCTCAAAAAAAAAAATAATAATAAAGAATTCCATTCATAGAAGGATGGAAATGTTTTCTTCAAATTCTACTAGAAAAATTTAGCCAAATATGCACGTTAAAATTTTAGAATACTACTAAAAAAAAACCAGAAATAGGTTCTAAACAACATATACACAAAGTGGAAAAAAGATGAGCAATCTAAAAGAGGTTAGGAATGGAGGAAAAAAAAGAAAAAGAAAAAGCATAGTAAACAAAAAACACAAAACAAGGGCGATGAAATAAATCCAGATATCCACATTCACAATAAACACAAATGGGTTAGATTCATTTATTAAAAAACAGACTCAGAGTCCATATCTCAATAATGAAATGGAGACTTAAAGAATAAGTAGTTTATTTATATTTTTAAGATATAAAAAATATTATATGCCACATAAAAATATGTATATATACACTTTCAGTATTTTCAACAATGAATTAAAAGGACACATTCTAAAACAACAGTAGTTAGGAGTGGATGGATGGAAGTAGTAGCCTCACATCGGGGAGTTAAAGGGGAAATTTAGCTTTATTTTTAAGGAAACTATTTTTCAATGGTTTTAAATTACACATGTAAAAAGCAACTGGGTTGAAATATTTATGCATAAAATAATATAAAGTCCACAATCTGCTTCAAAAACTTCCAGGGAAGGGACAAGGGAAATGGCTGAGACTAGAGAACAAACAAGACTGACCATGAACTAGTAGTTGCTAAAAGAGAATGATGGATATATAAGAATTCACCGCAGTTATGTACATTTGAAATTTTTCATAATAACTATTATAAAACTAAAATAGCCAATATGTGAAAATATTAATAATATCTAGTTTTAGGGGCTAGGACTATAGATGATTAGTTCCTTCTTTACAACGTGCAATATTTTTCAAATCCTCCTTACCATACTTGTTTGGCCAAAAAAAAAATTTTTCACCTAAAACTACAATACTGTTATTTGGAAAAAAAAGTTACCATTGGTAAATTCTCCCAGAACAATAGTTTATTTGGCTAGGCTACTTAATTCCAGCAAAACTAAAGGAAATATTATGAAAACATTTCTTCAAAATGTAGTATAAGGAATCATTTTCATTTGCTATTAAAAACGAAGCTTTATTCTCAGTTTCTGATGGTTACTATGCTTCTAATTTTACCAAGCTGTTTGAGATATAAGCTTTAGAAGCAGATGCTTATAGCCCTGGATTAGGCAACTTCTCATGAGAGAGCAGGAAGGCAGGAAGTGATGAACAACTATTGCTGTTCTATTTTTGAGCATAGGTATGGTTCAAACCAAAAACCCCACCTTTGTGAATTATGGGGGATCCCAAGAGAGTACATAAATATACAGCTGTTTCAGTTTAAATAAAACTTATTTATCTTCCATGAATTTTCAAATGACAATCAATATAATGAATAGTTACACAATATACATATGCTAATACTAAAATATGGAAAAGAGGCATATTAATCCATAATTATATAAACATAGACAAATCAAAATCACTACACTGACCAAGAATCCACATATTCTAAGAAATTTCGGTGATAATATAGTATCATTCCTTTTCCTATGAATTTTCTAATAGAGGGAGTGAAGCCTACTGAAAATGAAAATATACATAACACGGAAATTGAATTATTTTTATTACTTATGGGTATTCTTATATAACAAATGTACTTATACCAACAAACATGCTCATTAAATTTCCTTTGGCTTTTGAATGTTGCCTTTGAAAGTTACTTTTAAGATTGTTGGTCTGATGCAAATGCTCTTTCAAACAGTATATATGTTCTTACCTTAACTGCAGATTCCCTAAAAAACACAGATGCAAGATTTATAAAGAATATTACCAGATTCATATCCACTTCCAGAATTATGTATTTACATTTTGTGATACTTTGAGTTAAATAGCCTTATTTACTGCTTACGCTCAACTATAAAGTTAATTTTAGAGTTGAAAGAGGCCTCAAAAAACACATAGGTCACAGAGAAGCTAAAGCTCACTGAAGTCTGTACATAACAAATCAGTGGTGTGTCTGGGATCAGAACCCTGGACTGCTGCTATAACTCAACTATCTGGAGGGCTGACTTTCCTGTTTTAAAAATATACTAGACCAATCAGTTCTGTTTATAGGCCATTGCATTATATTTATTTCCTTCCCCATTACCCCTCACCCATAATTTTTTTTTAAGTGCAAAATACACATTAGAGGACTACGGATTCCAACACCTTCTCTCGGAAGATCCATTTTTACATACCTCCCATTCATAATGATCTTTTGATGTATCTCTATTGGACAGGGGACCCTCCCCTCAAACTGTTAACCCACACCAAACATGGTGATGGAGGTTTAGATTTAAGTTTTTCTGAGAATTAAGATTTGGCCTCTTCTGTTCTCTCACTCCTTAGTTAAACTCAAAGGAATTTAGGTTGTTGGGCAGTTTGCCCCTGGTTTTGCCACATTTTCAGTGTTAAGGACCAAGACACAACATGCCAGGCATATTTCTTGCAAAGAAACAGGCAGGGGGATTCTTCCAAGAGGTGCCCTTGCAAGTGAACACAACAAAGTGTCAATGCCAAGCTCCAGAGGCAGCTAGCTGCCTATAAAGCACTGACTGCAGCCACATTATTTTCTTGGGGGAAACCTAAAACGTGGAGGAATTAACTTGGTGCCACAGAATTCTTCAGTGCAGTTCCTACACTGGCAACAAATTCTCTGGGGAAATTACTTCAGGCTCTTACCTCCTGCCCTTTTGCCTGCCTGGAATGAGACAATTCAATGAGTGCAGGTTGACTCTGTCCTGGTGTTTATAAAAAGCACTGGGTACTCAAAGTGTACCCATGGGACCCAGAAATACAGTTAGCAGCTGGTCTCTGTTAGAACCTATCAACTGCAGTCAGAGGTAACAGTACAAAACCTGTCATTTCTCAGTTGCCCTCTCAGGAACAGGATTTTCACTGAGTTTGTGAGATCTTGATGACACTAGGGCAGAACAATAGGTGGCTTGTCAGTTGTGACTGAGTGACTCTTCAGGGGAAAGTGTTAAAGGGTGGAGACAATATTTCCAATACAGACACAACTGTAGAACTAGAAGGTAGGAGGGAAGACCAGAATATTACAACCATGCTGCTTCAGCTTATCTCGCCATCAAAATTCAGGTTTATACTATTATCCCAAGATTTACTAGGACTTTCCCAACTCTTAAAATAACTCTACTTTCACAATTTCTCTATTATTGCTCCAAATGACTTCTTCTATTCTGGAACTTTTTCCACAAAAATTATGAAGAGTGTTGTATATTATATAAACTACCTATGTATCACTGAGCTATAATTACATATTTTTATCCTTCCCCATCCATCAGCGCCTCCTAAATTCAATCAGTGGCTTGCATGATTTCCCTTTGCTGAATGTGGACAGAAACCAAGTTTATAAACTTGACTCAGGAAAGGGCAGGCTCGAATTTCTCATAGGAAGTCCTCTGGGAAGAAAACAGCATTTTGGAATAATATTTAAGGTGGCTGTTTTTCTCTCCTGAACTGTGCTTGTGGTAACTGGCGGTCTGACCCCTGTTGGTTTAATTCCAACTCTGCACAGAGAAGTACCACAGATGCATGTACTGAGAAGGGCTTGTGAACAATCACACTCTCTCTCTTTCTCTCTTGACCTATTCTTTGCAATACTTTGTGCGGAGTATTTTGCAATTCAGAATCCTTATATTCAGCAGACAGAAGAAATCAACACTTCTTTTTTTCAATTATTAAATTATTTAAAGATGTAAGAAACTTTTATGAGCTTTTACTCTTTCGGAACACGTAACTTGGTAAGACCACATTTTATAGATTTAGTAAAGGGTCAAACAGATTACTACAGTAACTTTTCCAAGGTTCCCTAACTCAGATCTTTTATTAAGCAATCAATCATATTTCTACAGTCATTATTATGTGGGGTACTGAAAAGTCTATATAATGAAACATCAATAATTATCTGAATAGTTTCATGCAAAAGTAATCCCATTCAGCTACTCAAGGATTTGGGGGCAGAGAAACAGAAGAATAAAGAAAGAATTACCAAGGACAAAGGCTTAAAAGCCTTAATCAGAGGGAGGTCTACCCTGACCAGAGTCCCTAAGCAACAAACTAACTTCCCATACCATTTTACTGATGTAAAAAGGCAACTTTATTCCTCAGCACATACCCACCACCAAATACTTCAAGAGGCAAAACTTTCCAAATACATATTTATCATTGGAATGTCTAAAATGTAGCCTTGGTTGCAATACACAATTTAAAGCAACAATCTGTTATTTGGGGTTCTTAAAAGTGCTATTCAGTAACAACTAACAATAAAATTGCATATAATAATTGATTGCTATTGCATGTGTTATAATAATGACTTTCCCAGAATATTAAATAGGCTACATAAGTAAATTTTTAGGTAATGAAACTGGCATCAGTTTTACTCTTTGAAATAAACCATTAATTTATAATAGGTTTCATATATCCCTGTTTTCTTAAACAAAACCTATGTGCTTTACAACTATGCATTTCCTTTAATTCTACCAATAGCTCCATACTTCACACCCTCATCTCTAGACAAGAAAACTGAGGTTCAGAAAGATAGTGTTTCCTCCTACATTCAAGAAGCTTTTAAGTAATAGAGCTGTCTTATATGCAGTAAAGTACACAGCTTTATGGCAGCTTCTTTTCCATTGCTGAAAATTATGTGTGGTTTTTACACTATTCAGGATCCCAAAAACACAGTCCACGGTACTTCAAAGAAGTAGAAATGAATTTGAAAATTGCAAACTCCAAAATTAAAATTATTTGAAGTAATAACACTTAAAAGTATCAATGTGGCCCAGAACGGTGGCTCAAGCATGTGTAATCCCAGCACTTTGGGAAGCCGAGGTAGGTGGATCACGAGGTCAAGATATCGAGACCATCCTGGCCAACAGGGTGAAATCCCGTTTCTACTAAAAATACAAAAAACAAATTAGCTGGGTATGGTGGCGTGCGCCTGTAGTCCCAGCTCCCCGGGAGGCTGAGGCAGGAGAATTGCTTGAACCCAGAAGGTAGAGGTTACAGTGAGCCGAGATCGCACCACTGCACTCCAGCCTGGCGCCTGGCAACAAAGCAAGACTCTGTCTCAAAATAAATAAATAAATAAAGTATCAATTTACCTATGAGAAAAGATATATGAAGAAGAATATGTTTGATGTATAGGCAAGACATAAATAACAGGGGAGGAAAGGAAGATGTAATAATGAAGTGAAGAAGCTGAAAGGGAGAAGGGATGGAAAGATGGAATGGCACTGAGATTATTTGGAAAACCCATAGAAAATTCCTTAGCATTCAGCAGGCTAATAGAATATAGAGCCAAGTGGTGCTGACTGAGGTTACAGATGCACAGGAAGAACTGAATCATTTCTCCCACCAAAGTGAAATCTGATCTCAAAGGAAGAACTTCAGCTCCCTTTCCTTCACTCACCAAGTAGCAAAACACAGAGTCATTAAGTCTGAGTCACTTTCCTTGTGACTCAGTTATCAGAATCCTGTAATATAAGGTATTCAAAAGTAGAAATGGGAAGAAGTATGGAAGCATTACACATTAACAACAGTGTTAGCATCTGAATGACTAATTGATCATGTTCCCTAATTTTTTAAAAAAATAAACAGCAAAAAAATAAAATTATACATATAGATCTAGATATACAGATGATACATATAATACAACCCCCCAAAACATACATCAATTCATCAAGTATTAAGTGAGCACTTACATATTCCTAGCCATGTGCACAGATTAGGCATGTGTATAGGAAGATTCAGCATGAAGGTACTTGCATAGGATCCTTCAAATCTCATTCAAATAAATGTTTTTTCATATCTAATTTTATATTTATAATTTTCTATTATTTTTAAAAGAACATACCAATTTCCATGTACTTCAGACCCCCATGTCTTTACCCACCTCTGTCACTGAAGCACATGACAAAAGAAGAATAAGAAAAAATATCTAACTTCTGAGCTCTCAATTTACTGGAAAACAGTGTGTAATTACAGGGCAACGTGATAGGTAAAGTTCTGAGTACAGAGGAATCCAACACTGTCGACATGAGTTAGAAAGAATTTGGAAGAGATATGACATATGAATCACCTTGAAGTATGAGCAGATTAGAAGAGTGAGGAGGAGAGCGTAAAGGGAAAGGCATTTCTTACTAAGGGAAGGACATCTCCTAAGGCAACAAAACCATAAAGAGCCCAGATAACTTGATGACAGTGAGGCTGCAGTACTGGGTTCCAGAATGACTCGAGCTAGGAAAGTAATATTTTCATGGCCTCACTGGGGTTTTGCCCTACAGGCATGCTGGACGATGGAGGGACACTGGGGAGGGAGTTTGGAGGGTATGGGGATTACTAAAATTTATTTTCTGATAAAACAATTCTGACAATACGGTAAATATTTCACCAACAAGGGAAAAGAACTAATGATAATACAACCAGATGTTAGGCTGTTAAGACAACCTAATCAAAAATAATGAGAGCCTAGATGAAGGCAAAGGCAAGAAAAAAGAGAAAAGATACAGACTCATTCATTAGAAGCAATCAAAAGGACTCAGTGATCACTAGGAGACTTTTGGGCCACAAGGAGTGAATGAGTGACAGAAATAGAGGTTAACTCTCCCCATAATTTTAATTTGGGAAACTAGAACTGTAAGGACATCATTTGGCTGAAAGAACATCACCAGAAAGATAATATGCTTTTAGAGGAAAGAAAAATATGGTTATAATCCTTTTGGACATAATGAGTTTGAAATGCCTCTAGAAAACAGGAAATAATAGAATTTTAATTTCATGAAGGTAGGAAGTTTTGTGTTCCTGCTGTTTTCTTTTTCTCTCGGGGCTATATTCCCAGCACCAGAAATAATGGCTGTGAGATAAATTAAAAATCCTAGTGGAATCAATAACATTCCTGCAAGCTCCAAGATGAAATAGTGTACATATATAGACAAGCATTTATCTTAAAAAATAAAATTTGCCATTATCCTTTCTTACTCAGCTCCATACTAAACCAAAACAAATGCACCTTTGGTTCTTCTGTTACTTGAACATGTATACACCCAAGAAAAAAACAAATTTGTTTACAATAAAAAAAGTATTTTTCATAATCTGCACCAAAGAATTCCTAGAGAGAACCCTGTAGTCCTCTGCCAGCAAGGAGATGTTACTGTCTAAATTTGCTGATAAGCTTGTCAGTCATTGGTAGTCTACACTACTGAGAATATGCTGAGAAAATTCAACAAGAAATGACAATTTACATCTTGCTGGCAACATTCCAGGTAGTTCAGATAAGGGAAAACTGCATAAAAAAATCAAAGTTACTATGAACCTATCTGAACACGTACCTTAGCCATATGAGATAAATAACCATGGAACAATTCAATCCCCTAATTACTAATTCACAGATAATTCAATAAGCTACACTATTTAGTTACCATATGTAATTCTATAGGATTCACTGGGGTCATCTTGACAAGTGGTATTTTCTCCGTGAAAGCATTTTAAAAGGTCTTATTCTTTCAATGAACATGACTCTTTGCTTCTTAATTAACTCATCTACTATTTAACTGCCGCCATTAACTGTTTTTTACTCTGGCACTCAAAGGACTAGACGTTAATATTAAGAGCATAAACCAACTTTTACTTCTGTAATAATCCAAAGAGGACATCTGCTTTAAATGTTGTTTTATTTTTTCTCTTCAATTAAGTGATCAGAAGCTAGAGACAATATATAAACATTAAAAATGATCCAAAAAAGGCTGACTTGATCCAGCCAACATAACAGGTTTTCATAACAGAATGAGACATCCTGTTTCTTGATTTCATCTGACCTTATAGCTTAGCTGCATGAGTTAAAGCTATTTTGACCAATATGGTAGCCAGGACCACACTGAAACAAGTCACTACTGGGCACTTACACCTTGGCTAGTTTTAAAGGCAATGAGCAGTAAGTGTAAAAGACACAGCAGACTTTGGACACCTTTTCCTTAAGAGAGTAAAACATCTCAATAATATTTGTACTGATTATATGTTGAAATAATTTGAAGAAACTGGGTTAAATATATTATTAAAATTAATTTCAACTACTTCTCTTTTTTCTTTACTATGGCTACAGACAACTTACAATTACATATGTAGCTCACAACATTTCCAACAGCCGGAGCTGATCTAGAATGATGCAAATCCTCCCCTCTCCAACTCTTGGTGTGTTTGATGATCTGAATTGTAACATATACAGAATGGCAATTATTTGAATAATTTCAAAACCAAATTACTCCTTTGTTATCCAATTCACTATGATTATCATATAAACTTGTCATAGGAGTTACAGATAAATCTATCGAAAATGATAAGAACTACAAATATGCAAGTGGTTTAGGAATATTTAGCAAGCACTCTAAAAATTAAGCATTGGGTTCAATACTGAAATTGACTGTGCTGTGCTTAAACTCTTTATAAGGTGAGATACAAAATCTTATGGAAAGCCTCAATATTCACCTGACTTTTTTCTTAATATCTCCTCTTTTAATTTTAAATATATATTTTTTTTCTTGGCCAACTTTCCCATTTGTTCTCTAAAAATTAAATATTTTTAAATCTTTTTTTTTTTTACAATTGCCAGTAGTATTTTTTAAACTACTGACTTACATATTTTGAAGTACCAAGTGACATTTGAATAAGAGCATTTAAATTTTGTTATGTGTATCGAAATGGGGCACGAATTTAAAAAGACTAAAAAACACTGTCAAATACAAAAGTTACAAACACACAGTTGAATCCAAAGGAGATCAGAATATGCCACTCAAAAATATGCTACTTTGGCATCAGGATTACTTTGAGCTGAAGACAAATAAGAAATGGAAGACAGGAGCACTCTCTGCCCTCGCCCTTTCTATATAAAAGTAGAACACAAAATTCCCTTTGTAAATGCAATGTAAATTTCCATGTGTACTGATGAGTATCTCTTCCTTAACCCTGAGAACAACTTTTATGGTGAAAATAGTGCCAAAACCCCAAATCTATTCTCCTCTTTGGGTTACTTCTTTTCTGTGTAGCCCCCATGCCTGTGAAATTAAAAACATCCTTCTTAATCTGTCTTTTGTTAGTTTTAATTCACAGGCCTCACCTATAAAACCTCAGAAAATAAAGTTTTTCCTCCCTCACAAAACCAAGAATAAATATATACCATAAAACAATGGACAAAGTACAGGAGAGTTCTAAGCAACTTAAAAACTCTTTAATGGGGCTGGGTGTGGTGGCTCAGGCCTGTAATCCCAGCACTTTGGGAGGTGGAGGAGAGAGCCAGGGGGATCATGAGGTCAGAAGTTCAAGACCAGCCTGGTCAAAATGGCAAAACCCCATCTCTACTGAAAATACAAAAAAAAATTAGCCAGGTGTGGTGGCAGGTGCCTATAATCCCAGCTACTTGGAAGGCTGAGGCAGGAGAATTGCTTGAACCCAGGAGTCAATCGTTGCAGTGAGCCGAAATTGAGCTATTGCACTCCAGCCTGGGTGACAGAGCAAGACTCTGACTCTTAAAAAAAAAAAAAATGGCATATCCATGCAATGACTACTACTCAGCAATAAGCAAAACTAAACTATGAATACAGGTAATGTGGATGAATCTCAAAATAATTACATAGTGAAGTCAGACAAAAAAGAACATACTGTATGATTCCATTTATTTAAAGCTCTAGAAAATGCAACCTAATCTACAGTGACATAAAGCAGATGAGTAGTTTAGTTTAGGTAAGAGGGGTGGGTAGGGGAAAGGATTATCAAGGGGGATGGGGGATGAGGAACTTTCAGAGGTAATGCATATGTTCACTACCTTGATTGTGGGGGATCACTTCACGTCAGCCAAAATTCAACAAATTGTACACTTTCAATATTTGCAGTTTATTGTATGTCAATTATAATTTATACTATAATAAAACAGTTAAACGGTTCCTCCCACCTCCTTGAGAAAAGGAAAGGGGCTGAATGTCTTGACTTCAGCATTCAACAGATGTTCACCGAACATCTTAATGAAGCTAGCTAGGGAGCAATAATCCAGAACCCAGGGCTGTTTTGTCTTGTTTTCCTACTTCAGCCACAAAACAGAGCTAATACTTCGTGGCTTAGTCTAACCTGATATATATTCAACAAATTATCTCAGAATGAAGAGACATTCCAATGCTATAGTTTTCTAAAACAGCATAAAGTAACTACATTTCCTATCCCTGAAAACTGTGAATGTGATGAGAAATGGGTGGAAGGATCAAACAACAATCCACTGAATCATATCAATGAGGCCCCTGTAGTCCTAAAGTAGAAAATGAATGCCGTCCAGAGCTGGATTCAGGCCTGACTTATTAAAATGCAATACCATGGGAGATTTGTAGGGAGTAAAAAGCCCTGGAAGAAATACATAAGCTTTATGAACTTTATCTAACAATGCCTTAGACAAAAAAGAACCTATTAAGGGGGCTACTGTGGTCTGAATGTTTATGTCCCCCCAAATTCATATGTTGAAATCCTAATCCCCAAAGTAATGGTATCAGAAGGTGGGGCCTTTGGGGGATGATTAGATCACAAGGGCATAGTCCTAATGAAGGGGATTAGTGCCCTTATAAAAGAGGTACCACAGAAGAGCCTTGCCCCTTCCACCATATGAAGACACAGCAAGAGGGTACCATGAGGCCCTCACCTTTCATGGAATCTGCCAGTGCCTTGACCTGGGACTTCCCAGCCTCCAAAACGATGAGAAACAAATTTTTGTTCATAAGTGACCCAGTCTGTGATATTCTGGTATAGCAGCCCAAAGGAACTAAAACAGGGGCCTAGCAAGGTATAAGAGAAACTAGATATATCTGAAATATATCAGAGGACTTTTTTAATTGTAGAATAATCATTAATCTTATGACTCTGTCATCATGGTTTTGTTAGGTTAGTAACACCTTTTTTTTTTTTTTTTGAGACAGAGTCTCACTCTGTCGCCCAGGCTGGATTGCAATGGCACGACCTCGGCTGACTGCAACCTCCACCTCCTGGATTCAAGCAATTCTCCTGCCTCAGCCTCCTGAATAGCTGGAATTACAAGCATGTACCACCACCCCCAGCGAATTTTTCTATTTTTAGTAGAGACAGGGTTTCACCATGTTGGCCAGAATGGTCTTGATCTCCTGACTTCGTGATCCACCCACCTCAGCCTCCCAAAATGCTGGGATTACAGGCATGAGCCACTGCACCCGGCCAGGTTAGTGATATCTTATGAACACAGGCGGACAGCTTCCCATGACCATTTCCTGTGCGAGTTCCCTGAAGCAAGGTATTCTATGGGGCCACCTGAGTATATAATATAAAGTTATTTGAAATTAATGATATGACTATTAACACTTAATTGTAAGCAGAGATCAAAATTTAAAAAAAATATATTATCCACTGGTGTCTTATATGCCATGTGGTAGTAATCTGTATCATACCTCCTCAAAAGACCTGAGATCCTGGTTCAAACAAATGCTATTAGTGTCAACTCAAATTATATGAGCGTTTAATAATCTCAGATCAGATTATGCTCCCCGAGGTAACTGGTAAAATCTATTGATCAACAGCTCTACCTATTCATTTGTTACATCAAAATAATTTAAGTATCTTCATTTTCAAAACATATCTTTTGGGGATTTTCTTGTGGGAGTGTTATCTGGGCTATATAATTACAGGTAAGTTTTCTGTCTTCTTTCCATTTGTCTATATTTTCCAAACTTTTAAAAATTACCTTATGTATTTTATTATCAAAATAATTTTAAAACATAAGCAACATTCAGTTTTTCCTTAAATTTTTTTTTGTAGTGGATGTTACTTTTTTTTTTTAGTAAATGTTTCATTTTTCACTTTCTCCTCATGTACTTATTTACAGCACCTTGGATATGGAGGTAGAGTGGTTTACAAGAAAGTAACAATACATGTTGCTTTTGAAGACATGAATAAAACTAAGGATGGATAAACATAAGAATTCCCAAAACCAAACAAATTTAACCACCACAGGCAAACAAGCCAGAAGAAAAAAAGCAAGAATTTGTCTCCTTTTATCTTTTTTTTTTTTAAACTTAGCTGACCAGATTTGGAAGAATGAGTCTAATGTTTCATTAACTCAACAAATATAATTGCAACACCTAAAAAAAAAAAAGTTTTTATTTATGTGACATAAATTTTATTAATCATATTTTCCCAAAACTGGGAAACATTTCTGAAGGAAAAAAAGATTATGTCAAATATTAGCCCACAAAACATGTATAAGAGAGAGTTTTTAGATTAATGGAATTTAAAGAATAAATTTTGTTGTTTTAATCAGACTCAAAAACCACTGAGATATTTACAACACAATGTTTCAGCTCTACCAAATTGAACACTTCACTATTTTTAAGAGCTATTAAAAGAAATATTTTATGAAAAATGCTTTTATAAAACACTTAAAAAGAAAATTAATGCTCTATCCACAAAAAGTGCGGGCCATGAGAGGCACAATTTCCCAATGAACATCCAGAGAAAGAAAATAAGTGGCCTTAGGCTGAAGATAAAATACCTTTGTCCTCAAAGAGCAGTTTCCCTTTCTTGCCAAACATCAAATTATCCCAGTAATGCTTAAACTATGCAATAGCCTCCAATATAATCTCTCTGCCTCAGGGTCTCACCAGTTTACAGCCCAGGTCTCTTTGAGAACCTTGTTATGGGCTAAATTGTGTCTCCTAAAAATCAAGGAAATCCTAATTCCCTGTACCTCAGAATGTAACTGTATTTGGAGATAAGGATTAAATGAAGTCACTGGGTGTGGGCCCTAACCCAATATGACTGGTTCCCTTATAGAAAGAAAATGGGCCATAGACATACACAGGGGTTGGGTGGTAGGGCATGTGAAGGAACAGGGAGAACTCAGCCACGTACAAGCCAAAGTGGGAGGCTCAGTAGAAACCAAACACTCTGATTTTAGACTTCCAGCCTCTAGAACTGTAAGGAAATATATTCCTGTGGTTTCAGTCACCCCATCCTGTGGTATTTTGTTAAGAGCAGCCCTATCAAACTAATACAGATTTTGGTACCAGGAAATGGGTACCCAACACCAAAAATAGGGAATTGGCTTTGGAACTGGGTAATAGGTAATGGCTACAAACGTTTTAGAATGTATGTTAGAAAAAGCCCAGATTGCACCGAAGAGGTTAGGGTTAGAAATACAGACATTAAAAGGTGTTTCTGGTAAGGTGTCAGAAGAAAATGAGAAATAGGTGATTGGAAAGTGGAAACTTCACGAGAAATAATTTTGCCCACACTTCACTACTCTCCATAAAATGCTCTTACCCACCCAAACTTTTCTCCTAGGCACAAACCCTCTATTCCACTCCAGAAATAAATTGAATATCGTCTCCAGTACCCACTGCCTCCTCACATCCTAACCTCTTCCATACACCGAGTCCATTTTCAAGGCAAAACCACTGACTTAAGCTCCACTTCATATCAAAAAACGTTCATTTCCACCCTCTTTTCTCAAGACCAAGGCCCCTTCTGTTTCTTACTTACTAACCGCAATGATGAGAGCAAGTAATCCCTATACTTGCCTACTTTCCTAATATCCTTGGAAACCTTTATTGTTATGGTGTTGATAATGTATGTAACATTAATGTATGAAATCGTACTTTAGGCCAATATCTATTTTTAGAAGCACATATAACTCTTTGGGACATACATCACCACTCATATGCACCATCAAGCAGTCCTAAATTCTCCAGGAAATTGTCTGCTTCTTCTCTTTAAAGTATAGGATCTTTCTCTAGCAGATGTGCTATGTGCTCTACCACATTTGGGGACACTTCCAGTCCAACTCTGCCTCAAAATAGTTCATGAAATTCACAGAGTACTATGTACACTTTCTAAATATACAAAATGTAGCCAACCTGCAACTCAACCCAAGACAGACAAGACTATGATGTCAGAGTGGGATCTGGAGAAAATAATCTGCCTCTAACTCAGGATAGTGACCTTCCAGGAAATTCACTGTTCTTCTTCAGATTTTAAATCCCTTAATCTCAATTCTAGACAATGGATTTACTTCCTTGTCATTTGTCAAGCAAGATCTCTCCACCCTAGCAGTTAACAACTAAAAGTGCCCAAGTAGGCCTAAATCCATGTAAAGTTACATTTCAAAGATTTCAAAGAATCTCCTCTCTGAATACCTTCAACTTGCAGAAAGACAGTAAACTCTGAGAATAGCCTCTATTCCTCACAGATAGGTGCATTTAAAGACATCCTGAAAGGAAAAGACATCTTTAAGGGCCCATGAGGGCAATGTCTAGATGATAGGACTTTGAAGCACACTAAAAACTGACTAAACATCCCTCCATTCCCAAGCCACAACCATGAGGCCTAGAAAGTAAAAAAGGAGTGTGGTAAAGGGACACAGAAAACCAGAACTAGAGAAGGTAAGTGGAAAGAATACAGAAAGGATCAAAGGAAAGAAAAGGAACATATGTAAGAAATAAGGTAGACCATAATCTATTGGTAATATGTTGAGAACAATCTTTATCAGTTTTAGCAAATGAGATAGCGAAATGGAGAGTCAGTCAACGGGCACCCAAAACTAGTTTTGCCTACGTTGCACACAAGGGCACAAGTGCATCTATCCAAAGCACGGTATTTTATTTGAAGATCAAGCCAAAGAACTTCAAGTTTTGCTAGGTTTTTACTTTTACTTTTTATTTATTTATTTTTCGAATCAGAGTTTTGCCCTGTCACCCAGGATGGAGTGTAGTGGCGTGTTCTCAGCTCAATGAAACCTCAACCTCCCGACTTCAAGCGATTCTCCTGCCTGAGCCTCCCTAGTAACTGGGACTACCACCATCACACCCTACTAATTTTTGTGTTTTTAGTAGAGACGGGGTTTAACCATGTTGGCCAGGCTGGTGTGGAATTCCTGACCTCACGAGATCCACCCGCCTCTGCCTCCCAAAGTGCTGGGATTACAGACATGAGACACTGTGCCCAGCCAAGTTTTGCTGGGTTTAACACTATTGTTTGCCACAATTCTATCAGGTGCTAAGGCGTACATTATACAAATTTAAATAGTTCGAACATTACAAGGAGTTCATTGTAATCACTTACACCCAAATTCAACATGTAAAACTCCCAAGTCCGAAACCATCACCTCCTCCTTGTTAGTTTCCGGATAAAGTGTTATTTATTCTATCAAGAGTAATTTAAACGAGTAACTTCTAGGGAAACAAGAAGGGGATGTTTACATCAAACTATCCACAATGCAGGAAGAGGCAGTCTGGTCACTTATCAGATTCCTCCTCCACGATATCAAAAGAACATGGAGAAGTTTTCCTTCTTGGCCAGTGAAGTCATGGTTCTCTTATCTATCTGATGATACCTACTAAACACGAGCCTGCAACCGCAGCCCCCACTGCACAAAGGCAATCAGTGCCCACTGCCGAGGTCTTCCCAGGCAGAGCAACCTCAACAGCTCCACCGCGGAGGAGAGTCCTCCGGGGGGCCCTCTGCTAGCCCCCAGTGACTAAGCAGTAGCCTCCACCTCCCGCCGCTGCCTGGCCACTTCTCCTCCCCCGCAATCTCTGCTTGAATTTTCAAGTGACTGCAGGGAAGAATAGGCCAGCCTTTGTGCCTCTGCAAAAAATGCAGGCAAAAATGTCCACCATCCCACCTGACACACGCGCAACTCCACAAGACACAAAGCGTCTCCCAAACATCGCTTCCCTAGGAACATCCGGCAACCCGGGACTGCCAAATCGCCGACAAAGGCGCCCATCAGTGCGGGGGGTGAGGGGATTATTAAGGGAGAGACGAGCCCAAAATGCTCCCACCCACGGGAGCGGCGGTTAAAAGGCACGCACGCCAGGGGTGGGGAGCGGGGGATCGGTACCAATTAGTGGCTCGCCTCGGGTCCCCCACTTCTAAGGCGAGAAGGCAGGGCCAGGAGCAATGCTGCCCACTCGCTACCGCACCCCGCACATCCCGGCACCGCGTAAGGAAAGATGGGGCCTCCGGGCGCGGCCTTGGCAGCAGAGAGCAACAGGCTCCCGCGCCCCGGAAGCCTGGTCTGCGCTCCGGGTCCACAAGCTACCCCGCCCCCGACACCAAGACTGTGCCCCTCCGGGTCAAGGAAGAAGGAAAACTTTTAAAGCTCGTAGAGTCAGCGAAAGCAAAAGGACGGAAAGAGGGTGGCTGAAAGGTTTAGGATTATCCATCGCGGGGCTTGGGGGGGTGGAGACTTGAGAGTAGCAAAGGAAACTTCTAGACCCCATCCTTTTAAAAAGCCGGCGCAGCGGCTTCCGCTAAGCGCTGGGCCGCGCGGGGTGGGGCGAGCGCACCCGCCCCCGCCGGCCGCCCCCACCCCCACCCCCTCGCGCCGAGCCCCGGGCGCCCGCGCACCTTCCCCGCCGGCGCGCGCGCACGGCGCGGGGGCGCGCTTGGGCCTCCGGGCCGGGGCTCACGCGCCGCTTACCCAGCTTGCGGCGGCCGCCCCGGGCAGGGACACGAAAGGGTCGAAGGACTGGAGAGCTGGGGTCGCCGGGGCCTCGGGATGCCCCGCCTCGCCCACGCTTGCTCTCTTCTCTTCTGAAGTAACGGGCCGGCGAGGAGCTTCGGAATCAACGCGCACAGACACTCACGCGTGACTGAGAAACTTAATCCCGTCTGGCCGCCCGCGGCCCGACGCCAGCCTCGCGCTCCGCCGCGCCCCCTCCCCCAGCGCGCGCCGCACTTGCGCCGACCGGGGCTGCCGCGGAGGCAGTGGCGGGGCCCAGGCTGCCGGGTCTGCGGTGACGCCTGCGACCGGCGGGGCGGCGGGCGCGCCTCGGCCAATCAGGGGGCGCGGCCGAGCGGGCCGGTGCTGGGTTTTAAATTCGCCACTGGGCCTCTCAGCCTCTGGGGTATGGGTAGTGGACTTGTGAGGTGGTCAGATAAAATACAGGCTGCCCTGTTGAATGGGAATTTCAAATAAAAAAAGAAGCATTTTAGTACAAGTATATCCCATGCAATATTTGGGACATACTTACACCAAAAAGTTCTTCGTTGTTTATCGGAAATTCAAATGTAATGACACTAATATTTTTGTGTGCCGATTTTGTCTACCTGCGGAAGCTGATACCCTGTTTCTAGTTCCTCAAATTTTCTTTATGTACACTCCCCTGTGGATGCCTTCTGCATGGGTAGCTTACCAAGTGGCATAGGATGCTGGTGAGAAGCGCTTTAATCAGAAAGGAGGGGGCTGTCTTCTCACTTTGTAAGTGACTTTTCACACATCAGGGTGCATTCTTAGTCTGATGATCCAATTAAAAAGCAAAAACAGTAAACATGGAAAGGTGATTGGAGTTGCATGGTGCTGGGAAGAACAGATATTCATTTCTATTTGTGCCACTTAAGATTGTCTGTTATCCTCAATTTGGAAGTCCCAGGAATCTTTTTCTGCATAAGAAACCCTTTTTTAATACATCCCTCTAATATTAGAGTATAGGACCAAAGGATACTCAGAAGTCCAATTTAGAACATTTAAAAGAATTTTTTTAATATTCGGTATAAAAATATTCTTTTCTCATATTCCTTGGCCTTTCAAACACATTCGCAGCTATTGACCTCTCTCTTCCTAGAGCCCTCCGCACCCCACTCCTCCTGTAATTCCCTGCAATCACACCTTGGTTTTGCTCCTTCCTCTTGGTCAAGGGCCCATGCATGGGCTCTGAAGCTTGTGCAACTGGGGGCTCTGCTTCAACAACAAATATATATATATATTTTTTTTAATATTCGAAAAATATATGCCCATGTAAACACTTTGCTAAGGTTCCTCCCAGGCAAGAGAAGGACCCAGAATGTTAAGTTGCATGAGTTTCCAGGTAGATCTGCCTCTGTCAGCAGACCACTCTTCACTCTTATTTGCCTCCTGTCCCCCAACTTTTAGATGCTGGACTTCCTTAAGAATCAGTTAGGGGCCCTCTTTTCCTTTTAACTCTTACTTCTAAATACATTTTCACTTCTAGCTTATCATCTACTAGCTAAGGAATCTTAAATTTATACCTTCAGATTTATCTATATATTCAAGTGTTTATTTGACTTTCCTGTTTACTTGTCTCAAACCTAGATTGCAAAAAAAATGCAACCATGATACTTCTGCTCAAGCCTGGTCATCTTCCACAGTTCAGTGTCCCAATGTATGGAACTGCCATAGATACTACGTGATTCCACAAATTAGAATAAATCCATTGTAATATATTCTTATTGTACCGTGTGCTTTTGCTTCATAATATTTATCCTACTTTGTAAATATGCATTTAATTTTGTAATTACTTAGGCAATATCTCTTCCCACTTCAACCATAAACTCCATGAGAACAGGGGCTAAGTTAAACTTTTAGCCTCAGAGCCTAGTAAAATCTTGACGCTTGGTTGGCACTCATATGAAATAGGATGAATGCATGATTGCAAGAATGAACAATGTGTCTATATAACTTTTGTGTTCTTGTCATAGAGTCGTCTCAAGGCATCCCATTTGGAAATGATTTTCTTCTTGCTTAGAAATTCCAAAGGGCTCCTCCTCGTTGAGTAGCACTTCTACTTGTCAGTTTTCAAATCTGGTTATTCTCAAATACAAAGGAAGTACGTGCATGAAATGTTAGCAGCTGGGGTAGTGTAGGAGGAAAAAATTTCATAACTAGCTATTGAAGGAATTCTGTGAGTCCTAAAATTTTAAATGGCATTTTTTATATTGACCCGTAGAGAAAGAGCCCATAAAACTGAATTAGAGGAAAGGTTTAGAAATTTAATTCCCTGGTTTGTTTTAGATAAATGAGATTAAAACAAAGGATTTACCTTAGTTTAAAAGGTGCTGTTGTTCTAGTCCCTTTTAGCCGCAAAACCCACATGCCCTCTTTAAACAGCATTATATCAGAAGACAAAAAGGCATCTTGTTTAGAGTAGTCCTTGCATAAAATTATCCACAGTTTGAGGATAATTCCACCCAGCTTCTCCTTTTAAAGCTAACCTGTATAGCTATTGCCCTATTCTCTTTAACTTGTTCTAATCCAAAATGTAAGATTTCTAGAAATCCACCAGGGATATTGCACTAGTCAAAAAAAAAAAAAAAAATACCTTAAAGTTAAAAACAAATAACTTGAAATAAAATCTTACAAAGTGTAAAGCAGATAGATTAGAGGTGCTCTACTCTTTGGGATGGGTTGAAACGTACCCCATATATCTGGGTTAATAATGCTTTCTGTTCATGATCATACAGGCTCTGGGGTCATTCCACCTATGTCCTCCATGAAGCATTCTCCACAGCAATTTGTTTTCCTCAAATTTGAGTCATATTCAGAGGATCTGTATAAGGGAAAATGTCCTGGAAACTTCTGAGATTGGTTTAAATTATTATTGTTGGTTTATTATTTATTTGAACAAGTGCAAATATAAACTATGTATGTGATATTATTTTACGTTTGTGGCTCCTCTACAACTCTAAAACTAGTGAAAGGCCCAGGATGCCTACTCAAAACCTTTGACGGCTGCTGAAAAGACAGATCCTGGAAATAAAAGTTTTGATCAATCAAAATAACAGAGGATTCTTTTCATTGCCTGCTGAGCACGCAGTCTTCATTCTGCTTTTTAACAGCACATAGCCAAGGCATGGGTGAAAGCCCTAAGCTGGGAGATGTCACTACAGGACTTCAGGGTCAGAACTTTGTATGAACCAAATCCTTTCCCAGGGACTAAGTGATTTGGAGTAATCCTAATAGTGGGATGTTGGGCTATTTCCATCACCTTTAGCCAGCAGTGACTCTTACTAATAATGCGGCATTTAAATGCAAACTAGATGGCATGCTTGCCCATCCATCTACCTAAGGGATAGCTAATATATAACAACTGTGCAGTTTTAGTTTATTATAGTTTGTAGATGTTTTTTATGTTGTCTACTGGCTGACTGACGATGGTTTCAATTGGCCTCAAATGTCTCAATTAAAAGAAGAGTTCAGATACATTTTTTTCTCAGTTAGTTCAGTGTTAAAAACAAAAACATTTTAATCCTTAATTTTTTCTCTCCATTAAAAACAAGGTAAGGTTGAAAAAGGAAGATAAAGAAGAAAGAAAAGAACATTAGGATAATGGATATATATGTGTTTAAGAGAGAGCCATTAGGGGGAGAGAGAATGACTAAGAGAGAATCCCAGGAATGAGAAAAATGTAAAAATTATTTCTCTTTTGAGAACATACAGAGTAATCTGTCTCTCTTCGTATAACAAACTGTTTATAGAGAGATAAAAGGCTCTGAAATCTCCAGTGTGTCTGCTTAGGTCTCATCTCTCTAAGCATGAAAGAAAGGGCATTGAGAGGTCATGACCTTCTGACCTTGAATTTATTTGCATTTGTACCCAGAAAATTCTCACTCTATAAGGAAATTTTAGATGGGACCAGGTTAATTTTAGGGATAAACACATCCAAACTGTTCCAGAATCTGTACCTTCAGTTTATGCCAGCTAGAATGACATTTTGAAATATCTTATAAAATCTCTTCCCTGTCATACATACTCTGAAGGGCATAAGTGAGTTATCAAAAAAAAAATAAAGAAAAACAAACAATAACAATAATGAAAAGAATTTGTTCAAATTGCATAGTATCTTTTAGGTAATACTCTCCCTTAATGATGGCAGAAAGAATAGAGGGGAAAATTGAGCTTTTGAAAACACCACTGAGTCACTGGATCACATCTTACCTGAAGCCCACTCCATGTCTTGTCTTTCCATTTGCATGAGCCAATAAATTTTCTTTAGTTCTTAAACTAGTTAGAACTGGGTTTTCTGTTGTTTGTAACTAAAAGCACTCAAATCAATGAAATGCACATATTAAGCCATTCACAGTGAGCTAGATAGGTACTTTAAGTTTCAAGGAACACACTGAGATTACCTCAGTTAGTGAAAGCTTCTTAAAGGATAACTAGGAATATAAGGAAAACATGAGTTTCCATTGGTGAACAGCCAGGTCTCGCAAAGAAATGTGACATCTTTATTTCTGCCTTCATTTCGTTGTTTACCCAGTCAACATTCAAGAGCCAGTTGTTCAGTCTCCATGAAGCTGTGCGGTTCTGGGTGGTTTCTGAATTCTGATTTCTAACTTGATTCCACTATGGTCTGAGAGGCTGTTTGTTATGATTTCAGTTGTTTTGCATTTGTTGAGCAGTGCTTTACTTCCAATTATGTGGTCCATTTTAGAGTAGGTGTGATGTGGTGCTGAGAAGAATGTGTATTCTGTGGATTTGGGGTGGAGAGTTCTGTAAATGTCTATCAGGTTTGCTTGCTCCAGGTCTGAGTTCAAGCCCTGGATATCCTTGTTGATTTTCTGTCTGGTTGATCTGTCTAATCTTGACAGTGGAGTGTTAAAGTCTCCCACTATTATTGTGTGGGAGTCTAAGTCCTTTTGTAAGTCATTAAGAACTTGCCTTATGTATCTGGGTGCTCCTGCATTGGGTCCATATATGTTTAGGATCGTTAGCTCTTCTTGTTGTATCGATCCTTTTACCATTATGTAATGGCCTTCTTTGTCTCTTTTGATCTTTGTTGCTTTAAAGTCTATTTTATCAGAGATGAGAATTGCAACTCCTGCTTTTTTTTGCTTTCCATTAGCTTGGTAAATCTTCCTCCAGCCCTTTATTTTGAGCCTTTGTGTATCCTTGCATGTGAGATGGGTTTCCTGGATACAGCACACTGATGGGTTTTGGATTTTTATCCAATTTGCCAGTCTGTGTCTTTTGATTGGTGCGTTTAGTCCATTTACATTTAGGGTTAATATTGTTATGTGTGAATTTGATACTGCCATTTTGATGCTAAGTGGCTGTTTTGCCTGTTAGTTGTTATAGATTCTTCATTATGTTGATGCTCTTTAGCATTCAGTGTGATTTTGGAATGGCTGGTACTGGTTTATCCTTTCTATGTGTAGTTCCTCTTTTAGGAGCTCTTGTAAAGCAGGCCTGGTGGTGACAAAATCTCTGAGTACTTGCTTGTTCGCAAAGGATTTTATTTTTCCTTCACTTCTGAAGCTCAGTTTGGCTGGATGTGAAATTCTGGGTTGAAAGTTCTTTTCTTTAAGAATGTTGAATATTGGCCCCCACTCTCTTCTGGCTTGTAGTGTTTCTGCCGAGAGATCTGCTGTGAGTCTGATGGGCTTCCCTTTGTGGGTGACCCGACCTTTCTCTCTGGCTGCCCTTAGTATTCTCTCCTTTATTTCAACCCTGTTGAATCTGACGATTATGTGCCTTGGGGTTGCTCTTCTTGCGGAATATCTTTGTGGTGTTCTCTGTATTTCCTGCAATTGAGTGTTGGCCTGTCTTGCTAGGTGGGGGAAATTTTCCTGGATGATGTCCTGAAGAGTATTTTCCAGCTTGGATTCATTCTCTTCGTCCCCTTCTGGTACTCCTATCAAACATAGGTTAGGTCTTTTCACATAGTCCCACATTTCTTGGAGACTTGAGAACGAAGACACAACGTGCCAGAACCTCTGGGACACATTTAAAGCAGTCTCTAGAGGAAAGTATATAGCAATAAGTGCCCATATGAGGAGAATGGAGAGATCCAAAATTGACACCCTATCGTCAAAATTGAAAGAGCTAGAGGAGCAAGATCAAAAAAACTCAAAACCCAGCAGAAGACAAGAAATAACTAAGATCAGAGCTGAGCTGAAGGAGATTGAGAAACGAAAAACCCTTCAAAAAATCAATAAATCCAAGAGCAGGTTTTTTGAAAAGGTCAACAAAATAGACAGACCACTAGCCAGATTGATTAAAAAGAAAAGAGAGAACAACCAAATAGATGCAATAAAAAATGATAAAGGGGAAATCACCACAGATTCCACAGAAATTCAAACCATCATCAGAGAATATTACAAACAACTCTATGCACATAAACTAGTAAACCTGGAAGAAATGGATAAATTCCTGGACTCCTGTGTCCTCCCAAGCCTAAACCAGGAGGAAGCTGAAACTATGAATAGACCAATAACAAGGTCTGAAGTTGAGGCAGCAATTAAGAGCCTACCACACAAAAAAAGCCCAGGTCCAGACGGGTTCACAGCCGAATTCTACCAGACACAAAGAGGAGCTGGTACCATTCCTTCTAAAACTATTTCAAAGAATCCAAAAAGAGGGAATCCTTCCCAAATCATTTTATGAGACCAACATCATCCTGATACCAAAACCCGGCAGAGACCCAACGAGAAAAGAAAACTTCAGGCCAATATCCATAATGAACATAGATGCAAAAATCTTCAATAAAATATTGGCAAGCCGATTGCAACAGCAAATCAAAAAACTTATTCATCATGATCAAGTAGGATTCATCCCGGGGATGCAAGGCTGGTTCAACATACGCAAGTCTATCAACGTAATTCACCACATAAACAGAACCAAAAACAAAAACCACATGATTATCTCAATTGACGCAGAGAAGGCATTTGACAAAATTCAACAGCCCTTTATGCTAAAAACCCTCAATAAACTCGGTATCGATGGAACGTATCTCAAAGTAATAAAAGCTATTTACGACAAACCAACAGCCAATATCATACTGAATGGGCAAAAACTGGAAGCATTCCCTTTGAAATCTGGCACTAGACAAGGATGCCCTCTCTCACCACTCCTATTCAATATAGTACTGGAAGTTCTAGCCAGAGCAATCAGGCAAGAAAAAGAAATAAAGGGTATTCAAATAGGAAAGGTGGAAGCCAAATTGTCTCTATTTGCAGACGACATGATAGTATACCTAGAAGACCCCATTGCCTCAGCCCAAAAACTCCTGAAACTGATAAGCAACTTCAGCAAAGTCTCAGGTTATAAAATCAATGTGCAAAAATCACAAGCATTCGTCTACACCAATAACAGACTTAAAGAAAGCCAAATCAAGAGCGAACTGCCATTCGCAATTGCTACAAAAAGAATAAAATACCTTGGAATACAACTCACAAGGAACGTAAGAGACCTCTTCAAGGAGAACTACAAACCACTGCTCAACGAAATCAGAGAGGACACAAACAGATGGAGAAACATTCCATGTTCATGGTTAGGAAGAATTAATATCGTGAAAATGGCTATACTGCCCAAAGTAATTTACAGAATCAACGCTATCCCCATCAAGCTACCATCGACTTTCTTCACAGAACTGGAAAAAACCACCATGAACTTCATATGGAACCAAAAGAGAGCCCGCATGGCCAAGTCAATTCTAAGCAAAAAGAACACAGCGTGGGGCATCACACTACCGGATTTCAAACTATACTACAAGGCTACAGTAATCAAAACAGCATGGTACTGGTACCAAAACAGAGATGTAGACCAATGGAACAAAACAGAGGCACCGGAGGCAACACAACATACATACAACTATACAATCTTTGATAAACCTGACAAAAACAAGCAATGGGGAAAGGATTCCCTGTTTAACAAATGGTGTTGGGAAAACTGGCTAGCCATGTGCAGAAAGCAGAAACTGGACCCCTTCCTGACACCTTACACTAAAATTAACTCCAGATGGATTAAAGACTTAAACATAAGACCTGGCACCATAAAAACCCTAGAAGGAAATCTAGGCAAAACTATCCAGGACATAGGAGTAGGCAAGGACTTCATGAACAAAACACCAAAAGCATTGGCAACAAAAGCCAAAATAGACAAATGGGACCTAATGAAACTCCACAGCTTCTGCACGGCAAAAGAAACAGTCACTAGAGTGGATCGGCAACCAACAGAATGGGAAAAAATTTTCGCAGTCTACCCATCTGACAAAGGGCTGATATCCAGAATTTACAAAGAACTCAAACAGATTTACAGGAAAAAAACAAACAAGCCCATTCAAAAGTGGGCAAAGGATATGAACAGATACTTTACGAAAGAAGACATATATGAGGCCAACAATCATATGAAAAAATGCTCATCGTCACTGGTCATCAGAGAGATGCAAATCAAAACCACATTGAGATACCATCTCACGCCAGTTAGAATGGCGATCATTAAAAAATCTGGAGACAACAGATGCTGGAGAGGATGTGGAGAAAAAGGAACACTTTTATACTGTTGGTGGGAGTGTAAATTAGTTCAACCATTGTGGAAGACAGTGTGGCGATTCCTCAAGGCCTTACAAATAGAAATTCCATTTGACCCAGCAATCCCATTACTGGGTATATATCCAAAAGTCTGTAAATCGTTCTACTATAAGGACACATGTACACGAATGTTCATTGCAGCACTGTTTACAATAGCAAAGACCTGGAATCAACCCAAATGCCCATTGATAATAGACTGGATTGGAAAAATGTGGCACATATACACCATGGAATACTATGCAGCAATCAGAAATGATGGGTTGTGTCGTTTGTAGAGACATGGATGAATCTGGAGAACATCATCCTCAGCAAACTGACACAAGAACAGAAAATGAAACACCGCATATTCTCACTCATAGGTGGGTGATGAAAAATGAGAACACATGGACACAGAAAGGGGAGTACTAAACACTGGGGTCTATTGGGGGGAAAAGGGGAGGGCCAGTGGGAGGGGGAGGTGGGGAGGGATAGCCTGGGGAGAAATGCCAAATGTGGGTGAAGGGGAGAAGAAAAGCAAAGCACACTGCCATGTGTGTACCTACGCAACTGTCTTGCATGCTCTGCTCATGTACCCCAAAACCTAAAATCCAATAAAAATTAAAAAAAAAAAAAAAAGAAATGTGACATCTTTCTGGTCACAACACAAACACACAGAGAAATGAAATGTCATTTCAGAGGATGCAGCTCTAGAGATGAGGTTTTCTTACAGTCTGTGTGATTCTACCATAATTATAATCTAGTGTACCTCTGTCCCTGTGTATCTATCTTTTCTTCTTCCTCTAGCAATGTTTGTTTACATTGGTTCCTTGAAAGTCTGATGATGATCGATGGTCTGTTTATATTTAATAACGAAGCAGTGAGCAGTCTGGGGCTCTGTGCACAGCAGAAGGCTTTGTTGACTTGTACTTCACTTCTGAGAGAGCATTACACTTAGGGGATCCTCCCTTCCAGAATAAGGAAGTCTTTACTCCATAGCCATTTGATGACTTCAGAGAGGACATTTCTACGTCTCCAAAAATAACTTTAATTTGCAACCATTTTTTGTTAAGCCACTACACTAAAGACTTTGAGTTTCTCTTCCAGAAAACAAGTAACTCACACAAGACTATTTCTAAGGCCATTTCCATCTAAAATTACAGACTTCTATGAAATTAATGTGATGTATTATTATTTTAACTGTAGAGTGCTTGTATTTATTTAGACACTTGAACTTGCCTATCTTCCTTTAATTGTTCTATACCCATTGTTCTGCTTTTATACATTCCAGTAGTCCATAGATATGCTATGCGTTCGAAGCTGAGCATCTTTAAAATATTTTTCTGCTGTCTGTCCTTTATATAATTCATTCTCCAAACATGTTCAGCTTTATATACTTGTGTTATGTTGAATATAATTATACTGTAGGCCACAGACCAGCAAACCATGACTATATGTCAAACCTGGGCCCCTTCCCATTTTTTGCAAATAAAGTTTTATTGGAACACACACACACACACACACACACACACACACACAAAAGGACATTTCTGGATGTTTGCCTGAGAAATAGATGCCTGGCTGCCAGGAGTTACATATGGAAGCTATGTGTGTATGCATGTGTGTCTAGAGTGTACATGTATGTATGTGTGTGTGTGTGTGCATGTGTGGTGGTGGTGATAATGTATGTTGCTCCAATGCCCAGGTTTTCCTCCTGACATTTTACTTCTACTCTCTATTGTACCTAGGATTTCAACTACCAGCTTCTCTGCAGTTTTAGTGGATAGAATAGCTCCCTCCTCTGCTGTAGTATCATAGACTGAGGACACTGCTTCTCAAACTAACCACAAAGTGTCAGGTGATACCACAAAGTGTCAGGTGATCTGTCTTTAATTTCCAATGTGTCACGGACCAATGCACTAAAAATAAATTATTGGAAAAATGATGACATACTTGGATGTTGTGTCAGTGTTCAGTTGCTATAAAGATTTTAAAGGTTAAGTTTTAATTTTTTTAACTTAAAAAATTAAAGGACCAGGCTGCAGACCACACTGTTGGAGCATTACTCCAGCTGTAATGCATTACAGAAATGATGCACCACGCAGATGCTTGTTAAAAACGCAGAATTTCGGCATCACCTGTATGTAGTCAATCAGAATCTTCATTTTAACCAGATCCCCAGGTGATTTATATGCACTTTAAAGGTTTCAGGGAGTTTCCACTCCATCTGTTTTTTGTCTTCCCGGAATGTGCTGCTGGATCTCTACCTAGAAAACCTTTTCTTCAGAGCTTCAGACAGCTAGCATCGTCTCCTCATTCAAGTCACTGGTCAGATGTCACCTCCATAGAGAAGACTTCTTTGGCTCTCCAGTAAGTTAGTAGCCCTTTCTCACCTCACATTGCACTGTGTTATCTTTGCAGCAGTTATCACTATGTAAAATTGTTGCAATCTCCCTCCTATCTCCTACCACCATTCATTGAGCTAGAATGTAAGCTCAATGGGAGCACAGATATTTTCTGTCTCATGTCCCATCCTTTCCCCAGTGACAACACAGTGCCTGGCAAGTGATAGCGGCTTCATGCTCCCTACATTCTGCTTCTGCATTCCTCAGAAATTCTGCTCACTCTGAGCTTTTGCCTAACTGCTTCTGTGTATTGCTTTCTCTTTATGTCTTTCAATCTGTAATAGAAAGCCCAACTCAACTGGCTTATAAAATTAAAAAGATGTTGGTATATGTAGCAAGAAAGGTACAGAGTAAATGCAGTGATTAGGTATAGCTCAGTGAGGGTTCAAGCCCAAGTTCTCTTTGATTCTTCTGAAATAATCAGAAAGAACTTCTGATTCTCCATGCATCAGCGTATGGCAAGGCTGATCACTAGGTAACTATCTCAGTTCCAGCTCTCAAATGCACACAGAGTGATGTCCAGAGACCATCCATTGCAATCACTCTCTTTTTAAAGAGTAACTCTGCTGAAAACTGCCAGCAGTATTTCTCCAGCATTCCTTAGGCTGAATTAGATCACAGGCTTGTTCTACACATCTATGCACATGGTATAATTACAAACAATAAAACGCACAGATCTGAAGTGTACAATTCAGTAAGTTTTGACAATTACATACACCCCCCATAGACACTAACCAAACCATGATGTAGAATAGTCCCATCACCCAAGAAACTGTCCTTGTGTTTTTTCCAGTCAGGAGTCAGAACAGTGCCTTGCCAAGCCATAGTGAAACCTGAAGCAAAAGGAACAAGCAGCAATACTGATTCTGTCTTTAAGATGTTGATATTTTATTCATTGTGGATTTTTTACATTGATTTTTTAAATACTATATTAAAATATGATTTCTCTTGATTACTAGGGTTGTTTTGTGTTCCCTTCTTTAATTTTGTGTCCAGGAAGATGCCTCACTTATCTCACTTGCCTCTCCTGTCTCACTTGCCTCTTCCTAGTTCCAGCCCCACAACTCTTAATTCTCTCCGTATGATCTTTTTGTGTGGTCTTCTCCATATGGTGGCCTTCTTCATGAAAGCCAAACTCCTTCATGGCAGCTGAAGGCTCCCAGAGCAAATGGCCAAGAGGAGCCACAAGGCCAGCTGCATGCCTTGTCTAATCCTGCCTTGGATGTCACACAGTGTCACTTCTGCCATAGTTCATTTATTGAGGCAGTCACAAAGGCCCACCAGGCACAAAAAAGGACGTAGACCCTATCTCTTGATAGAGAAGTGTCAAAGAACTTGCAGATATATTTTTAAACCACCATTAACCCTATTGGTTTTACAGCCATTTTGGGGGTTTGGTGAATAGCTCTTATTTTCGAGTGTTAAAAATCTCTGTATAAATTTTTGAAATACAAAGTATCTTGCATTCAATTTAAAGCATCTTCTCTTTGCCCTCAGTTTTAGTTGCTTATTGGTTTTATCTACCCTGACTTCTCTCGATTTACTCAGTGCTGTTTCTAACTCTTCTAAGTTTAAGTTAAGGAGCTGGGAATGAGATGAAAAGGAACAAAAATATCCTATTACTTGGCTGAGTGTTGAAAATTGTCTTCTATGACAGATCTCCAAAGGCTGGCACCTTCTCTTATGGGGTGATTTAGTGAATTGTTTGGAGACTTTCTCCACTCTGGTTTCTTGGATCTCTGCCTTTTATGGGAATGATGTGCATTCCCGATGACCTCATGAGACTCCCCTTCAAATCCTGCTTTCCTGTTATACCCCACAGAGACTCTTTCTGATAGGGTCCACTCATCCAGGCAGGTAGTTCTTCTGGGAAGTTCTTTCAAAATGATGCTAATCTAGACATACTACCTTCCAGCTTGCCTATAGGTGTCACAGATAAACTCAGCAACTCAGCCCCACCCAAATCTGCAAATTTTTTTCTTGGACCTGCCATCTTACACAATTCTTGGCAGCCTTCCACATTCAGACTTTCCTAGGATAGAGTCAGCTGGTAAATAAACTCTGTGCTCTCCAAACTCTAGGGGATCCAGATCAACTTCCTCTGAAGGCTTTCTGCCATGCTGTGTTTCAGTAGCTGCACTAGAAATTTTCTTTCTTCACAGTGAAAACAGAAAAAAACTAGTGAAATTGGCTATAGTTTCTTTACTGCCTATCTTTTCCAACTTGGTTTGCTTCTGACTTACTTTTCTGCATATCTTTTTGCTTCTTTTTGCATCTTGCATTTAGGGCTTTTCTTTTTTAGGTCCAACATTTCTGCGAGTAGTATGTGAACTTAGAAACCCACTAACCTTGACCTAACCACTAAAGATACACTTTTTCAACTGCTTGAAGGCCATCTTTACCCAAATAACTTTTGTACTAGTTTGCCTGACTTGATATGGTTTAGATCCAACAAATCTTCTCACATAGTTTCTTCTTCCTAAAGTTTTTGCTTCTCCTGGATTCCAAATAATTCTTCTCTCCTGCTTATTTCCTCCCAATCTTCTTTCTGCATATAAAATTTGTTTTAAAATATTTTATTCTCCACTTTGGTGTTACTTTTATTTTTAGAGCCTTCTGAGAAAGAAAGTTTATTTCTTATCAAAATGGTTGTACCTTGAAACCTTGACATTTGGGTTATAGCCACTTTATTAAAGCAAAATTATAATTTATAGATTTTGTCATTGCTCAGATTCCCTAGGAAATATGAAGTATACTGGAGAATAGCCTTGGAGTAAACACCTGGGTGAGGGGTTCGTGAAAGCAGGGTTGGGCAAAAGAAAGCGTTGAATGTTATAGCATGAGACAAAGACTTTAGTAGATCCTCTACAGTACTCTGGAACTAACAGGTCCCTTTAGAGTTGTCCCACCTTGATGAAAAGTGTTGGCTTTTGATAGGCCTATAGAAATTATTCCCAAAGATTGTTTCAACATTATCATCCTTACCTACATTTTTGTGGACTTTGCTTAAATTGCCTTTCCAGATATTTTCCTAATTCTATAGTTGGTTTTCAAGAGTTTTTCAATTAAAATGTAATTATGAGGGGTGGGTTTGTTACAGGTAGTTAGACAGGCATGAGCAGGACAGAAGAGGCCTCTCCTTCTATCTACTAAAAATGTTGGGTGCGGTGGCTCACGCCTGTAATCCCAGCACTTTGGGAGGCCGAAGCGGGTGGATCACAAGGTCAAGAGATCGAGACCATCCTGGTCAACATGGTGAAACCCTGTCTCTACTAAAAATACAAAAAATTAGCTGGGCATGGTGGCGCACGCCTGTAATCCCAGCTACTCAGGAGGCTGAGGCAGGAAAATTGCCTGAATCCAGGAGGTGGAGGTTGAGGTGAGTCGAGATTGTGCCATTGCACTCCAGCCTGGGTAACAAGAGCGAAACTCCGTCTCAAAAAAAAAAAAAAAAAGTTGGATGATGGTTTAGCAATTACTGCATTGCCTCTCTAAGTGTGATAAATTGGCAGCTGGCACCAGGAAGAGGTTGTTTCCTGATGATCCACACCTATTACCTTAATTGAATGCAGATGGCAGGTAGAAGCATCTTCTGAGGTGTATGCATTAAGAGACAAAATGACAGAATGATGACCTTCCAGGAATACTCCACCAAAAAAGGGAAGAAGGCCTCAGATGGGCATGTATACAACTTCCTAAACACACTGTGCATGCTTACTTCCCAAGGGTAAGGAGGGCACTGAAAATGTAGGCAGCCCACCTAAAGAAAGCATCATGGGAAAGGAGCCAGCCTATAAAGTCCTAGGATGAAGGTTAAACATTGCATTTAATCTTTAGGTGCCCACTTAGGTCTCTTCCAAGTGTGCTTTCCTTTCTTTCCTGTTTTAAAACCTTTTCAAATACACTTCCACACCTGCTCTGAAACTTGCCTCAGTCTCTTTTTCTGCCATATGCCCCTCAGTTTAATTATTTCTTCCGAGGAGGCAAGAATTGGTTGCTGCAGACCTGTACAAATTTGCCACTGGTCTCCCAGATCCCTTTCACCAGTAACAGGTTCTGCCCACTTTCCTTCCTTTCTATGCACAGTGGGCTAAGGGCAAGTCCAGTAAGAATATTGGTTAAATGGTGAAATCCTGAGTACAGCAAGAGTAGGGTACAGTCAACTCATAAAAGTGTTTTCAAGTGGAAGAAGACAAAAGGAAGACTGATTTAAGGCTAGGGAAAACAAAAATAAAGATCAAGTACAAAGGCAGAAAGAAGGTAGCCAATAGGAAAGGTAGTTAGATATCAGGAGCAGGACAAAAACGACTGGGGAGTAAACTGGGGCATTGGAAGAGTAGGACACAAACAATGTAATTGGTACAAATAGCACCCAGTGACCACAGTTTGCCTGTACTGGTCATTTAGCCTTGAATATTTGGTGAATGAACTTGTTAGCATGGCTTAAAAGTATGCAAAAAGTATACTTGGGATTATTTCAAGATAAAAAGTATAAGCCAAATAGGAAATCAGACCAACATTCATTCTATGTAAAACAGGCCACAATTATAGAATCTAAGAAAGCAAGCCCTGGACTCAAAAAGCCTTAGTTTGACTCTGGAGCTAGGACTTACTCTTTTGGGCAAATTGCTTAACTTTCCTAAACTTGTTTCCTATCTGCAGTGACAGTAACACTAACTCATAGAATTGTGAAGAGTCAGAGAACTAATCCTTGTAAACTGTAAACACAATGCCTGGTATGTAGTAAGTGCCCATCGGTAGCTAGATATGATGATGGTAATGCTAATGGTGATAATACTAATGTAATGATGATAAAGAAGAAGATAATTAGAGTGGTTTTTTTTTTTGAGACAACATCTTGCTCTGTCACCCCAGTTGGAGTGCAGTGGTAGAATTATGGCTCACTGCAACCTAGACCTCCCAAGCTCAAGTGATCCTCCCATCTCAGCCTCCAGAGTAGCTGAGACTACCTGCATGTACCACCACACCTGGCTAATTTTCTTTTTATTTTTTTGGTAGAGACAGGATTTTACTGTGTTGCCCAGGCTGGTCTCAAACTCTTGGACTCAAGCAGTCCTCCTGCCTCAGCCTCCCAAAATACCAGGATTATAGGCATGAGCCACCACACTGAGCCTAGAGTAATTTGAATGGCACTTATAACATATTCCTGTCCCCAAATATCTACCTAATTGTCCTATAACTGCTAATCATTTTCTTCTGGATTTAGGTTGTAAAAATGTTAATGGGCCTTGTAATGTAGAATTCTCATAAGCAAAACATTTTTATTATTACAGGAAATTTGCTTCCAGATCCTTTCTTACATCATAACTAGGAAAATGATGAAGACAAAGATCCAGACACAATACTTGAGTACCCACAGCCTAAGAAGTTTAATTAACTGAACCAAGATCTCAGAGCTACAAAGTGTTAAGGTAGGAATTTGAATCCATACAATCTGACTTTAGAGCAGTGGTTTTAAGTCCTCATTGTGAATCAGAATGCCATGAATGATTTTTTAAAATACAGATTCCCAATTCCACCTCAGGTCTTTCCTTCTGTTTTTTTTTTTTTAAGTAATTACCCCCAAATGATGCTAATGTGTAGCAGTGCTGAGACGTACTGGAGGAACCCAGAAAGAAAAATAAAAGTTGAGATATAGCCAGTTTTAATTTGAAAAATTAAAAAACAAAAAGTCCCCTAACATCTGTCATACTGAGGAGACCTAGCATGGCTAGTACACTCTAGCAAAAAAAAAAAAAAAAAAACAGTTTTAGAAGCAATAGGAAAACATGGATTTGGAAGTCAATAACAATGGTGGTCCCTGCTACTCCAGAGGCTGAGGCAAAAGGATTCCTTGAGCCCAAGAGTTTGAGGCTAGCCAGAGAAATATAAGGAGACCTCATCTCAAAACAAACAAACAAACAACAAAAACGGCAGCAAAGACATGAGATACCATTGGTGTGGGAACTGAATTGCAGAAGGGTGGAGTAAATTAGTACAGACCAATGTGGAAGGCTGTTTGTAAATCTTCAAGGAGAAGAAAAAACATCATAATAAATACTCATGTACCTATCATCCTGATTTATCAATTGTTTGCACCATACCACACCCATTCATCCCCCTCAATATGGGCACACACTTTCCTTAATACAAGTAATCTAAGGACATCATGAAACTATATTCTTAAATACTTCAAAGGACAGTCTCTTAACACAACAACATCCTCATTACCATGCCTTAAAAAAATCAGCTCTCAAACTCTGGGGCTCTAGCAATTCTCCTGCCTTGGCCTTAAGCATTGATTTGATATCAGTATCCAAAATATAGTCCACACTCAAATATTGTAACCATATTAAAAATGTCATTTTTAGCTGTGTTTTAAAATCCCAGCATCCAAACAGGGTTTGCATTGCATTTTGTTGTTTTGTCTTTGTAATGTATACACATGACCACTGCCACCAATCCTACTCCCTGATTTCTCTCAGCTTTTCATTAAATTGAATCCTTTGAGAAATCCAGGCCAATTATCTATAGAATATGCCATATTTCAGATTGATCAGCTTTTTTTTCTCATGGTTAGACTGAAAAAAGGTCTTTGGTAGGAATATTGTAAATGATGTATATTTCCAACTACATTATATAAGGAGGGAATACTATCAGACTGTCCCATGATTGACAATTCCACTCTTGACCACTTGGGTAATGGAGTAAACCCAGAAATCTCCATTGCAAATACATATTCTCCTCTTGGTAATGATTAATAGATCTGTGATATGATAAATTGGAGCCATGTGAACAGCCTATTTCCCAACAAACTTTAATCCATTAGTTTAGTCATTCTTGGCTAAAAAAAAATTGTTAAATTGTAGGTATCCCATTAAATTAAAAATTGTGATTTTTTTAATTAAGTTATTTGTTTGCTAGATAGTGATTTTTTTTGTAAAGATGAGTTTTTCCTTTTTCTCCTTGTGTACTCTCTTACATTGTTATATGGAGATTTATAGTATTTATTATAATGCTTACATTATTTATTATTTTATAGAATTATATGTTAACATGCATTATACAGTGTTTTATTTATTTACAACTAAAATCCATTACTGTCATTATTCTTTTTTGGTGGTGAAGTTGTGTCAAATTTGTTCAATGATAATCCCTTCGAGATGTTGACTGCATCCCTTCAAGATGTTCCCTCCCCTCCCCTCCTCTTCCCTCCCCTAACCTAGCTGACATGGTGAAACCCTATCTCTACTAAAAAATAACTAACATTAGCTTGGTGTGGTAGTGTATGCCTGTAATCCCAGCTACTTGGGAGGCTAAGGCACGAGAATCACTTGAACCCAGCAGGCGAAGGTTGCAGTAAGTCGACATTGCACCATTGCACTCCAGCCTGGATGACAGAGTGAGACTGTGTCTCAAAAAAAAATTTTTTTTTAAGTTTTAAAAAAATTATCTGGGTGTGGTGGTACATGCCTGTAGTCCCAGCTACTTGGGAGGTTAAGGCAGGGGGATGGCTTGAGCCCAGAAGTTTGAGGCTGCAGTGAGCTATGACTGTACCACTGCACTCCAGCTTGGGTAACAGAGTGAGACCCTGTCTCAAAGAAAGAACAACAGCAAAAATCAAATACGGTTTTTAAGACAGAGACAATTACCTACACAGAAAGCTGGAATATCAACCTTAGCAGTTGACAGAACAAAATGTAAGGCAAAAGAGTGTCAACAGAACAAAGAAAGCTTTTTTCATACTGGCAAAAAAAAAAAAAAAAAAATACCAGATGAATAAAATATAATTGTTATAAACACAGAGGTACCTAATAATACAGACTCAAAATATACAGTTATAGTTGTTACAATTGCCATTTCAACAACTTTAGTTAGAAATCTTAACATATTTCTCACAGAAATTCATAGATCAAAAAGATAAAAAGCAGAAATATCAAATAACTGAACACTATAATTGTTTGAATAATCAGATATACAAAAAATGGTATCCCTCATAAAAAATATGCATTACTTTTGAGCACACATAAACATTTATTAAAATTGATATGTATTAGGCAAAAGAGAAACCTAAATAAATTCCAAAGAATCAACTATTGTGCGTAACAGATTCTTTGATGGTGATACACACAAAGAAATAAATTTACAAATTAATAATGAAATTCTAGCTTTTTAAAAAAATTAAATCACACAGTGTTGAATATTACTTAAAAATGAAATAACAAAATAATTTAACAAATATTTAGGGCTGGGTATAGTAGCTCATACCTGTAATCCCAGAACTTTGAGAGGCTGAGGCAGGCAGATCATGAAGTTAAGAAATTGAGACCATCCTGGCCAACATGGTGAAACCACATCTCTACTAAAAATACAAAAATTAGCCAGGCATGGTGGTACACACCTATAGAGCAGCTACTCGCTAGGCTGAGGCAGGAGAAATGCTTGAACTAGGGAGGCAGAGGTTGCAGTGAGCAGAGATCATGCCACTGCACTTTAGCCTGGTGACAGAGTGAGACTCTGTCTCAAAAAAATATATATATATATATTTAGAACTCAGTAATAATTGACTAAGTACTAAACCACCCCTAAATCAAGCAGTTTAAGGCAATAAACATTTATTATTGTTCACGTATCACCTAAGTGGTTCTGCTAATCCTAATCAGGCTTGGTTGATCATGGCTGAGTTCACTCATGCATCTGTAGTCAACTGACACGTTGGTCTGAGGCTGACTGATTTAGGATGGCTGTAGTTAGGCCAGCAGGAGTGACTGACCATGTGCCCTCCACTTTCTTGCAGACTAGATCAGGCTTGTTCTCATGGCAGCAGTACAACGTAAAAGAGTGTGAATACAAGCATTCTTGAGGTCTAGGCTCACAACTAGCACGCTGTCACTTCTGCTATATTCTGTTGACCAAATCAAGTCATGAGATGAGCTAAGGTTAAAGAAGTGAGGAGAAACCCATTAGTGATGGGAGGGGCAGCAATGTAACATTACAAGGGGTTTTGATATAGAGAGGGGACAGCATTTTGCAATCAATCTATGACATAATGAAAATAATATTTGTCAAATTTGGGGGACTTAAAGTCATACAGGAAAATTATTAGGTTTAAATAACTCATTTGGGAACAAAAGGATTTTGAATAAATGAGCTAAAGATTCAACAAAACTACTTGAAAAAGATCTAAGCAAACAAAAAAAATACAAGAGAAGAAATCAGTAACATGAAGAACAAAGAGATAAAGAGACAAAGGAACAGGAAGAAAGAAAGAGATGAAATGACAAAGAGAATGAACAAAGTGGAAAGTAGTATCTTCATAAAAATTAGTAAGAGCCATAGGTCAGTGGCAAAATTAATCAATAACAAGAAATTAATTCAAATAGACAAAACACAAAATGAAAAATAGAGCATAATTTCAGATAGAACAGAAATTTTAAAATAATAAATGAGTATTATGAACAACTGTACACTAAAACAATTGAAAACCATGAATGAAATGTATCCATTTCTAGAGATAATATAAAAACAGAATTGATTCAAGAAAACATTGAAAACGTGAATCTACCATTCACTCTTAAAGAAAGGTAGTGGTTAAAAATTGTTCCTTTCCAAAAATCTCACATCCAGATGGTTTTATAACCTTTAAATAAAGAGCTATATTACCTTATTGCAAATGATTTTGGAAAATAATAATAATTTTAAAACACATCCAACTAAGTTTTTTGGGTAGCTGTATTACAATTTCAAAACTAGAAAGCAACAGAAGAAAATAAAATTAGAACCCATTTTGTTACCAACTGGGGGTTTGGTCTAGGTCTTGCCTCTGGCGGCACAGAAAGCCAATAATAGAGATAATGCAGCCAGGCGCGGTGTCTCCCGCCTGTAATCCCAGCACTTTGGGAGGCCGAGGCGGGTGGATCATGAGGTCAAGAGATCAAGACCATCCTGGTCAACATGGTGAAATCCCGTATCTACTAAAAAATACAAAAAATTAGCTGGGTATGGTGGTGCGTGCTTGTAATCCCAGCTACTCAGGAGGCTGAGGCAGGAGAATTGCCTGAACCCAGGAGGCGGAGGTTGCGGTGAGCCGAGATTGCGCCATTGCACTCCAGCCTGGGTAACAAGAGCGAAACTCCGTCTCAAAAAAAAAAAAAAAAAAATAGAGATAATGTATATTGCCAAGGAAGAAGGCTTTAAATGAGTGCTGCTGCAGTGGAGAAGACCAGAGCTCAGTGTCAAATATATCTCTCTGACCAAGTAAAACTAGGGGTTTATATAGCAGGGAAGAAATGTAGCAATGTGTAAGAAAACAGGGATTGGAGAGGGCAAGGAAGCAACCATGATGAGTGTGGGTCCTGCCTCTCATTGGATGCGGTGGTCTGGTGAGTTTCAATTCTTTCATACTATTTTTTGAGAGGCCTAATGGAAGTCTTGAGGAAGAAACACATATAAAACAAATATGTTTCAAGCTTTAAGACCAAAAGAGTTTATTTCTATATTTATTAAAAAAAATTTCTATGGAACAATTGAATCAGTTCAATATCACTTAGAATATAGATATAAAATTTGTAAATAATATATTAAATATTTAATCTAGCAGTATATTAAACATATTTGATGATCAGTAAAAGTTTAATGTCAGGAATGCAAGAATGGGTCAATGTTAGAAAATCTATTAAATTCACTACATTATCAGACTAAAGGAGAATAATCATTTATATCAATCATTGCTAAAAAGTGTATTAACTAAAAAGCAGCACCTGTTTATAAGAACTCTTTAAAAGACAGAAATAGAGGAAATGAATTTAACTACAATAAATGTTTTATATTATATATAGAGAGCAAAATTTTATATTTTAACATGTAATCTTGAGATGTACTACCTTCAGAATTAAGGACAAGACTAGGTTTCTTAATATACATCTTTGTTTAGCCTTATCCTGGAGGTCAGGGACAATGCAATAAGGAAATAAGAAAAAATGAATTGAAAAGATGGAAAGAGATTATATTTTTACTATTTGAAATAGATATGATCATCTGAGTATTAAAAAAGTGATACCAATGTTTGATTTTCAAAAATTTGAAAACATGACTGTCATACAAATATAAAATATGTATATGTTAAAAATGGACTTGACTTATTAATAAGAGAACCAACAGAATATTATGTTGGTTTCAAAGGAGTCACAGTTAAGGTATGAGGCATAAGGAGGGGAGTGCTGAAATATGCTGAAGGGAAATAAGCTGGAATAAGATTGCTTCATTACATTTTAAATGGATAAATACTCTGCTGAGCAATAAACCTGTAATCTTAAAATGCAATCCTTTCTACTGGACAGAAATAATTTGCATCATGCTAGACATAATTCATTTGCATTGCTTTTGGACAAGAGCCATGAGATGGTTTTTTGTTTGCTTATTTTTATAAATTAAAATTTTCCATTATAAAAATAATAAAACATCTTGATCAATAGCAAACAATAAGACAAACAAAGGTACATGCACTTAGAGGATGACATAATCCTTGGGTGGATCTACAAGAAACACCTCAAAATGTTTTGAAGTGATAAATAGTCATTTCCAAGCTTCAGATTTTTTTCTTAATGTATCAACAAATAAACCACTTGGAAGTAATTTAAAAATTTGCCAAAGTTGCTAGAAGCAAGATAAACAGAAAAATCAGTAGCATTTCTCTATATCAGTAATAATCAAGTAGAATATACACTAAAAAATAAGATATTCTTTGGCTGGGACCAGTGGCTCACATCTGTCCTTCCAACACACTGGGAGTTTGAACCTGAAGGATCATTTGAGCCTAAGAGTTTGAGACCAGCCTGGACAACAGAGAGAGACCCTGTTTCTACCAAATAAAAATTAAAAATTACTCAGGGATGGTGATGCGCACCCGTGGTCCCAGCTACTCAGTGTGGGGGTGGGGGATTGCTAAGGTGAGAATATTGCTTGAGCCCACAAGGTTGAGGCCGCAGTTAGCCATGATCACTCCACTGAACTCCAGCCTAGGTGACAGAGGCAGATGCTGTCTCAGAAACAAACAAAAAACCTCACCAAACCAACCAAACAAAAGATATTCTTCACAATAGAAGAAAAATTATAGAATATATAGGATTTAACAAGAATATTCAAACCTCTGTGGAGAAACATAAAACTCTAAAAGGAAATATAATACTACTTAGTATCCCTTGTTGGTGAAGCATGTAATATCAATTTCATAGGTACTTAGAATTGTGGGAGTTACACATGTAGGCACCGAGAGTTTGTGATTAAAGGATTCTCAAAAGTAAAACCTTACCAGAGATAGAGGATGAATTTCTGGCATTAAAAACCACAGGAATACAGAAACAGATTTCGGAAAAAGTCTGTGTGCACGTATGAAACCTCTATTGACTTAGTGTGTCTGTGACCCAGATAACCTCTGAAACCTTGCAGAGAGAAGACACTAGAGAGGGAGGCTGACCTCAAAAGTTTGGAGGAGCCCTCCCATATGAAGAAGTTTAGACTTTATCTGATAGGATAAGCATCATCAGTAAATTACTTCTTGCATTTAAATAGCTTGATAAGATTGACATTATCATTATCATTATTATTGAGACAGGGTCTCACTCTCTTGCCCAGGATGACAGCCATGACTACAGGCATGCACTATTGTGCCAGGCTAGTTATTTTTGTTTGTTTGTTTTGTAATAACAGGTCTTGCTATGTTGCCTGTGCTGGTCTGAAACTCCTGTTGTCTACTTGTTCTCCCACCTGAAGCACTGGGATTAAATCACTCCCAAAGCACTGGGATTAACGGTATTAGCCACAGTGCCAGGCAAGATTGGTATTTTCAGAGATCACTCTGGCTCCAGTGTAAAGGGTGGATTAAGGCAGAATGTGGTAGCTCATGCCTATAATCCCAAAGCTTTGAGAGGCCGAGATGAAAGGACTGCTGGAGGCTGGGAGTTCCAGATCAGCCTGGATGAGACAGTGTCTCTACAAAAAAAATTATAAAATTTGAAAAAAAAAGAGTGAATTAAAGGAATAGAAGACTTACTCAGAAAGGCCATTATAAATAGATAATTGTAATTAATATTTATTGAGTTTACACTAAATACAAGGCACTGTACTAAACTCTGCATAGATTACTGAATCTCAATTAAGAAGCTAATGTAGTAAATCAGATGAGACATAGTAAGACCCTGATGTTCGAAGGTAAAGAAGCGGGGATTTATTTGAGACACATTGGAAATGTGACATTTGTAGAACTTGTGTTATTGAAGTTTGGAAATGTGGGCAAGGGTAATCGTGGAAGTGAGAGTTAAGGGAAAGTGCAAAGAGGATAATGTGTATGTTTCTGGTTTGGGGGATTAAGATGGTGTTGCAGACATTTGGGCAAAAAATGGAGAGCGATTTGGTAGAAAGTAATGAATTAAAGTTTTCATATAGGTCAGGTGTGGTGGCTCATGCCTGTAATCTCAGCACTTTGGGAGGCCGAGGTGGGTGGATCACTTGAGGTCAGGATTTGAGACCATCCTGGCTGACATGGTGAAACCCCATTTCTACTAAAAATACAAAAAAGTCAGCCAGGTGTGGTGGTATGCACCTGTAATCCCAGCTACTCAGGAGGCTGAGACATGAGAATCACTTGAACTTGAGATGTGGAGGTTGCAGTGAGCTGAGATCATGCCATTGTACTCTAGCCTGGGCAACACTGAGATTCCATCTCAAGAAAAATAAAAATTAATATGGTGAATTTGAGGGTTCTGTGAGACATTCAAATAAAGTTGTCTTGTAGCTGGCAAAATCATATGATAAAGAGTGTTGACAAGCTAAGGGCAGGAGAGAGGTACTGATCTTAGAAAAAATATTTAGGCCTCAGTGGAACTTTTGCGAATAAGTCTGACATTCCATTGTAATAAAAGGCTTTCCAGACCGGGCGCAGTGGCTCATGCCTGTAATCAATCCCAGCACTTTGGGAGGCCGAGGCGGGTGGATCACGAGGTCAAGAGATCGAGACCATCCTGGTCAACATGGTGAAACCCCATCTCTACTAAAAATACAAAAAATTAGCTGGGTATGGTGGCGCGTGCCTGTAATCCCAGCTACTCAGGAGGCTGAGGCAGGAGAATTGCCTGAGCCCAGGAGGCGGAAGTTGCGGTGAGCCGAGATCGCGCCATTGCACTACAGCATGGGTAACAAGAGTGAAACTCTGTTTCAAAAAAAAAAAGAAAAAAAGGCGTTCTTATTGCGTTGTGTGTCCATTTCCCCATTATTTCATATATAAAGAAACTGAAGACATAGTTGATGTTGGAAAAGGAGGCTGATGTGTTAAATGGTTCATGCTATGTGTAGACTTAGTGCTCTGGTTGAAAAATTCTACATGCTATAATCACACTGGTGAAATATAAATTTGGGGGGTGGGTACATAAATTAACTTTCCTATACAATAGTGTTAATAACTAACATTTAACAATACCCAAACCACTTCTTATCTTAGCTCACAAAACTGACCCAAAAAGTTGTTGCTATTTGATACAAATATTTGGCAACAGATTTTATGTAGATAATTGAAGCTTAATTATCTTTGTTACTAAATAACTCTTTGGTTTGGGGAAGTTTTTTGTTTGTTTTTAGTTTTTCTTTGAGAGAGATGGGAATAGAGGCTAGTTTGTTTTCAGCTAGAGTTTAGAGAACCTAATGGCCTTAATAATCCAGACATTATTATTTATCCATATTGCTCCAATTATGACCACAATTTTACCTTTGCTAGTTAACTATATAGAGAGAAACATACAAGTTTGTTCTTCCATTTTCCTGTGTTCTCTGGGATGCATTTCTTACCTATCTCTGCAAACACCAGTTTTTAGGTTCCTCGGTCAATTGGCTTTCAGTGAGGTTCCACCAATGGAAGGGCAGAAAAAAGAGAGAAGCCAGTTTTTGCCCCCTTTCTTTTAACTTTGGGCAGCTTTGCAGTACCTTGTCTCCTTCATGATTCTTGGTTCTGCTGAGTAGATACAGTGACCTCCACTGACCCTGCTTTTCAGCTCTAGTAAATCTACTTTACCCTTTGTCACTTCTTCCCTAGGAGCACCACTGGCTTCCATCAGTAGCTATATCTGGGAGGTCTCATCATTCCCTCTTTAGTTTCTCTGTTTTTTAAATACCTTTATAGCTATTTCCTCATGCTAAACTCCTTCTGTTAAACTAGCTGACATAGGCTTTGTTTATCTGCCCAGATCCTTATATATCCACTCACTTGCACATAATGAGAATTGTATGGAATGCTAAGTTTCCTTTCAGCTCTTATATTGTAGACTACTTCCCACCATTTTCCCTATGTTCATTTAACAAACATTTACTGTACTACTCCCAAGGGCTGGTCAGCATATAATAGTGAAAAAACCAGTCTTGCTCTCAACAGAGCTTGCATTCCTACTGTGTGGTAGGAAAAGCAACTGTCTCCATTTGACTAGGACTGAGGGGATTCTCTGGACACAGGACTTTCAGTACTAAAACTAGGAAAGTCCCAGGCAAATTGGGTGAGTTGGTCATTTGTATGTTGGGAGAGAGATAAAGAAGAATAATTGTAAGATGTTAGGTGGTAACAAGTGCAATGAATAAAAATAAGGATTAGAAGAAAAGGAGGTGGTCTGAAGGATCTTTTGGATGAAGTAACATTGAGCAAAGGCCTGAATGAAGAAATGAAATGAATACTGCAGATATCCCAACTGGGAGACCAAGGCTCTGAAACAAAAATGTATTTGATGTGTATATCAGTCATGGTTCCAGTGAAACAGATGACATTATAAAAAGTAGGAAGGAACCTTGTCATCTGCCCACCTTGGCCTCCCAAAGTGCTGGGATTACAGGTGTAAGCTGCCACACCCAGACATCATGGTGAAACCTGATCTCTACTAAAAATACAAACATTAGCTGGTCATGGTGGCACACACCTGTAGTCCCAGTTACTCGAGAGACTGAGGCAGGAGAATCGCTTGAACTTGGGAGGTGGAAGTTGCAGTGAGCTGAGATTGCTTGCACTACTGCACTCCAGCCTGGTGACAGAGCAAGACTTCATCTCAAAAAAAAAAAAAAAAGTAATCATGGCATAGGGATACTTTGAATTGAAGATAGTATGGTACATTTGGGTTAGTAACTGTGGGTTTTTTTTTTTTTTTTTTTTTTGCAACCCTTAGTTCTGAAGGGACAAGAGAAGGAAGAAGTTTTCAGAACTTACAGATAGAGAGCCATGGAATGAGGTGCTTGACAGCAGCTGAGGACTTCAGTGGAGGCAAACGAACTCAGACCTCATGCTCCTTCTCTCAGTGTTCCTGTCCATCCTTCCCATTACTGCAGGAAGGAAGGCAAAGGGAAGAGAGCAGAATTCAGAAAGAACAGATGAAAATAAGCAATAAGGTAGTATTATTGAGGAAAAACACAGGCAAGAAGTAGGAGAAATTTCCTTGTGGATGTTTCAAAGAATATCTGTTCCAAAGAACAGATATATTAGTCCATTCTCACACTATTATAAAGAACTACCTGAGACTGAGTAACTTATGAAGAAAATATGTTTAATGACTCACAGTTTCACAAGCTGTACAGGAAGCATAGCTAGGAAGGCCTCAGGAAGCTTACAATGATAGAAGGGCAAAGGGGAAGCAAGCATGTCTTCACATAGTGGCAGGAGAGAGCAAAGGGGGAAGTGACACACACTTTTAAACCATCGGATCTTGTAAGAACTCAATATCATGAGACTAAAAAGGGGGAAATCCACCCCTGTGATCCAATCACCTCCCACCAGGTCCCTTCCCCAACACTGGGAATTAAAATTTGACATGAAATTTGAGTGGGGACACTGAGCCAAACCATATCAGATGGCTAATGGACATTTTGAATGACTTGCCTTGTGATGAAGTCTTCTCCATCCTCTCCCTAACAACAAATCTCTAGTACACCTATAGTCACAAATGTTGTGTGTCTATGCACATATGAACACTGTGAATGGGGATGGTTTTTACAGATGGACCATCATGATATGGAAGAGTGACCAGCACATGCAAAATAAGCAGAGATTTGAATACAGGGATGACCAAGATCAAATGCCACCCAAGAAATTGCAGACATCCTCAGGAGCGCTTTGGACGTTGACATGCTATGACATTGAGGATTTGAGCTAATCTCATATAAATCATAAAGAATCAGCAGATCCCAGTGAACATCCTTAATCTTTTAACAACTCTAGAAGTAGTCATTATTACCTGCATTCATGGGTAAAGAAACTGTTTTGAAGAAATGAAACTGCTTGTCTTAGTTCATGTAGATTTATACTGAGTAATGGATTTCTTACTTTGTCAAGTAACTGGTTTTCTTTTTTTCTCCCAGCTTTATTGAACTGAGCAAATGATTTTCAAATAGTGAGAATAATCTAGATAAGTTTTCTTAAGAGAATGTATAATTATAAAATGGGAAAGTAAAGCTTTATGGTTTCTCAGAGGACACTTTCTAATTTTTTATCTCTAACATTGACTATTTCTTGGGTTAATATGTTGTCCTGTTTGGAAAACTCAGTAGTCTGCAAATTAGAGTTTTTTTCTTTGAGTTGTTTTATTGAATTGAAAAATTATATTTGGTGTTTAATGGTTAATTTAATATTGTTAGTCCTGAAGTGACATCTACAAAGCACATACTCACTTTTCATTTTCAACACCCTAATCTATTTAAATGGTTCTACAAAAATTTCAGGTGAAGAGCAAATTGAATTTACATCCATGAGTCTTCTAAGTTAAGCTTTTTAAAGTTGTAGCAGACTATCAAGGGACTTGATTCCTCATTTTAGAATGGCCTACAGAGATGCCTAAATATAGCCGGGCATGGTGGCTCATGCCTGTAATCCCAGCACTTTGGGATGCTGAGGTGGGCAGATCACCTGAGGTTGGGAGTTCAAGCCTGACCAACATGGAGAAACCCCGTCTCTACTAAAAATACAAAACTTAGCTGGGCATGGTGGCACATGCCTGTAATCCCAGCTACTTGGGAGACTGAGGCAGGAGAATTGCTTGAACCTAGGAGGTGGAGGTTGCAGTGAGCCAAGATCACGCCATTGCACTCCAACCTGAGCAACAAGAGTTGCTCTGTCTCAAAAAAAAAAAAAACAAAAAATGCCTAAATTGGTTTAAAGTCAAAAATACTTTCTCCTAGATCTTATATATATGTCTATTAGTGCACATCAGTTGAATTGTCACAAATATACTAAAATTGTCTAAGCACATGTGAGCCCCAACATACAGTGCAAATATTAATCCAGCCCTTTTGCTGTGGCACTGCTGATGTAGGAACTGGAATGGAATAGGCTGTCTGATACTTCACCAGCATGTGAGTACATGCTGACACACACACAATACTATTCAATCACAATGGCTCTTAGAACTCACCTGCTTACATAGGGCCACAGCCTTTCCCACTATTTTGAGTTGTCTCCAGCCTAGTTGTGAGCCATTTGTGTTCAGGTACATAATCCTTTGTGATCTTCTTTCAGCACTTCTTGTAATGGTCATAGGCACTCCTGCTGATGGTACTCTATGTGAGAATGCAACTCGGGTGGATGGAGATATTGTCTGCTCTGGCCACCTGAACCCTTAGGGTACCTTGCATGGTCACACTGTGTAAGTGGGAAGAATAACCTTCATCCTAGGTCTTCCTGCCAGCACTACTTATGCACTTGGTCTAAAAGGTAGCTTCTCTGTTATAACCAAGCAAGTCAGAAGGAAAGTGCCATGCTCTGAGTTCCAAATTAAAAGTCCTTTATTAGCTAGTGACCAAGAGACAGCTAACACTCAAAATTCTCTTGGCCCTGAGGAAGGGGCTTGATTTCCCTTTATACCTTGATTTAGGTAGGGGAGGGGGAGCCTAGCTGAAGCAGAATTTTACAGAAGCAGAACAAGCAAGTTAGATAAGGAAGCTGGTAACCAGGGGGCAGGAGGTTCCCAGGATTGTTGGTTGCTAAGGGTATTTCCATACAATCATCAAGGGGAATAGCAGGGGGAACTTTCCATACAATCAATCACCTAGAAGGGTATTCACAATAGCAGGTAGACTTGCCAAGCAAGATGCAGTTACAGTGGTTACAGGTACTGTGAACTGCGTGAACCACTCTTAACTGGTACAAAGCTTTGAGTGCAGCATGACCCTACAATGCACCCGTGGGGGATGTGGCAGGGAGGGAGAAGCTAAGCTGGAGCTTGCTGCTGATACAGAGTTGGTTAGGCTAACACAAACTAGGTTATTACATCTCAATAGAAGATACACCACATATAATGATACATTGATTCCCTTATCACTTTGGGTTGCTGGGCAGAACCTGGGGGTAGTGAGAGCCCCTAGGATAGTTTCCATAGTCATTAATAGTTTCATCTATTTCCCCTAGAGCGTTCAATTTTTTTTATTGTTTTTGTTTTGAGATAGAGTCTTGCTCTGTTGCCCAGAGTGGAGTACAGTGGCATGATCTTGGCTCAGTGCAACCTCCGCTTCCTCAGTTTAAGTGATTCTCCTGCCTTAGCCTCCTTAGTAGCTGGGACTACAGGTGCACACCACCATGTGAGGCTAATTTTTGTATTTTTGTTAGACATGGGGTTTCACCATGTTGGCCAGGCTGGTCTTGAACTCCTGACCTCAGGTGATGTGCCTGCCTTGACCTCCCAAGGTGCCGGGATTATAGGTATGATCCATCATGCCCTGTCTACCCAGAACATTCAAATATTATTCCCTTCTGTGTGGCAGTTGTGTGAAGTATATTGGGGACTACTGGTTAAGAAAATCTTTGAAGAACATAGACCCTTGAGGTTCTTGGTTGTTTTTTTTTTTTTTTTTTTTTTTAGATAGAGTTTTACTCTTGTAATTCAGGCTGGAATATAATGGTGGGATCTCGGCTTGTTGCAAGGTTCAAGCAATTCTCTTGCCTTAATTTCCTGAGTAGCTGGGATTACTTGTGCCCACCACTGTGCCTGGTTAAGATTTTTTTATATTTTTAGTAGAGACAGAATTTCATTATGTTGGCCAGGCTGGTCTCAAACTCCTGACCTCAGGTGATCCACCTGCCTCTGCCTCTTAAAGTTCTGGGAATACAGGTGTGAGCCACCATGCCCAGCCTGTGGTTCTTCTAATCTGTTTTATGGAGACACTAATTAGTGAGACTGCATATGTGAGAAGATGCCATCCAAGTTTTCCCTCTTATCTGTTCATCTCAAAGACATCATCAAAACATTTCCTTCCCACAAAAGGAAAAATGAACACAAAAAAATACTTTTTCTTGCCCAAAATTAAAGACCTCATGAATCAGAGATTTTTTAAAAAAAGAAGTGTCTTTCGATACTTACTATAAATATCCAATTTCTAGATACAACCTAGCTAAGAATGCTAGATTACATTAAAATATATTACTGTAATACTTTAAATACATTGGATTATTTAAAGCTTCACTAAAATATTAAAATAAAAATTATTACACAACATAGAAATATTAGAAAATACAGTAAGCTGATGTAATATAGGCTGAGACATTTATATTCAATTTCGTTCTTTTCTTCTTCTTTAGTGAAAAAACCCTGAATTTGTTCAGGGTCATAATGTGTGTTGGCAGGGGCAATACACCGAGAATCGTGAGCATATTTTCAGAATCTTGCTAGGTATGCCAAGAATGCAAGGTCCCCCACTGCTGTCTTGATTCAGGCCATTTTTCAGGGTTGTTTTTGCAGCACGCAACCTTGAGGGATGAAGTATGGCTTACAGAACCCAAAGCATGCTTGCTTACTGCTTGCTATAAAATGTTGGGTTTCCCCAAACTCAGTGCTCTTCTCCTGTAACACACCCCATTGCATGTGTAGGCTTTCATCTGGTCTCATGATATTCCTGTGGTATCTGGGGGCCAAGGCAACCTATACAAACATGCTGGAGCTCATCTGGCTTACTGTACCATGATTAGTAAAGATCTAAGTGTCTCTTGTCTTCATTAAGCATTCATGTAACATAACAGGATAACTTAGTAGCTTGTAAGTTAGGTAAAATCAAACTCCAGACCCAACTTGTGGGAAATTAGATTATAGCTAGATTTGATCGGGCGTGTAATTTCTGGCCAAGGACGGTAAGAAGTTGTGAAGACTTCTTAAAACAGTTGAGGTGGCTGGGCTGTACTTTTTCTTTTGTCCATTTTTTTTCTCCTTTTTTCTATTGTTGGAATAAAAGTAAGATTGACTTATCACTAGTAGCCATTATGGACCATGTGGTGATTTTCAAGATGAAATTCTACACCAAGATGGCAGAACAGATTTACAGAAGAAGCGTAAGTCCCTGCTGAACTTTGTGGAGTTTTCATATCCATTTGGCTTACTTGCCTGCCTCTATGTAACTATTTTGGGTGAGAGAATAAACAGTTATATCTTTTTTTTTTTTAGACAGAGTCTCACTCTGTCACTCAGGTGGAGTGCAGTGGTGAGAACATGGCTCACTGCAGCCTCAACCTCCTGGGCTCAAGCAATCTTCCCACCTCAGCCTCCTTAGTAGCTGGAAACACTGCATGTGCCATCATGCTCCGCTAATTTTTTAAAAAACTCTTTGTAGGTTTAGGGTCTTGCCATGTTGCTCAGGCTGATCTCAAATTCCTGGGCTCAAGCAGTTCTCCCACGTTAGCCTCCCAAAGTGCTGGGAATAGAGGCGTGAGCCACCATTCCTGGCCTACTGTTATGTCTTGGTTATAGTCCTTATGGCTCCCCTACTTTTAAAATTATTAAAGAATTTTTTTAAGACAGGATCTTGCTCTATTGTTCAGACTGGAGTGCAGTGGTAGGATGACAGATCACTGCAGCCTTGACCTCCAGGGCTTAAGTGCTCCTCTCACCTCAGCCTCCCAAATAGCTGGGACTGCAGGTGCAAGCCACTGCGCCTGGCCAATTTTTGTAGAAACAGATATTCGCTATGTTCCCCAGTCTGGTCAGGGAATTTTTATATAGTGTGAATACCTATTAAATATAATCTTATTCAATTTATTTATTTTAGAGACAGAGTCTTACTCTTTTGCCTAGGCTAGAATACAGTGCTGTGATCATAGCTCATTGCAGCCTTGACCCCCTGGGCTCAAGCAACTCTCCCACCTTAGCCTCTTGAATAGCAAGGACTACAGGTGTGCATCACCATTTCTGGCTATTTTAAATTTTTTCTGTAGAGACAGGGTCTTGCTGTGTCGCCCAGTCTGGTTTTGAATTGCTGAGCTCAAGTGATCCTCCAGCCTGTGTCTTCCAAAGTGCTGCAATTACAGGCATAAGCAACTCTACCTGGCCTGATATCAGTAGTTTTAAATGTTTCTAAAGCATTAGTAATTTATCTGAAGTACCCTATGGACCCCTCTGAAAAACTGATTGAATATAATTGAGGTTCAGCATGTCTGTTGGTCAGGCCTCTGTACCCTTCTCCCACCAATCTTCATTAGAATAGGCTTATTTTTTAAAAATCTTTTTTGTATTAATTGGTCTTGTTCAGATTTCATTTGAGGAAGGCCCCCACCACCATAAGAAAGTGTGAAAACGATTGTGTTAGAGAAATCGTTTATGAAACACCATCTATATGATTATGTAAACTTGAAATTAGGGAACTTTATCTTACGTTGATTACTTGGAATTCATTTGATATCTTTGTATTTGCAAGAATGGAAAAATAGTTTTAATTGTCATGAAATGTGTTTTGGCAGTACCAGAACATGGATTTTCTCTTTGTAAGTAATTTTAAAAGTTTATATTCTTCCCTGAGTACCCATTTGTGAGTACCTATTATTACTATTCTACTGTATGTATTAGTGTCTTGGGAAGAATATGCCCCTTAATGTAGAAGCAGGGATTACAATATTATTTTTTAAGATTTGTAAAACAACTACTAAGAGGATGCTGCAATTAAAACACATAAAATGCTTTTACTGTTGTGCAAAAATTACAACAATTGCTTTAGCTTTTACCATAGTAAACACAGAAAAACTGATAAAATACATAGAGAGTGAAACAAACGTGATTTTTAAGATGATATCTGAAGTAAAATATGATTTGGTTCTATTTTGTTTTTAAGCAGTCATATATGTATATTTCCTATGGGTTCATATCTAATGACATGTATAATAATAAGGAGAGTTGTGAAGCAGTTATACATACTACTTAGTTGTGAGTTTAAACTCCAAGTTTAAATGTGAAGGTGTTTTCTGAGTAATAGATGTTTTTCAAAATTATAATAATGTAAAATTTAGTCTACTAAAATCCTTCAGTAGCAGTAATGCTATTTCTTATGTAGATAGCTACCAGAAAAAAATGCTTTCATGAACCATTCACTATGGTTTCATTTCCTTCTGGTAAAGGAAGATTATGTAGCACAGGGCTTCAGAATCAACAACTGACTGAGGCTGAATAGCAGTTTGAGTAGGGATCTATTTGAAATGTGATAGTGAGACAAAGGCACCAGGGAAAGGAAGGAGATGAGATTCCTCTTTATGGAAGGAGTGGCAAAAATCACATGGCATTAAGTCATGTGATATGGGAGGAAAGTTTGTGACCACCTTTGAACAATCTCCCACAACTCCTTTTTTGTCTGTTTGTTCCAATTGGCTTACATTTCAGAATTAGAAGTCTCTCACTGGTGGGCTAGGAGGAGGAGGAGGCAAACAATTTTTTTTTCTTTTGGAAATATTAAGCACTCCTAAGATTCCACATGAGCTTCACTAAGTTGCCCTAGAAAGATCCAAGAAAACTCAAGTCACAGTCTTTAGAGTCATTAAAAATCAAGAGGCCACAGCATATACTTGTGACTGAGTTCCAGCAACTTAAATAAGGTGTTAGAAAGACTGGTGTGCTGGAAAACTCCTAATGTGACTCTTGTAACTTCTATGTCATTTCTCAAATGTCACCTATATTGTACCCAAGATAGGAGGTCCTCCCACTTCTTTAGTGAAGACATTCCAATTACTGAACAAATTCCGATCAGTAAGATGTCTAATTGCAAAATGAATATTCCAAACTCAATCTTTTCCTTATTTATAAGAAAGCATGTTTAGTACGTATAATGAAAGAATAGATCCCATTGGAAAATCAATAGAAAGTGTAAAAACAAAACTAGAAATAAATTTGTTAAAACAGAACATATATTTAAAAGATTATTACTCAATTGATATACATAAAAGAAAACTTGAGTAAATGGAAAGCTATGCTTTGTTGTTAAATAAAACTTGTCATCATATCAGTTCCCTTCCATTAATTTAGAATTTAAATATAATTCTAATAAAGATTTCCATAGAGATATTTAAAGGAGAATTTGACTCAATAACTGTAATGCATATGTAGAAGGATAACTATTTCGTGCTTCTAATTAAAGATAGTTGAATAAAGCATGCATGTCTTCCTTTACTCCTTGCTAAAATGAGAGTAAATGAATATGATCATATTTTAAAAAGGCATAAATACATAAGGATAACAATATTGGGAGAGGAAACAACAATACCAACATTCTGAAAATTATAAAGAGAAAGTTGTAAAACCATATGATTTGTGTTACAGGCTTGGAAATTGGTGGCACCAGGAACTCCTAGAAATGGGAGTAAGAGTAGTACAAAAAGAGTAGAATTGAATTCAAGTATATATACATATATATATATATTTTTTTTGTTTTGTTTTGTTTTGTTTTTGGAGATAAAGCGTCACCCTGTCTCCTAGGCTGGAGTGCAGCAGCATGATCTCAGCTCACTGCAACCTCTGCCTCCTGGGTTCAAGTAATTCTCCTGCCTCAGCCTCCTGAGTAGCTGGGATTAAAAGTGCACGCCACCACCCCGAGCTAATTTTTGTATTTTAGAGGCAGGGTTTCACCACATTGGTCAGGCTAGTCTTGAACTCCTGACATCGTGATTTGCCTGGGTCAGCCTCCCAAAGTGCTGAGATTACAGGTGTGAGCCACCGCGCCCAGCCTAAACTGCCCTCTTTTCACGTCCCCTGGATGTCTCACAGGAAATGCAATCTTAGCATGTATAAAACTGAACCTGCAGCTGGGCGCTGTGGCTCATGACTAATCCCAGCATTTTGGGAGGCTGAGGCAGGTGGATCGCCTGAGGTGAAGAGTTTGAGACTAGCCTGACCAACATACTGAAACCCCATCTCTACTAAAACTAGAAATAATTAGCTGGGCATGGTGGTAGGCGCCTGTAATCCCAGCTACTCAGGAGGCTGAGGCAGGAGAATCACTTGAACCCAGGAGGCAGAGGTTGCGGTGAGCCGAGATCGGGCCATTACACTGTAGCCTGGGCAACAAGAGCTAGACTCTGGCTCGAACAAACAAACAAACAACACTGAACCTGCAATTTTTCATCTCCTATCTTACCCTCCCAAGTAGCTGGGATTACAGGTGTGGGCCACCACACATTGGCCTCTCAAGGTGCTGGGATTGCAGGTGTAAGCCACCACACCTGGCCTGACAAGTATGTTTAAGCGGAAGTGGGCTCCAAGTCTCCCTAACTAATTCCACACAGCTAGAGTTTGAACTCTTTCCTAACATGGCAGAATGCAGGGCTGGGGGCTGGGGAGGGGGTCAGTTATTCTTTGTGGTGGGTGAAACCAAACGTCTGTGCCCTGGAGAATAATGGGCACAATGGAGGCCCAGGATACTGTACTGAAAACAGGGACATTAAAGCGTAGACTGGATAATTAGTTGTTAATATCCAACAGTCTTCTTTTTAATTCAGTTCCCAGAGCATGACCTATTCTCTTAAGCATTGTAAGACCAATTTTATCTTAAACCTGATCTATTTTCTTAAGCATAATATTAGAAAATTATCAATTGAGGAATCGAGTCAATCCAAGATGAAATTCCTAAAGAGATTGCTCTTAGATGCTCCCTCAAACCAAAACCAAAACCAACAAAACAAAAAAGTGATTGCAGGTGAGGTTCTTCAGGAAATAGACTCTGAAACAGATTAGCTTGCAGGAAGTTAATTAGAGAGCACTCATGGGAAACACACTCATGAAAGGAAGAAAAGGAAAGGAAGCAGGACTGAGGAGAGGTAATTGGGCTATGGTCACACCTGAAACTGATCCCATGGAGATTTCTGAAGTAGGAATGGTTTTTCAAAGTTGTCCTGCATTATGACAGGCTTGGCGGGCTTTTATACCTTCATCCTTACCAGTCATTGGATGAAAGTTGCTCCTAAGGGTAAGACTTTGGTGAGGAAGTTTTCTCTAGTTGAGAGCAATTTTCAGAGCTGCCAAACAGCTAAGTACTGTCTGTGGCAGCACTCCTAGCAGCTGATAAAATAAATTCTTCAGTTCTGAAGCGGGAACTGGGAAGCACCTACCAGATCATCCCACAGTGAATCCCACACTTGTCCATGTACATAGTTTCCCTTTAGCTGTTTAGTATCTGTTTCAGGCAGGAAAGGTTATGCTGTTGTGAAAAATGTAATGTTCTGGCTCAAAGTCAGTTTCAATTTGAGACTAAGGCTTCTTGGCAATAGCCTCTATATTGGAACATTGCTGGCTTTTTGCATGTAGGAAGAGCACATGTTATACCACATACTGATTCTTAAAACCTTTGCTAAAAAGTGACAAGTATCACTTCTGTTAACATTTCATTGGTTAAAGCATGTCACATGGCTAAGCCTAAGGTCCTGAAGTGAGGATCTATCATACCCCCTACATCAGTTATCTATTACTCCAAAGCTTAGTGAATCAACAAAATATGTATTGATGTGTTATTTTTCATATTTTTAAAGGTTGGCTGGGCTCAGCATGTTGATTCTTCTGCTCCTGTGGCATTAGCCAGAATAAGTGAGGTGGCTGCATTCCACTGAGAGCTCAGCCAACGCTAAAATATCCAAGATATGACCTTTTCCCATATATGACAGCTGGTATCAGCTGTTGCTGAGTTAAATATTAAGTTGAAATATTTCAGGAGATAAAACACAAGAGGAAAAGTAATAGAGAAATGATAAGAAAATAAGAGGATCAGTCTGGAAAGTCCAAATTTTCATTAATAAGAGATACAAATATAGAGGACAAAGAAAACGGAAGATAAATCACTGTGTAAATAATTTTAGGAAATTTCCCAATAATAAAGGTCATTACTTTTCAGACCACAAAGTCACCCTGATAGCAAAATACCAAGCCACATAATTATGAAATTTCAAACAGTTGGGATAAAAATAAGAGCCTACATGCTACTAAAGAGAAAACATGGTTTCATTTAAAAGATCAAGAATCACAATTTCACTGGACTTAGCAGTAGAAATACTGGAAGTTGGAAGACAAAGGAGATTTGTCTTCAAGTTCCAAGGGAATAAGATTTCCAATTCATAATTCTAAACTCAATTACCTACCTATCACAAGTAAGGGCATATAACAATATTTTTCAGGTATGAAATATCTCAAAATATTATCTTTTATTTACCAAAATAAGGAAGTAAATCAAGAAAGCACAATGCATGCAAGCCAGGAAGCAAGAGATTGATTAGAAAAGACAGAAAAAGGAATATTGCAATATAATAACTTCCTTCAAGGGCAAGCAGTACAGATGAAAAAAGGTGAAATTCATTGAAGACTTAATATATTTGAACAAACTGAGAGAAGATGAATACTTCTAAGAGAGTTTATGTTTGAGTTAAAATGGGTAATTATATGATTCATATTTAAACAACATATACATAGCTGTAAAAATATAACCCTGAATATTGAACTATATTGAAAAGTATGGGTGAGGAAATATGGAAGGGTAGTGGTTTAGAAATGGATGCATGGGATAAGAATTGATTAAAAAACTAAATCCTCATCTCCTGTAGTGGGAGGTAAATAGATAAGTCCTATAACTGAAATATTAAGAACAGAAACTACACATTTTATTTGAAATAGAAAGTATATCTGTATTAATTTGTTCTCGTGCTGCTAATAAAGACATACCCAAGACTGGGTAATTTATAAAGGAAAGAGATTTGGACTCCCAGTTCCACTTGGCTGGGGAGGCCTCATAATCATGGCAGAAGGCAAAGGAAGAGTAAGGCACATCGTATATGACAGTAGACAAGAGGGCATGTGTAGGGGAACTGCCCTTTATAAAATAGTCAGATATCATGACACTTATTCACTATCATGCGAACAGCATGGGAAAAACCTGCCGCCTTGATTCAGTTACCTCCCGCTGGGTCCCTCCCACAACACAGGATTATGGGAGCTACAATTCAAGATGAGATTTGGGTGGGGACACAGCTGAACCATACAAGTATCCCAGTAGAAACCTCTAAAAGAATAGACTCTTCAATTCTGTGAATTAATACATTCTCTTTTTTGCTAAAGTCAATTTGAGTTGCTTTTTTTGTTTTTTTGTTTGTTTTGATTTTTGTTTTTACACTAAAAGAATTTTGTCCAATACATATACACATATTCTCAGATCCCACAAAAGAAATTTGGGAAATATTTTGAAAAACTTCCCACGTGATTTTGATGCATATATAGTGTGGTTTGGGCATCACTACTCAGAAGGATTATAATCAGCAATGAGCTGTGTTCCTTCAGTAAGGAGTCAAATGAACTCATCTTTCAAATTCTGATAGAGATGATAGCTCATGTTCCAGCACACCTCTTCACTTTTCTTCTTATCTTCAGCTTAGGAGGCAAGATTTTATCTCACATATTTAAGTATGAAATAGTGATGATAGGAGCAGAAAGAAACACATTGCTTGCTTGGTGGGGGGGGGGAACCCTAACTAAAAAACAAAGGACTTGAAGAAATCAGGAATTTTGTTATCTGATAAACCCATACATTTCCTCATGTGCTTTGAACTTTCCTGACTCCCTCTGCTCCTTTGCCTCTCTGCCACAAACTTGGAAAAATGTTTTAGTACTTTATTCTTTATAAATAAATCTGAGCAAGGGTAGTGCTTTTATTCTATTAAGACTCTATTTCTTCTGCCAGGAGATATTTTACCAGTTGAACTGAATCTGTAAATTCACTTAATAACATGGCCAACTGGACGGTCTTTATTACTACTTCACCTGATGAACAAATATCTCTCCATTCCAAATCATTCTGTAGAAAGCAGAGTTCTCTTAACTGCTACTGTATTAGTGTTACTGACATAAAATTGGGATTGAAATGCTTAAATAATAAAACCACCAAGTAGTTGCAAACAGGAAGAAAGTCCCATTTATCGATTGCTGCATAACAAACCATTTAAATTTTAATGGCTTAAACAATGGTCAATTTTTAACATCTCACGATTTGTAGCTCAGAAATTTGTGCTGGTCTGTGTGATTATTCTCTTCCACATGGCAGGAACATAAGTCACTCTGAGGAACTAAGCTAATGAGTACACTGGTCTGGAGGGTCCAAGGTGGCTTCGCTTACATGTCTGTCACTTTTCAGGGGATAGCTGGAAGGCTGAGCTGAGTTAGGACTGCTGACCACAGCCTCTATACATGGCATCTGTATTATGATAGTCTCAGGGTAGTTGGAGGTATATGACTGGCCAGGGCTTCCAGAGGAAATGTTCTAAGAGATCTGGGCTAAAAATTCAAGGCTCTGACCCTAGACAGACACAGAAGGTTCAGAATATCTCTTCTGTTATATTCTATGGCCAAGGAAGTCATTAAGGCCAGCCCAGATTCAAGGGAAGGGGAATTAGACTCTTTACTTCTTAAGGAAAAGATTAGCAAAAATTTGTGACTACTTTTAACCTACCACAGAAAATATCACTACACTCACAGTTCTTGGTAGGAAAATCCCATACTACCTACCATCAATCTAGAAGTTATTCTTCCTACAAAAAGATAGAAGAGTTCAGGCAGTGGCTCATGCCTGTTATCCCAACACGTTGTGAGGCCAAAGAGGGTGAATTACTTGAGCACAGGAGTTCAAGACCAGCCTGGACAACATGCAAGACCTCAGCTGTAAAAAAATAAAAAAAAACAGAAAAGTTATCCAAGTGTGGTAGTGTACAACTGTTGTTCCAGCTACTTGGAATGTTGAGGTGGCCTGAGAACTTGAGGCTGCAGTGAGCTGTGATAGTGCCACTGCACTCCAGCCTGGGCAAAAGAGTAAGACCCCCCGAAAAAAGTTGACAAATAGTATGCCACTCAGATCCTTAGAAGACAGAACAACTTGGAAGACATGAGCAAGATACACAGAGACTTGTGATTGAGGCAACTTCAATGATTAGAAAACAAAGTCTTTTTTGGTAATAAGAATCTGAGGTTCAGATTTAACAAGAGCATATCAGAAGAGGCAAAACCTCTGTAGCAATATAATTGAAAAATACTTTACATTTAAAATAAGTCATTTGCAGATGTAATTAATAGTAAGAATTTTCTGATAATCAAAAGTAAGAATTTTCTGAAACCAGTATCATATTTTATATATGAAAAACTTCCCAGTTCAAGGTGGTGAATATAAGAGCAATGAGAAACTCACAAAAGTACAACCTGGAGAATGAAAAATAAAAGAGAATTATGAACATGGCAAGAATTAAGTCAATCTTTTTTTTTTTGAGACGGAGTTTCGCTCTTGTTACCCAGGCTGGAATGCAATGGCGTACGCAACCTCCACCTCCTGGGTTCAGGCAATTCTCCTGACTCAGCCTCCCGAGTAGCTGGGATTACAGGCGTGTGCCACCATGCCCAGCTAATTTTGTATTTTTAGTAGAGACGGGGTTTCACCATGTTGACCAGGATGGTCCCGATCTCTTGACCTCATGATCCACCCGCCTCGGCCTCCCAAAGTGCTGGGATTACAGGCTTGAGCCACCACGCCCGGCCCGAATTAAGTCAATCTTTTTAGCCAAAGATGACTGTATGGAGGATTAAGCTTTTACTGTAAAAATCCTATTGTATTTGTTTTCATAGTCTGCTTATATTCACCATCTAGCTGAAAATATTTTTATCTTAGGCATTATTTCTGACTCAGTAAATATTTGTTGATTGGCTAATTAGACACATGATGCAGGTACAAACGAAAGAATAATAAGGAATGCATAGTTGAGAGTAGCAACACCATAAGATCCTCAGAAACTTTATAATCTGTGTAATAGTTGAAAACAATATTATAAATTAGAATACAAAAAGCTAAACCTTTGTTTCTGCATACCTAATGAACAACTTTAAAGATGCCCCCTATTTTAACATGATGGATTTTAACCTGAAGTTATTTCAAGTGACAGCGAATTTCTTTAAAATGATCTGCCTATATTTTGTTTTTAAATGTGTATAAAAGTATATAAGAATAGTACAGATTCATTTTTTTAGAAGTATTTAATTCAAGCCTATATTTGTAGTTTTAAAAATGTCAATCCACAGAGCATTTTCTTGTCATACATGTGTACCAATGAACCAAAAAGTCAAAAAGAATCACTGTCATCTCTAGCAAAGGAATGGCTCCTTTCCTAACGTTCTTTAAAAGTATGTATTTTACAATCCTTACACCTCATCAAAAGTGGCAGTGGAGTAAATTCCCTGGTTTATGTTGTTGTCACAATTAAAATGGAGGTCCACAAACCACCTCTCTTTTTCCCCAGTGCTTTTCCATTGTTTTCTCCTACTCCCTGAGACATTTGGGATAGTATCACTTGCCGTTTGGTTTATGATTAAGTTGCACGCTCAAGAAGTGGAGCCACTCCCTGGGGCACTCATGGTTGTCACAACAGCTCCTACCTCTGTAGACCTGAGCAGTACACTGGCTGGCTCCTTGGGGTCCATGTCAAGGTCTGGCGGGGGCCTCTGCTTTGGCCTTGGAGTGGTTCTTTTTCTTCGAGGTCTTTTCTTCCTTGCCTTTGACAGTTCCCGTGGTGATGTCATCATGGTCATGACCATTGGATGCATCCTCTCAACTCTCATCAATGCACTGTCCCCGAGAATTCTTGTTATCCAGCCTTTCTACCTGCATGATTATCATTCTTCACTGCATCTTGGCGGGCTCTGCAGCCACCAGGGACCCTGATCTCTGGTTGCACCTCAGGGAGACCGCCCACCTGTCTGGTCCAGCTCTCCCTTAGCTCCACCATCCAACTCAGTCGTAATCTTTGTACTGCCCTGCTCCTGGCTCTAAATCAGGGCTCTCTAGATGCAAGATAACATTCCCTTCTTCTGGGTACCCTCCCTCCATCTCACGTTATTATAAGAGCTTTACATGGTAAGTTATATATCCATCCAAGTCCTTCAGGATTTTCTGCAGGGCCAGCCCAGGCTTGTTGGGCTCACTCTATCCTGGGGACATAACCTTCCAAAAAAGTCCCCAAGTCTGGGGCCCCAAGTGTGGGCATAGCTCCTATGGTCACTCACACTTTCCTGGCTATCATTTTTACTTATAAAATAAAAAATTATAGTCTTGCTACTGACACTGAACCCGTTGATGGTAAAGATAGGCATGTTAGAAAATTTGGTCTCTCAGACTGGCAGGCGCCTCTTGAAGGAATTATATTTCAGGAATAAGAAGAAAAAGATTACAGCTTGTACTAGTTATTAGAAGAGCAGAGCAAGTTACCAAGTGTGATACAAAGAATTCAGGACAAATAGATTTTTAAAAAGAGACTTTCCTAAGAAATGATGGATAACTTTGTGTAACTTGAAATTGGGAAATAATATTCATAGTTTAGCTTCATGAAATGTATTGTAAGTTTGCTCAGCACTGTTAATAATATTAGTCGTATGGCCTGGGATGTGATACAAACTGGAGCCAGGCCAAACATAATCACTATGAATGCTTTTTATTTGTGTGGGATTGTAATTATGCAAATTAAAATTTAGCTATAGTTACTCTTGCCTCAGTGCTGAATGGTTTGTAAAAGTAGCTCTCAGGGAAATTGAAATTATGCTTTCAGTGCACATTGCACCTGTACATCAGGAAAGAGCATGGAGTAAAGTCTGTAGGCATAAAATGTGGCTTTGGTGGGTCTGTATTTTATTGAATTGATAGTGTGGCTTCATGTAAAGATAGAAATCTCTTTGTTGCACAGAGAATTTTTCAGAATTTCCTTCTTAAATATGTATATATTTCTGAATATAAAACTAATATTGCATATTGGAGGAAATCCAGAAATTGCACAACAGTAATATAAGACACCTGTCATTTTGCTACTTAGAGATAGCTGCCATTTATGTCTACTTGCTTTACTTTCCAGTATCTTTTTATGTATTTGTGCGTATATAATGAATATTTCAGAAGTCTGTATAGCATAGTGGTTGAAAGTGCATTTGGCTCTCCATATCTGTGGGTTCCACATTTGTAAATTCAATCAAGTGCAAATTGAAAATATTTTTTAAAATACACAGTAGAAATAATATGACAATAAAAAAATGCAAAGCCCTAACACAGTAAAACAACTATTTATCTAGTATTTATATTATATCAAGTATTATAAGTAATCTTGAAGTGATTTAAAGTATACAAGAGGACATACATAGGTTATATACAAATACTCTGCCATTTTATGTAAGAGACTGAAACATCTACAGATTTTGTTATCTGTAGAGATCCTAGAACCAATCCCCCAGGGATGCTGAGGGATGACTTTTCATATTTTGGAGTCAAAGGGCTTGGATCAAATTTTGGCTTCATTAGCTCTTGTCTATATGATTCCTCAGTTTCCTCATTTGTAACATAGTGGTAATAATTATCTAGGGTTCTTGCAGACATTCAATAATGTAATTCTCCTTAGAACACCCAAGGCAGTGTTCCTTCTTCTCTACTCATCCAAAACTTCTTAAAGAGGGCCTGACTATGGTTCATTCAATGGAAGAGAACTTGCTGTGATGACACATTGGCAGAACATGCCAGAAATCTGCCTTGTAGAGTACCAGAGAAATCTTTCATAAGGAAGTGTTTCATAGGAGGCTCTGTTACAAAACTGCTTGTCAGGGAAGAACAGGTGCCAAGAGAAGCTGCTGTTTGCACTGTATTGCAGGAATATTGCATTATATCCTGGGGATGCCACAGAAACTGGGAGTAAAACCCTTTCCTTCCACAGTGTCTCTCCAGCATCCTTCACTGACAAAACTTAGTGTTGTGTCAGATGGCAAAGAAAAAATATCTAAAGAACCTAGTTCAATTTTCAAATAACAGGCCAAAAGAATGAATTTGGAACTGAGAAAAAATAAATTGATAATTTGTAGTTATTTTAAAACACTTAGAATAGGCCCTGAGATATAGTCAGTGCTCAAGAACTATTAGCTTGGACTATTTCAGTCACATATGCACACAGATGTGTAAAAATTGGATTGCCTCTACTGAAATCACATTTTGTACTCTGAATTTTAGCTGAACATCATATTATGACTGTTTACATCAAAATTTCTTGGAATCCCAATTTTATGTCTATACAATTATCTATAATGAGGAGATATAATTTATTTAGCTATTACACTATTATATATTATGGATTGTTTCTAATTTTCAGTCTGATAATTGATACTGGGTGAATATTCATGTTTTCAATGCATTTGAAGAAAATTTTTTATTTTATAAAAATAATTTTAGAGAAGCGTTCTCACCATGTTGCTTAGGCTGGTCTGGAACTCCTGGGTTCAGGCAATCCTCCCTCCTCACCCTTCTAATGTACTGGGATTACTGGCATGAGCCACAATGCCCAGCCTCAATACATGTTAAATAACTTTTTGTGATTAGCTTCCCAAGGAGAGATTCAAAGAATGAACATTCATAAAATTTTTATGTCTTATCAAATTTCTTTTCAAAAGTATAGTTCCAATTCACATTTACTCTTAAGATTTGCAACTGACACAATAGATTTGATACTACATAATTTTAAACTTTGACTCTTTGACATGAGACAAATAATCTTGTTTGTCTTAATTTGCAGTGTGACTACTAACAAGGTTTCACATGTCATTTTACACTATTTACTCATATTTATATCACAGCATTAAAGATTTGTTTTACTATTTTAAAAGCTTCTTAATATGTGAAGCGTAACAATCCTTTGGCTATTAGATTTTTTACAAAAAGATTTTTCCTCCAATTTAGCATGAGATTTATAATTTTTTTAAAGTACAAGGTTTTACATTTATAACTCAAAAATATATTCCTCATGGTTTTTCCATATCTTTTATGGGAAAATACTTCCACTCCCTTAAGATTGTTTACACCTTTACTTATATATATATTATTTTAGTTTATGATTCTGTTAGAGATTTAATTCTAAGCATCTGAAATTAAGTTTGGTGATTATCTAACATTGTATTTTTAAAAAATCGATTAATTAGGTCATAAAACATGTATTAACTAATTTAAGAAGACTGAAATTATATCAAACATCTTTTCTGACTAGAATGCTATCAAAAAAAGATGAGTAACAGAAGGTATTTTGAAACATTCACAAATATGTGGAAAATAAACAACATACTCTTGAATGGCCAATAGGTCAAAGAAGAACTTAAAAGATAAATTTAAAAATATCTTGGGACAAACACTGGACACGCAACAGATCAAAAGTTATGGTATTCAGCAAAAGCAGTTCTGAAAGAAAGGTGTATAGCAATAAACATCTACATCAAAAAAGAAGGAAGACCTTAAAGCTATGCCTCAAGGAATCAGAAAAACAAAAATGAAGTAAGCCCATATTTAATAGAAGAAAGGAAATAATTAAGATCAGCGAAGAAATAAAATAGAGACTAGAAAAATAAGAAAGATTAATAAGGTTTTTTTTGTGAAGACAAAATTGAAAACAAAAATTAGCTACACTAAGAAAGAAAAGAGAAATCTTCAATAAATAAAATCAGAAATGAAAAAACAAACATTACAACTAATATTACAGGCAGTGGATGGTGGCTCATACCTGTAATCCCAGCACTTTAGAAGGCCGAGGTGGGCAGATTGCTTGATTCCAGGAGTTCAAGACCAACCTGGACAACATGATGAAATCCTGTCTTTACAAAAATTACAAAAACTAGCCAGGTGTGGTTGTGTCATTAGTCCCAGCTACTTGGGAGGCTGAGGCAAGAGGATTGCTTGAGCCTGGGAAAGTTGAGGCTTCAGTGAGCCCTGATAGTGCTACTGCACTCCAGCCTGAGCAACAGAGCAAGACCCTGTCCTGAATAGATAGATAGATAGATAGATAGATAGATAGATAGATAGATAGATAGATAGATAGAACTAGTATTACAGAAATACAAAGGAGATTAAGAAACTGTTATGAACAATTGTTGCCTACAAATTGGGTAACATAGAAGTGGTGGATAAATTCCTAGAAACATAAAATTTACCAAGAGTGAATCAAGAAGAAACAGAAAATCTGAACAGACCAATAATAAACAAGCAGATCAAAACAATATTTTAAAATATCCAATAAAAGAAAAGCCCAGGGTTTGATGCCTTCACTTCTGAATTCTACCAAACATTTAAAGAATTATTAATGCCAATCCTTCTCAAACTCTTTCAACAAATCGAGGAAGAGGGAACACTTCCTAACTCACTTTATGAGGACAGCATTATGTTGATATCAAAGCCAGACAAGCACGCTACAAGAAAAGAAAATCCAGGCCAATATCCCTGATGAACATAGATGCAAAAACACTCCACAAAGTACCAGCAAACTGAACTCAACAATACATTAAAAGGATTATTCGCCATAATCAAGTGGAATTTATCCCTGGGATGAAAGGAAGGTTCAGCACACACAAATCAATAATTATGAAACAAGACATTAACAGAATGAAGGACAAAAACCATATTATTATCTCAAGAGATGCAGAAAATGCTTTTGACAAAATTAAACCTCCTTCCCATGATAAAAGCTCTTAACAAATTAGGTATAGAAGGAATGTTCCTCGACAGAATAAAGGCCATATGTGGCAAGCTTAGAACTAATATCATACTCAATAGGGAAAATGGAAAGCTTTGTTTATAAGATTAGGAACAAGACAAGGATGCCCACTCTCACCATTTCTATTCAACATACTACTGGAAGTACTAGACAGAGCAGTTAGGCAGGAGAAAGAAATAAAAGGCATCCAAATTGGAAAGGAAGAAGTTAAATTGTCTCTATTTGCAGATGACATGATCTTATATATAGAAAAATTTAAGGACTACATAAAAAAACTTGGAACTAAGAAATTCAGTAAAGTTGCAGGACACAAAGCCAACATACAAAAAATTAATAAGGTTTCTGTATACTATTAATGAATTATTTGAAAAGCCAAGAAAATAGTCCAATTTACAATGGCCACAAAAACATGCTTGAAATAAATTTAACCAAGGAAGTGCAAGATCTGCATGCTGAAAACTATAATACATTGATGAAAGAAACTGAAAAAGATACAAATAGATGGAAAAAATCCTGTGTTCATGGGTTAGAATAAGTAATATTTTAAAAATGCCCCTGCTGCTCAAAATGATCTACATATTTGATGCAATTCCTATCAAAATCTCAGTAACATTTTTTACAAAAATGGAGAAAAAATGTAAAAGTAGTTCTTGGCATCTTTGTGGAAAATCAATGGATTGTAAATATGTGGATTTATTTTTGAGCTCTCTACTCTGTTCCATTGGTCTACGTGTCTGTTATTAGGCCATGCTGTTTTCATTAAAGCTTTGTAATACATTTTGAAATCAAGTAGTGTGAATCCTCCAGCTTTGTTCTTTTTTGCTCAAGACTGCTTTGGCGATTAGTAATTCTTGATTGCAGGAAATCTGAGAAATATAAAGAAAAAAATGTAACGTCATTCAAAATTGATCATCAGAGAATGTATCTTAATATCTTGGTGTATCTCCCCCTATTTCCCTGTGCATGCTTAAGAAAAGAAACAATTTTCAGAAATAAATCTTATATATAGTTCGGCATTTTTTTGGTTAAATACATACATATATGGAGTATTTTTATACTATGTAATATTTTAAAACATATTGTCCTTAGAGTCTATGTGGCATTTTAGCATATGACTTTTCCATAATTTAACGAATTCTACATATTGACTATTTATATATAAGCATACCTTAAATTATTTTTTGGCTGGGTACAGTGGCTCATGCCTGTAATTCCAGCACTTTGGGAGGCTGAAGTGGGTGGATCATGAGGTAAGGAGATCGAGAGCATCCTGGCCAGCATGGCGAAATCCTGTCTCTACTGAAAATGCAAAAATAAGCTGGGCGTGGGGTGGTGCAAATCTGTAATCCCAGCTACAGTTTAGCTTTTTTTTTTTTTTTTTTTTTTTTTTTTTGCCAGCTTTCTTTTAAAATAGCTTTTAAAAAGATTTGTATAATTTAAAAAATACTATGAAGAACTTAATTGAGCTTAGGTTAAGCCTAAAATTGATTTGGAAAGAAACAACATCTTGACGATAGTTTGTATTTTAACAAAGGAGCATTTAATCCTTTGCCATTTATTGAAATTTTTATATTACTTAGCAAATGTTTTCTTTAGCCCCCGTACATTTTTAAGGATTATTTCTATGTCTTTTCTGAGTTTGATATTTTTATGTATTGGGATATTTTATGATTTTTACTGCCACTGAGACTAAAATCCTTTTTCCCTTTGAATCATCTAAATTATAATTTCAAGATTAGAGAAAAACAGTATAATGTGGTAATTAAAAGCTCAGGTCCTGTAGCCAGGCTTTCCCATCTGTATCTAAATTCACCTCTTACCACCTGACTTGGGCAAGCTGGCCATGCTGGATATTTTCCTTTCTCCCCTCCAGTCCTCTCCCTGCTCTGCATCCTGCTCTGGGTCCCTAAGGTTCCCCTTGCTGGGGCTTCCTTGCCTTCTGGCTTCCAGTTAGGTTCAGCCAATGAGGGTATTGGCAGGAAATCAGAGTGGAGGGAAGTGGAGGGAATGTATTTATTTCCAAGATTTCCTCCCTGCTTAACTGGTGCCAGTGGCTGTGTCCTGCCAAAGGCTACAGCTCTTATCAGAGGTCCTCTCCACACAACTACCCTTCAGGTTTGCACTTGGTCACATTTCCCTGCTGTTGCTAACCTAGGGTGCTGCAAGATCCTCTGGGGTTTTTCTAACACATGCCCATGCCTGGGTAATGTCCCTGTTATCCAGCCTGAGTGTGTCATCTGCTTCCCACCAGGATCTTGACTAAAAGCAAATAGCACACAGGAATAGTACATATCCTTGTCATTTTTCTCATATCATTGGGAATGACTCTTGGCTGCCATTATGATTATAATTTTGGCAATCAATGTAAGATAGGCATTCTACAGTATGTTCAGGAAGTATCATTCTCTTTGTAATTTCCTGAGTTTTATCAGGAAAGACTGTTGAATTTTATCCTCTGAATATATATATATATATATAGTTTTTAATTTGGACTTATTAATGTTATTTTAAATTTTGAAGTTTTCTATCAATAAATCATCCTTTCATTCATACCTGGGATTATCCAAATTAAATTTCCTTTGCTAATATTTTATTTTAGGTTTTTAAAAATCATTTTAACTGAATGCTAGATATGTTGAGGCCATCTAAAACAACAGGCTTAGGAAAAGTAATACCTTAAACTGACCTTTGTTTAAACATGCGTCACTTTGAATAACTGAAAATTTTAATAGCCTTTTATCACCCAAAGTTCCTTTTTGTGCTGTTTCCTATAGTTTGTAGTCCAGAAGCAATTGGCTTATGCAAGTTTTAAGAAGGCATATTTGAGAAGGGTGGCGTGGGAGTGGAGGAGACAGACCACAGCATGATGTCTAGGAATTATGACTAAGCCAGAGTGAAGAGAGTATAAAGTAATTGTTTTCCTCCTTGCTTTTTTTCTGTATTTGAAAAACCACTCTGTTTTTCCTAACATGTTTCCTCTTGGATTTAGAGACTAGGCCTTAAGTTTATAGCACTTGGTAATTGCAATATTTCTTACCTATTATACGTTGCAATACCATTTTATTTCAATCATGGAATTTTATTTTTGGTTTCCATGAGTCAACTCCATCATAGCAGGATCCTGAGCACAATAATCTCCTAAAGATAAAAATAATCGTGTTTAGTATTTTCATGAGTCATTACACATTTGGTGCGAAGCACTTGAAACACTGGAATCATAACATATAATTGCTGAACCATTGACATAAGGAAACTGACACTATTTAGTTCTGTCCCCAAAGAGTCTGGCATTGAAACAAAAGTAAGATTACAAAGATTATATTGGAACTATTAAATGAGATTCTACTTGATTTCATGTGACTTAATCTAAGGGCAGAATCTGCAAATATGAAACTTTACAGGCCAGGCATGGTGGCTCATGCCTGTAATCCCAGTACTTTGGGAGGGCAAGGTGGGTGAATCACTTGAGGTCAAGAGTTTGAGGACAGCCTGGCCAACATGGTGAACTACATGTTGTCTACTAAAAATACAAAAAAATTAGCCAGGTGTGGTGGCACATGCCTGTAGTCTCAGCTACAGAGAAAGCTGAGGCAGGAGAATCACCTGAACCTAGGAGACAGAGGCTGCAGTGAGCTTAAATTCTACCACTGCACTCCAGCTTTGGTGACAGAGCAAGACTCTGTCTCAAAAAAAGAAACTTTGCATTTTCATCTAAAATTTTTTGTCAGGCAGTACCTAGTAATGACAAAATGTTTTTATTTGTAATCAAAAATTTACAAATAACATAGAAGAATTAGAATTTGTTTGGAGAAGAGGCAAGTTTCTAAATTGAATAGTGGAGAGTTTACTTTTTGATGTGTTTTCTTATTTATCATCCCTGGTCACTTCCCACTCCCTAGCTAAGGATATTTCCTTACTCTGAACCCACTGGCATGTGAGAATTCCATTCCCACAGTAAACTTGCTTTATAGGCTCTCTTTTCTAGTATTCTTTTGTGGTTTAGAACTGCGAAATCAAGTGTGAGAACATACAATATCTAATAAAAGTCAGCATTACTGAATGAACTCATTAAAGCCAAGTGGGAATTGCAAACTCCAAAAATCAAAACATCTGAACATCTGTTAAAACTCAATCTGTGTTTCTTCTTTGAGAAAAATAATAAATCTGATCAGCTCTCGATATAGCATCTGAAAAGAATAAACAAAAGAGCTAGATAAGAAAAATTAATTTGGCAGATGGTTCAATAAGTTAGCAACTGGCACAATTGTTGCAAAGTTTCTATAACTTTTTTGAAAAGTAAATGTAAAGCAAGAAAATTCCCTAGCAACAATAAAGTGAAATCAAGAATTACATTTACCAGTAGCATAAGAGGTAAAAAAATGAATAAAAACATCCAACTTATGTGTGAAGAAAGTCTACTGACATGTATTTTATCAGTACATATTTTAATCAGAAAAGTTAAAAGTTTTTAAATTTTATTTAAAATTGTCTATTTAAGATTTATTCTTTACAAAGTACTGTTTCCTGCTGTAAGAAAAGGCCTTACTGTGACTTGATCATTATACATTGTATGCATCTTAAAGAATTTCACATGTACTCCATAAATATGAAGAAATATAATATATGAAAAACAGGCCTTATGAAGTTGCTTTTCATTCTTCCCTCTTTTTTTTTTGTATACTTTTGCAATTTGCTTTGTCTCACAATGGCAAAATGAAACGTTTGTATTATTTGTGAAAAAGTCAGGTTTCTGTAGAACATATGTCATACACATGCAAAAGACATCACATAGTTCAGTGTTGCTGTAAGTATTACATTTAGGCCAGGTGCGGTGGCTCGTGCTTATAATCCCAGCACTTCAGGAAGCCACAACAGGAGGATTGCTTGAGCTCAGGAGATCGAGACCATTCTGGAAAAACATAGTGAAACCTCACCTCTATAAAAAAAATTTAAAAAATTACCCTGGCATGGTGGCGCATACCTGCAGTCCTAGCTATTTGGGTGACTGAGATGGAAGGATCACTTAAGTCCAGCAGGTGGAGGATGCAGTGAGCCATTACCATGACACTGCATGCCAGCCTTGGTGACAGAGCAAAACCTTGTCTCAGAAAATAAATAAATAAATAAATAAATAAAAATAGTACATTTAACTCTTACTGTCTAAGAATAGACAAATTCTCAACTCTACTATCATAAGTATTTACCCTTGTTCTCTCTATAGCCTCCAAATTAAGGTGTGATTTCATTCCTCTACCCCAGAAATTCTTAATATATTCATGTGATAGCAAATTAAAAAAAAATAAGAAAAAAATTCATGATCAGTTTACATGCTTTATTTTAGGGAATATAATTTTATTACAAAGCCACTGTTCTTAAGTTACCTCAGTGTAGGTGTCAAATGGTATCAGATATACCTACATGGCTGGGCCCCACAAACTGGGATCCTGAAACGTCAGCTCCACACCCATCCCATCCTCTTCACTGTACTTTCACCTCAAGTAGAACACTCAAGGGAGGAGGGATGCTCACAAAATTCTCCTTGACCTTTCATTTTTGTTCTCCATATCAGATGCTGCAAATAATACTGTTTCAAGCCATCTGGTTTTTGAGCTCCCAGGTATAGATGTATCAAGTATGTCTGGTATTTTTGTGGAAACCATCTGGAAACATAAATACAAAGGCCTGCTTCAAGGTATGAGAGACAGCTCTCCATGTGGAGAGCTCCACCTCATTCGCTTTTACACAAATGCTATTTCCATGCCTGCTGCCCTTTCAGTTCCAAGTTTTGGTGTCATATTCTATGCTGTTGTCTTTTAGGCATCTAGACTCTGAGCTGGGATTGAGACTGAACTCCTAGATTATTTCAGTGTTCTCCCATTCATGTCTTCTTTCTCACAAGTCCCCTTTCATCTTCTTTGCCTCTTTTTGCTCCTCCCTCCCTTGTCATCACAACTCCAGCTGCCCCCAGATTCCTTCTAGACAATTTCACTTTCTTGTCAAGGTTTTTCCAGACCTTGTTTTTAGTTTGGGAAAGCAAATAATAGAGAAGATGCTGTCTTGAGACACATGGTATTTCCATGTAGCCTTTTAAAAGGTGATACTCTATATAATAATTTCTTTAAAAATTTACTTTTTTTTCCACAAAGTCAAAAGTTTGTTTACTTAAACATGTTAAAAACCAAGGTGGTGCAAAAGGGTTATAAAATTAAAATTGCATTTTCCTCCCTCCTTTGGTTCCTATTTATGTGATTGTTCATCTCCGAGGAAACTCCTGCTCTTGGTCCTGTGTAATTTTCTAGAAATAGATAAGAAGATATGCATATTTTTAAAAAATTATGATCATTTTGCATCAGTGCTAACATACTGTATACCCTCTTTTTTGTCTTGATTTTTTGTTGGCAAAAGAATCAATTTCCCCTTTACCTTTCTGTTTATTTTTCTTCTATTTTTAAATTATATTTTTTCTATTTTTTTTGTTCATTTCCCTATTTCTTTCACAGGTATGGATACCTTTCTGTTTATTATCTTTTTGTACTGGTTTTGTATTATATCCTTTATAATACTGAATAGCAATGGGAACATTTTCACTTTCCCTGATTTACAGTGGCTGCTTTATTAAATATGATGTTTACCATACTTCAAAAATAATATCCTCTGTTAGATGGAGGAAGTCTATTCTTAGTTTGCTGTGAATTTTTACTGTGAATAAAATGTGTAAAAAGTGTAAAATTTTATCATGATATTTTAAGTCAATAGAGATAATTATGTGATAATTTTCTCATTTCAAGGCATACCTCAGAGATATTGTGGGCTCTTTTCCAGACTATAAAATAAGTCATATGAATTTTTTTGTTTCCCAGTGTTTATGCAAGCTACGTTTATACTATACCATAGTCCATTAATTTTACATTAGAATTATGTCTAAGAAAACAATGAACATAGCTTAATTTAAAAATATTTCATTGCTAAAAATGTTAACAATCATCTGAACCTTCGGTGAGTCATAATCTTTTTGCTGGTGGTAGGTCTTGCCTTCATCTTCATAACTTCTGGACAACTTGCCGAAGCTTCTACATTAGCACTTGCTGCTTCCCCTTGCATTTTTATGTAATACAGATGGCCTCTTTCCTGCTGATTAATCAGGGTGGTAGTTGCTGAAGGTTGGGATGGCTGTGTGGATTTTTGAAAAGAGGACAGCAATAAAGTTTGTTTCCATCAGTTGACCCTTGCTTTCAGAAAATACTTCTCTATGGCATGCATTGCTCTTTGTTTGAATTTTACCCTCAGTACAACTTCTTTCAAAATGGGAATCAATCCTTTCAAATCCTGCTGATGTTTTATCAATTAAGTTTATATAATATGCCAAATCCTTTGCTTTCACTTCAGCAATGCTCATAGCATCTTCACCAGGAGTAGATTCCATCTCAAGAAATCATTTTCTTTGCCTATCCATAGGAAGCAACTCCTCATCAATTCAACTTTCATCTTGAGATTGCAGCAATTCAGGCATATCTTCAGACTCCATTTATAATTCTAGTCCTTTTGCTATTTCCACCACATCTTTAGTTACTTCCTTTACTGAAGTCTTGAACCTGTCAAAACCATTATGAGAGATGGAATCAACTTCTTCCAAACTCTTGTTATGCTGATATTTTGGCTTCCTCCCATGAGTTACAATTGTTCTTAATGGTGTCTAAAATGGTAAATCCTTTCTACAGGTATTCCATTTACTTTGCCCTAAGCCAGCAGAGGAACTATTACATATGGCACCTATAGTCTTATGAAATGTGTTCAATAATGAGACTTTAAAGTCAAAATTACTCCTTGATCCATGGGCTGCAGAATGGACGTTGTATTAACAGGCATGAAAACAACATTCATCTCCTTATATATCTCTATCAGAGCTCTTGGGTGACTAGGTGCATTGTTATTGAGTAGTAATATTTTCAAATTTTGAAAGAAATCTGGCCAGGTGTGTTGGCTCACACCTGTAATCCCAGCACTTTGGAGACCGAGATGGGCAGACCATGAGGTCAGGAGATCGAGACCAACCTGGCCAACATGGTGAAATCCCATCTCTACTAAAATACAAACAATTAGCTAGATGTGGTGGTGCGCACCTGTGGTCCCAACTACTTGGGAGGCTGAGGCAGGAGAATCACTTGAACCAGAGAGGTGAAGGTTGCAGTAAGCGGAGGTGGCGCCTGGCAACAGAGCAAGACTCTGTCTCAACAATAAATCTCAACAGTGGGCTTAAATGATTCAGGAAACTATGCTGTAAATAAAGGTGCTGTCATCCAGGCTTTCTTGTTCCATTTGTAGAGAACACAGGCAGGGTAGATTTAGCAGAATTCTTAAAGATCCTAGGATTTTCAGAAAATTCTAGGATTCTGAAAATCCTAGGATCCTGAAGAGTTAGCATTGGCTTCAATTTAGAGTCACCAGATATATTAGTCTCTAATGAGAGAGCCTGTTCTCGGAAGCTTTGAAGCCAGTCATTGACTTCTCTGTAGCTATGATAGTCCTTCATGGCTTCTTTGACTATAAAGCTGTTTCATCTACATTAAAAATCTGTTGTTCAGTTCAGTCACATTCATGAATGATCTTCACTAGGTCTTTTAGATGACTTGCTCAAGCCTCTACATTAGCACTTGTTGCTTTACCTTGCATTTTTATATTGTACAGATGTCCTCTTTCCTTAAACCTCATGCACCAACCTCTGCTAGCTTCCAAGTTTTTTTTCCTGCAGCTGCCTTACTTCTTTTAGCCTTCATAGAATTGAAGAGAGTTAGGGTCTTCCTCTAAATTAGGCTTTGAATTAACAGAATGTTATGTCTGTTGTGATCCTCTATCCAGAACACTTAAACTTACCAATTAGCTATAAGGCTATTATGCTTTTTTGTATCTTCCCTGGATAGCACTTTTTTTTTTTCAGATGGAGTTTTGTTCTTCTTGTCCAGGTTGGAGTGCAATGGTGTGATCTAGGCTCACTACAGCCTCTGCCTCCCAGGTTCAAGTGATTCTCCTGCCAAAGCCTCCCAAGTAGCTGGGATTACAGGCATGTGCCACCACACCCAGCTAATTTTGTATTTTCAGTAGAGGAAGAGTTTCACCATGTGGGTCAGGCTGGTCTTGAACTCCTGACCTCAGGTGATCCATGCAGCTTGGGCTTCCAAAGTGTTGGGATTATAGGCATAAGCCACTGTGCCCAGCCTGGAGTAAGTAGTACTTTTAATTTTTTTTCTTTTTTTTTCCTCTCTCTCTCTTTTTTTTTTTTTGAGAAAGGCTCTGTTGCCCAGGCTGGAGTGCAGTGGTATGATCTCAGCTCACTGCAACTTCTGCCTCCTGAGCTCAGGTGATCCTCTCACCTCAGCCTCCTCTGTAGCTGGCACTGGGACTGCAGGTTCATGCCACCACACCCAGCTAGTTTTTTTGTATTTTTAGTAGAGACAGTGTTTTGCCATGTTGCCCAGGCTGGTTTCAAACTCCTGGGCTCAAGGGCTTGGACTGCCTTGACACCCACAGTGCTGGGATTATAGGCATGAGCCACTTTGCCTGGCCTAATTTCTTTCAAGAACTTTCCTTTGCATTCAGAATTTGACTGTTTGGCACATGAAGCCTAGCCCTCAGCCTGTCTATGCTTTTGACATATCTTCCTCTCTAAACGTAATCATTTCTAGCTTTTGATTTAAATTAAGAGACATTAAAATCTTCCTTTCCCATAAATACTTAGAGGCCATTCCATAATCCTAGAAAATGTTTTGCTTTTGCAAGCATTTTTCTTGGTTAACTTTACTAATTTTTTCTTGCATTGGCTTTTATGAATAAATTAATATTTATTCGTATGTTCATTATTAGTTAATCTTTACTCTGTTCCTTATAGTACCTTTCTTATATTTTCCATAGTTTTCTTCTTCATTTTAACATGTATGTGATTTGTGGATGAGATTTATAGTTTCAAAACATATGTTTTACATTAAAAAAATTATTCAGGGGAGTGGGGAGGTTGAGGAGGGATAACATGGGGAGAAATGCCAGATATAGGTGACAGGGGGATGGATGCAGCAAACCACATTGCCATATATGTACCTATGCAACAATCCTGCATGATTTGCACATGTACCCCAGAACCTAAAGTACAATAAAAAATTATTTATGATTCAATTGAAATAATGACCAGAGCTTTTTTCTACCTAGCTTCTCTATTAATATTGTTCACTTTGTATTTCACCATCTCCATAAAATTTTAGTCAGTAGTTTTTCATGTATTTTTCTCTATTATTTTAGGACTTTAATTTTGTGATTTTTACATCTATTTCAAAATTCAAAATGTACAAAAGTGTCTATAGTAAATTTCTCTATCATTCTTATAGATCTCCAGTTCCATTCTCCTCTGGAGGTTCCAAACTTGTCAATTTTTTGAATAGGAGGAGGTAGTTAAGCAAGAAAAGATGTTCTAATAAAACTTCCAAATACATGTCAATATGAGCTGAGAAAGACCCTATGTATAGTTACAAATGCCCAACTTTCAGAGATGTCAAGATTAACTGAGACATTAAGCACTTATGATCACTGGGGTATAATAAATGCTCAGCCAATTGAAAAATACAAACCCTCTTGTCTTTATTATTTATTAATGCCACTTGAGGCTGGATAGTAGCTATGAATACAGACTTACTTAGGGAAATTTATTTATTTAATTAACAATAAAACAAATATGTCTTACAATAAAATAAATAAAAATTAAATAAGACACTCCTGGATTAGAGTCCCTCTGTTGCCATTTTTAAATTGTGTGATGTTGGACAGTCATTTTAATCTCTAGAATTTTCAGATTGACCTCCTATGATACAGGCATCATAATAATACTTACCTATTAGAATATTGTCAATTAAATGAAATCATGGATGTAATGAATGTATATATCTAAATCATAGTATTGCCTTGAATATAATCAGCACTCAATATGTATCTTATTATTATTTTGTTTGTTGTAGTAATTAATGATATTATGATTTTTAAAATTGTATTTCTTTGGCAGGGTCAGTAATTGATTCAGTTTAGACTGGAAAGATAGATTGGATGTAGACAAGAAATTTTTAAAACTGACAGGAATGTGGTTCTCTTAGCCTTAGGCCATAGGAATATTTATATTCAATTAGTTTCTTGGGTGTTACTATACTTTAAAAATGTAAAATGTATTTGTGTTCATTTTACAGAAAATGAAAATAGAGCTGCCTAAATAATAGATAGTCAATCTATTGGTTCCTCAGGGACCTTAGAGATCAAGAGAATCACAGCCACGTTACTACATACTGCCTTATTTAACTTTCTGTTTCTCCTCGACACCAGCTCCAGACAAGACCACAGACTTCAGCTAAGCATATAATGGTTGGGAGAAGGCAGGAGTAGGTGGGGAAGACTGATCTGGGTAGGAGGTAGGCTGATTGCCAGATTCCCCAGGGTGATAGGGAAAGCTTTTTATTATAATTTAGTAGAAAGCCTTATGCCAAAAATGTTTCCATAAATAAATACAAATGTTGGTTCTTGTTGAAAAATGCAAATCAGATGGTTTCAACGTTTTAAACCTTACTTGGAATACCTTAAATAACAAGCACAAACATTTATGTGTGTACATATATACATTTAAATGTATACCAAATTAGGCACATAGAAAATGTATGAGAAAATATATTATAATAGGCCCCCACCGGCGTCCTGACATCAGGCTGAAATGCAAATCAAATAATGCAACCCTTGAAGCGCTGCAGGAACTTTCATCACCACAGCAAGTATTCATTAGACCTTTCTTTAGGTTGTATTTAAACAATTGCAGCCAAAGGCAGGCAGAAGTAAACATCTGGTCTGTCTGGCTATATCATTCCTATTCCAAAATATTAATCTTCTACTTAGAGGGCATCAAAACAATCTTGGGCAGATTAAATATGCCAGTATCTGATCCAAAGTCTGACTGTTCTAGATGAAGTAGAACTGATCAGATGTGTTTTCTCGACTGCTGAAGCACATATTACAAGGCTTTCTTAGAACTAGGATGTTGGCGTAAATTATAGGGACCTGGTGGTTGAGTCGAACTAAGATTGTTCATTCCTCATAAAACATCTGTAGAATATTTGGATATTACTTGATTGGCATAGATGATGAATATATGTAATTTTCTTTATTAAAGCTTTCCTATGGGAGCCGCGGTGGCTCCGGCCAGTTGTCCTGGCGCTTGAGGGGGCAAGGCTATGAGTTCAAGGCCAATCTGAGCAACATAACAAGCTCTGATTGATTATACATACATACATACATACATACATACATACATACATACATACATACATAAATAAATAAATAAAAGCTTTCCTGACAAAACCAAAATATTTTCTGAGCTATGGTGGCCAATTCACTTCTAAATAATGAATTCCTGGGAATGAAAGACTGTATTCTAAGACTATTGGCTGGTCTAACAAATTGCAAACTTTTCCAAATACAATGTAGATTGAGGACAGATTTCATATTTGAGTTATAAATCATTATTGAAAATTGTTTATGGATAAGAAAAGAGAATGTCAATAGAAATAGTAACTATAATGATTATCATTATTATGTGTCTTGTATCTCATACGTATCTTTTATAAATATACATTATAAGCCCCTCAAGTAGTTTCATCATAAAGTAACTTGGAGGTGGTTGGAGAGCTAAGTAGTGGCAAAAGATGGGACTTAAAAGCAGGTCCCATGTTCTGCCTTAAAAAAGTTCTGGGCATGGTGGCTCGTACCTATAATCCCCGCATTGTGGGAGGCCAAGGCAGGAGGCTCATGTGAGGCCAGGAGTTTGAGACCATCCTGGGCAACATAGTGAAACCCTGTCTCTACAAAAAATAAAAAGCAATAATATGGGTGTGGTGGTGCACACTTGTAGTCCCAGCTTACTCGGGGAGTTGAGGCAAGATGATTGTTTGAGCTCAGGAGTTTGAGGCTGGATTGAGCTATGATTGGGCCACTACACTCCAGCCAGAGCAAAACCCTGTTTGAAAAGAAAAAAAAGAGAAAGAACAAGAAGGAAAAGAAGGACAGGAGGTGGAGGAAGAGGAAGAAGTGGTGGCGGTGGCAGAGGAGGACCTCTTTTTCTGATTGGGAAATGATTTATTATATTCTAAAATTAAATGAAGTACTTAATAAAATGAGATGTTATGACCCATAGACACCTTTAGAAAGCTTAGAATGAGGTGCAAATGACTCCAAATTTACTGGTTTATGTTACTGTTTCACAATTTGGCCTTGGTTAAGAGTGTTCCAGTGAAGCACTTGAATAACTCTGTGGAAACTCTCATTGCCACAAATGGAAAAAATAGTCCAGGTGCATATTTTAGTAACAGCAGTTATTATGTAAGTGAAAGATTACACAATTAATTTATAAATAAACACTTCATTTATGAGTAGATAAACTATGAACAGATAAACCACACTGTGCTATGTGTAGGTGGTAGAGATGAATAAGGTATGTCTTCTGCCCTTAAAAACTGTGCATTCTGGTAAAATGAAGTGTGAGTGAATATGCTCACTTATGCCTGGGAGCTAGGTATACATGAATGGTGGATGCACTTAGAGATCTTATAATGCCGTTGGTACTGGAGTCTGTAAACGTTTTCATGAATGCTAAAGCTGGATTTAACATTTACTAGGTTAACATTAGAGGTAACAGCATGCCAGGGCTGCTAATGGGAAGGGAACTAACACTGGAGGAAGTTCATGATCTCAAAAAGCACCTCTGGATATAAAATTGTTGAAAGATAATGATAAGAGAAGAAGAGAGCTATAAGAGTTCAGGGACAAATCAAAGGACAGAAATCAAACCCATGATGGAGCTGTTGGCAATTCTAATCTCTCAGTAGGCACAGAAAAAAATCAGATGTTGAAAGCTCTGGGACAAAAACTCAGAAATTAGATGAGTGGTTATATGCTATGTTAAGTGCACATGTGGTTTCCTATCAGGAACATGGTTTTATTGTATTCTTATGTGATATATATTATTATTGTTTAAAGGAAACTGGAGCCAAGAAATCACCATGGAGATGTCTCCAGAATGTTTGCAGGTAGGGGAAACTTAGCTGGCTGATTTAGCTACAAACCATGTCTTCTTCTGTCACCAGGCATCCTGAGGGCCAGAGGCACTCAGCATACATAGAAGGCACTAACCTAGTCATTTTCAACCCTATCTTCACATCAGTGTGACCTGGGGAATTTTAGACACATACCAATATAAAGGTCTGTTCCCCAGAGATTCTGAATTTGGGATGGGGCCTGGGTATCGGCAGTTTTTAAAAAAATAAATAAACTTTTTTTTAGAGCAGTTTTAGGTTCATAGCCAGATCGAGTGGAAAATACAGAGCATTCCCATATAGTCCCTATCCCTAAACTTACATCTGTCAACATCCTGCACCCATGGTACATCAGTTATAATCAATAAACCTACAATGAATACCATTATCACTTGAGATCCATAGTTTACATGAGGGTTCACTCTTGGTGATGTATATTCTATGGGTTTAGACAAATGAATAATAACATAAACTTACTATCATAGTATTATAAAAACGAGCAATTTTTTTTATTTTTTATTTTTTTGAGATGGAGTTTTGCTCTTGTTCCCCAAGCTGGAGTGCGGTGGTGCAATCTTGGTTCACTGCAACCTCTGCCTCCCAGATTCAAGTGATTCTCCTGCCTCAGCCTCCCAAGTAGCTAGGATTACAGGCATGTGCCACCAAGCCCAGCTAATTTTTGTATTTTTAGTGGAGATGGGGTTTCACCATGTTGATCAGGCTGTTCTTGAACTCCTGATTTCAATTGATTCACCTGCCTCAGCCTCCCAAAGTGCTAGGATTACAGGCATGAGCCACTGTACCCAGCCAGATTGGCCGTTTCTAAAAAGGCTTCCTTGGTGAACCACTGCACCAGCAGCGCACCCTCCAGAAACTTTAATCTTTAGACAAAAGCAAAATAATATTTCTGAAATTCTGCTGACGAGTAGAGGAAACAATAACTTGCTATAAAGATGTCACTGTTCATGGGCAGGAATGGGGACAACCTACAGAGGTTGAAATGTGCCCAACAGCCTCAAGGCCAGAACTTGGCTGGAAATAACTTATTAATAATACACTTCCATTATATGTCATAATGGAAGGAGAGAATGCTTGGGACTCCAGACAGATTTGGTTTAGAATCCTAACTTTGTCAAGTTATATTTCTTTGAAGAAAGCATCTAAATTCTTCATTTCTCAGATTCTTTATCTGAGAAATGGAGATGATAGTAGCTAACTTAAAGGGTCATTGTGAGAAGCAAAGTCCTTACATCCAGCTTAGCATATTCCTAGCATTTTGTGGGTAATATATAAATGGACTCTATTATAATTATTATTAGTAGTAACTGAAGAAGAGTATGTAAACAATTTTTTTAGTGATGTAGTATAGACCAAAAAATAATAAAAATTCAAAGACAGAGACAGCCCTGGTAGTAGAGTGGGCAGGAAAGGCTTCTAAGGATTTTTAATAATTTATACAACTTTGTATGGAGAAATGAGGGAGAGAAGGATGAGACTGACTTGTGTATTTGGGGAATACATGAGATAGAGAGATGTGCTACATGTAGTTGGCTTTAAATAAGGTCAGAGAGAAGGATGTTGGGTTGTATTTGAGTAGGGCAGTCTTGAACATTAACAAAAGGAGTTTGCAACATGAGCAAAGTCCCTGAGGAAAAAACCACATTATCAACAGAGAATATACAGATTATATTCAGGGGTCCTCAGAGGTGATGGTAGGGGTAACCATCCCATAATTTACAATTCATGCAAAAGGCTTCTTTCCCCTTTATTTTCTCCTCAATTTGTTGGAAATACCATCTCTCACAGGCATCTTGGATAAGAATAGATATCTGGTTTTGCATAAGTATAAATTAAATGATTTGTTATCAACAAAAAGTACATTTCTTCATCATAACAAAGATAACAAAACTACTTAATGACAAATTCTTATTCTCTGAAAGAAAACGTTACTTGTATGTATATTTATGTTACCAAAAAGCTACTGAAATAAGTTAGCTGATGAAAAGATAGAATTTGCTGTGGCTAGTGAATTAAGGACCTGAGAATGAAAATTTGAACCTAGGATACTATTACTTTCAAGTATCTTTAAGAATTAGGTGTACTTCATTACCAGTAGGTGTCACTGCAGGCATTAAACACAGTCTGTTTCTAGGGAAATTTGTCCCATAAATGTTGGTGTAATTTAATTGGTATAACATAGTTATGATAGGCATAAAGGATATTTATTCTGAAAAGCAATATATTTTATCATGGTCATGAACTTGTAAAAACATTGGCTTAAGGAAGCTAAAGTGTATGCTTTAAATGGGCTTACTTAATACAATATACAGCATAAGTAATAGTCTCTTATGAGGTTTTAAATATATACAGTGGGTTTTCCTGGATAAGATAAGGTTTGCTTTTCAGAGTTATTCCATAGAATCTGATTTATAGGACTAATTTAATGAGAATTCATAGACTCAATTGCTATGTTCTAAATCTTTGCAAAACTGACGTTTTTTTTCCTTATACATAACATTCTTTTAAGTTTTGTTAGAGAAGGGAAGGAAATTAAGAACTTTAACTGGAATTACATTAGTTATCCTCTTTTGACTTTCTCTAGCCTTTTAAACATATAGTATCTAGTACCAGGAAGTTAAACTCACTAAGCTCTTTTAGAGAAACACACTTTAGTGGCATCCCGGCATCTTACACAGAGAAATACTGGCCCTTAAAAAATAGTGATCTTTGTTCCCTTTGTTTTAGAGTTGATTCATTAGTGCAATCCTGCTGGCATTGCTGAGTTGAACTTTTGAACAGAGTATTCTCAATAGAAACCCTTGCACTTTAAAATTCATTTGCCTGTTGGAGGTGTTGGTGGTTCTTATTTATGCATAATTTAAGGGCTAGGTGTGTGAAAGTGCCCCTAGTGACTCTTTCATTGGTTCCATTTTACAAATTGAAACTGATAGTTGTGGTTGTGGTGCTTTTCAAAGGTGACTTGAGGGCAATCTAATTTACCTAGATGTTCAAAGGTGAACTCAATACTTTCAATCATAAATTAAAAATCTACTCCAGTTTTCAAATCAGAAACAGCATAAATTACGTATCTGCAGGCCATAAGTGTTCTCTGCCCTGGCTTAACTCCATTGATTTTACCAGGATAGATATTCCTAGACACTGTGTTTTAACATGTCCCTGTAACATCTAAAGCATTTTAGGAACACCATTTTGCTTTCTTTTCTATGTATACCAACAGGAATTTTGTGAGCCCTTAGCATTTGCCTCTCTTTGCAGACCTGTCTATAACAATCTTTTCGACCTGTTAGATTCCTGGGCTAACATAATTTGAACAGGGTTTCTCTGAAAGACATAATATTATGCACTAAAAATCTACATCATTGGAAAATACTTCTTAACATATAACAATGTGCTGTGTTAATTATAACATATAGACACTGCTCTCTACGAAGCCTACATTTTAAACCTACATTATAGATCTTATAATGGAGATACAACCGATAGACAAAAATGCATGACACACAGATCAGTGTGTCTATAGTGTTTGGAGTAGCACTTGTATGTCAAGTTTGATGCACAGTCATCGTCCAATCTTCCAGATATTCTAAAACTTACACCTGCATTAAATTGGACTTCATAAATTAATATACTTCAAACATGTAATTGTGGCATCTAAAGTCACTCTTTTTACTTTAATACATTTTGTTGGAATGTCTTGGCTTTTATTGAGGGTTAGTGTTGAAATAGTTTTTTAGAAATTTGATGTGTTAAAAGTAAGGATTTGTTAAGAATAATTATTATGTTTCATGGGGCTTCAACTTTCAATCTTCATATCAATACTGGCCTGCTTCTCCTGAGCTCTTTATTATTTTTTTTATTTAGTTTTTTACACACTGATATGTTTACTAACCAGATTTCTCTCTTCGCCCACATCCCCAAACTTTGGCTTTTAAGAAAACATAGAACCCAAACTACAGTCCTAAGGCAAGTAATGGTTTTTATGGTTTGCCTTTTTATAATAATCTTGTTATTAAGGAATCATAGTTTGCTTTCATATTTCTCACTTACTTTTACTTCCATATTGCCATGTGTTATATATTCTTTTAGGATCTAGGATTTTGGAGGACAAAGTGAGGAGAAGTATAAAGTAAAATACAACCAAAATACATAGAACAGAACTTCAGGAAAGACCTATATTACACTTAAAATTCACATAGCTAACCACATCCTAAACCTATGGTTTACAATAAAGGTATGAGAAGGAAAAATTAACAACACTGAGATCCCACCACAATACTTATATTTTTATTCTGTATAACGTTATGCTATGAACTGAGTTTGTAGATCTTCTGGGGTGGTGACATTCATATAATAATTATATTTTTATAAGTAATTTGAAAGACATGGCATTAGGAACTTTTTGACTTGAAGTAAGGGAGTGTGTTCAACTAGAAAAGAAACTCTTTATGATAAGAAGTAATAATCCATTGTTGGTGTTCCAGAATAGGCATAGATATTTTAAATTATTACAAGGCCAATGAACATAAACAAATAATGAATGTAATGGGAATTCAAAGCATGTTTGTTTTCCGATTTTCGAGTTTTTTTTCCTTTTCTGTCTTTTTTTTTTGAGATAGTCTCACTCTTGTTGCCCAGGCTGGAGTTCAGTGGCATGATCTCAGGTCACTGCAATGTCTGCCTCCTGAGTTCAAGCAATTCTCCCATCTCAGCCTCCCAAGTAGCTGGGACTACAGGTTCGTGCCACCATGTTTGGCTAATTTTTGTAACTTTTAATAGAGATGGGGTTTCACCATGTTGGCCAAGCTGGTCTTGAACTCATGACCTCAAGTAATCCACTTGCCTCAGCATCCCAAAGTGCTGGCATGAGCCACCGCACTGGGCCAGCATCTTTGAATTGTAAAAACACAGAATATTATTGAGCCAGAAAGGAGTTACCTTTCTAGGGTCAGAATATGTCTTGCTGGTGGATGGGGAGAAGCAGAGGAATAGAGGAGATGAAGGCTAGTTTGGGTGGAGGAGAATGACTAGACAGGGTTCAACTAAGGAAGAATGACTCATGGGTCTCTTTCAGCATTATGGTTTTGCTATTTGATTTTGGACTCAGAGTATTTTGGCAAAATGTACTAAAAGCTGAGACAGGATATTAGTCTTCATTTACAGACCACTTGAATAGTTTTAGAAATTGAAACATATTGCGAAAATAGAAGTAAAATATTTATTTGGGTAATTGAGTGAGTAGTAACAATGATGGGGTAAGTAAGTGATCTTAAAATTAAATCCTCATTTAGTATTTATTGCTCCATTAACACATTGGACCACTGATTGATAGAAGCATTCCAAATAAGGATTTCTATATTTTTTCAAGCCTTAATAATTTTATGTGATTAATTTTTTTCTTTTTATTTTATAAATTCCCTGAAGCATTTTTAACCCAGCCTACATAGATGTATTTTTAAAAGATAAAACTTTTGAAAACATGCACTTGAAAAAAAACTCACATTAAATTCTAAAACCGTAAGTAAAAGAGTAATACAGGTGCGGATTTAAGGATTTCTTCTGAAGTAATATATTCCTATTTCTCTAACTTTGTAGATGTAGTACTGTCCAAAATGGATGGTAGTACAAAGTACAAATTTGTTATTTAGACTTGGTTATCAAGTGGATAGAGGAGAAATATATTATTTTAAATTTGGGTTTCTGGCTTGGAATATGTTTATTCCTTTAACATATGGATGGGTTAAGTCATTACAAGAAAGACAGCAATCATTTGATTTGGAAGCCATGCATTTCCCAAATGACCAACCTCAATTTTCTGTTTAGTTGCTTTTATAAATGAGAAAGCAGAGTCCAGTTTATTTAAGTGACTGAGACACAATTATTCACTAAATCACTGGCAAAATGAAGCTTGCATTCATCTCATCACAATCTCATTTCACTATGGGATAGTTATATTTTTATATACTCATGTGTCTATAACATGATATAGGAAAATTAACTATTAGCTATAATAAAATACTAGATCTGGAATTAGGCAGTTTTGATTTTAAATTTTGTCCTTCCACTTACTAGATATGTAATCTTGAGAAAATTACCGTATTTCTCTGGATCTAGTTAACTTTTCGTAAGGCCATTATGAGAAGTAAATGAGAAAAGCTATGGGAAATGCCTGGCAACTTTCAATGCAAAACAAATGGTAATTCTTTTTCTCTTACTTTCTTAAGGTTAACTGCCACAGTGAACTTTACCATTTTTAGTTGAGACTTGTCATTTTGTAAGATTACACTGATGCAAGCAGAAGTGTCAGGAGTCAAACCTAGCTGGCTATTTTATCATTCCCCATATTGGATGTATATTAAGCACTATATGTTGAGAGACACATATCAACTTGGAATCTAAAAATTCTCCAAAACGACTTTAATTTACTTAAAAATCTAAAGTTGCTAAAGTTCAAAATGTATAACTGAAAACTTAATTATAAGTTTATTTTGTTGCTCTTTAGTCATTTTTATCTGACTCCAGTTCCTCTATCTAGACTGTAATGTTAGAGAAAGGGAGAAAACAATATGTTTTCTCCGACATCTTTCAAAGAGCTCTCTGCATTCTTAGACTTATGGTTATTCTCAATAAATAACTGATGACTCATTGTATATAAATTTAATTATTAAGCCCTTAATATTGAAAGAATAGCATTGAAGCTGACAGTGTTTTTATTTTTATTTATTTGTTAATTATTATTATTGTTTTTTGAGATGGAGTTTTGCTCTTGTCAGTCAAGCTGGAGTGCAGTGGTGTGATCTCAGCTTACTGCAACCTCTGCCTCCTGGTTTCAAGTAATTCTCCTTCTTGTCTCCCAAGTAGCTGGGATTATAGGCACCCGCCACCACGCTCAGCTAATTTTTGCATTTTTCTTAGAAACAGCATTTCACCATGTTGGCCAGGTTGGTCTTGAACTCCTGACCTCAGGCAACCCACCTATGCTGGCCTTCCAAAGTGCTGGAATTACAGGCATGAGCCACTGCACCTGACCCTGACAGTGTTTTTAGACAAAGTCTGTATTTCCTTAGACTATTTGATTCAGTTTTGGAATTTTAAGGAACATCACTCTATATGACTTCCATAAGCTTGACATTACTTAGTCTCTAGGGGTATTTAAGTAAACAGAAATAGATATGATTTGATTTGTGTGGCACAGAGAGCAAGAATAATTTCTTGGTTTGATTTTTGGTTTTGTTGTTTTCATGGTCTTAAGAATTCACAAAATAATTAGAAGAAAAAGACAGTAGATTCATAGCAATACATTGTATTTTAACAAAATAAAGATGCCACAAACTTCATGCCAAGGGAAAGCAATGATAATCCTAAAGCTCTCTATTAATTTCAAGTCCAAGTTACTTAGCTAATATATTTTCCACTGATAGGCACTCTAAATCGCTTTCATATGCATGTTATGGTAATGAGCATTTGTCCTTGGAAACTGGGAGAGCTTTAGTAGTAAATGAGAAAAGGCTTTCATTTTTTCTTTTTTGAAGCAAACCGATGATTCTGAGAACTTAGGTTAGTGTCTTTTTCTTTCTTGCCACACCCCAAAGACTTAGCCAATTTATTATTAAAAATTAAAAATATCATAACTACAGTCAACACAATTAAAATGAACAAAATTCAATAAAAATTCCGTTACCTCTTGGGGCCCTAATCATTCCTTTACTACCTAACTTTCTCTTATTTCTACTGTTGGACCGTGCTATCTTCACTCCACTGTCAGCTCTAAAATGTTGAAACTAGATGATCTCTAGGCCCCTTTCCAGGCCTGATATTCTCTGAGTTTGTTCATCTATGCATAATTTTTCAAATGTTCCATTAAAAGCTTGTTGAGTCAATGTAGAATGAATATGCAGATGTTTGGCACCAGATGGCCAAACATCTGGATATTTAAACTAATTTTTTTTTTAGTTTTTAAAGGTGATTAATTTTTTGAAGATAATGTCTGCATCTGAACTTCTGATTTAATTTCAGAAAGGTGGAATGTTAGAGCTAACTGGTCTCTAAGGAATACGGTTAACCCAAGCCACACAGGATTAACAAATTAGAAAAGATTTCAGCCACTTTTCATCATCTTTTAATAGCAAATATCTAACACTGGTTCTGAAGACTAAATACCATTATTTGTTTTTGAATTTCTGCACATCTGCTCTCTTCACTTCGTACTCATCATTGCTACAACATAGCTATTGAATTGGAATCTGGCTTTTATTAACAAAATTAGAGAACCCTGTGTGGTAATAAGGAGGTAGCCCACCTCACACTTAACAGTAGTTGTAAGGCTCAAATACCTTAAAGGCTTTTTCCTTTATGTTGAAGTTCTTTTTCTGGTATACATAAACAGGCCTGCATACCAAAAACATGTAGTCACTGACTACATTCACTAGATGAGGATTGGGCCTACAGCCATACCACCAACAGACTAAACACTTGCCAAGGCTCACAAAGAAGAGTCAGGCCAGCTTTTCTCTGGATAAATTAACTCTGAAACATCAAGTCAGGAAAGTAACAGGATGCAAGAATAAATACATTTCAGAGAGCTGAAGTCTCTAAGATATACTCAGATTCCAGCGTCCTCGTCTGAAGGGGTGCCACAGTGGCCATGGTCTTTGCTAAGCTAATTTTTTACAGATGAATTCATGTAACCTCTTTCAACAGGGATGCCTTTAATCTGTGCTTTGTGACTCTGTGCAGGTTGCTCTTAAGAGCCTTTCTTAAATTTTAGAAACTGGAATTTGTGTTTGCTTAACCAGTACGCCAGTACTACCAACGTTTCATCTCTTCTTCCTTCTAGAATATTCATTTTATTCCCTACCCTAAACCACGTTATTATCCCCAAAGATCTTATGATACTCCTTCCAGACAAATTTTGACATTGATCCATCTAGCTCTGAAACTCTCCCTGAGGCTCAGTGTCTTACCTGTAGTTAGTTCAGCCTCATTTCTCCAGTCATGAACACAAGACCCCCAATTCAATTATCCAGAAGCTATTCAACATGATACTTATGAAAAGAATTTTAGATTATTCCTAAACATATTACATAACAAAATTACATTCAGATGTGAGTTGTCAATATTACTGAGGACTTCAGAGTTTTCACAAATTTAGCTTCATTAAACCTAACTGAAAGAACTGCTTAGCTCTATTCATCAGCCATCTCATTTCTACCATTTTCACCACCTTCACCCCATGTTTGAACCTCTTTGCCAGAAGGAGACAATAGCCTTTTTGGTTTTTTTTTTAGACAAAGTCTCACTTCATCACCCTAGGCTGGAGTGCAATGGTGTTATCTTGGCTCACCTGCAACCTCGACCTCCCAGGTTCAAGTGATTTTTCTGCCTCTGCCTCCTGAATAGCTGGGATTACAGGTGAGTGCCACCACAGCTGGCTAATTTTTGTATTTTTAGTAGAAACAGGGTTTCACCATGTTGGACAGGCTGGTCTCGAACTCCTGACCTCAGGTGATCCACTCACCCTGGCCCCCCAAAGTGCTGGAATTGCAGCCCGAGCCACTGCATCTGGCCATAGCCTTTTGATTGTCTGCCTACCACCAAAGTCTCCTTTCCAGTTCTCCCTGCATGCTGCTGTCAGGTGAACCATTAGAAGGTACAAAGATGGCCATTGTCACTGCTTTCAATGACTCCCAGTTGCTTTTAGATGGTGGCACCAATACGTAGCCTAACATTAAGACCCGCTACCTATTTCACCTAAAGACTTTTCTATACCATATTTCAGTAAAATTGGATAATTTAATGTTTTCTAAATATACTCTATGCTTTTATGTGTCTTGGTTAACAATTTCCTTTGCCTGCAATGCCATTTCTGAAACAGTTATCTGAGATTTGAACCCAGGTTTTCAAATCCTGATCCAGTGCCCTTTCAACAATTAATTCTATCTCTGCAAACAATTCATGCACACAAATTAATGTATTGCTAAGAATCCTTGTGTGATAGACAGAATAATAGTTCCACAGTGATGTCCAAGTCCTAATCCCTGGAAGCTATGAATATGTTGCCTTATATGGCAAAGGGGACTTTGTAGATGTGATTAAGACCAAGGCCTTTGAGATGGAGAGATTATGCTGGATTATCTGAGTGGGCCCGATCTAATTACATGGGTACTAAAAAGTGAAGGATTTTTTTTTCCAGCTGCTATCTAAGATGACAGAAAAGGGGCCAGAGAGATGTGATATTGCTGGCTTAAAGATAGAGGAAGGCTGCCAGGATGAATGTGACTTCTAAAAGCCTGAATAGCAAGAAAGTGAATTCTTCCCCAGAGCCTCTAGGAGGAAATAAAGCCCAGCTGACCCCTTGATTTTAGTTCAGTGATATCTTTGTCAGACTTCTGACCTACACAAATGTAAGATAATAAATTTATGTTGGCCAAGAAGCTAAGTTTTTGGTAAATTATTTTAGCAGCAATAGAAAACTAGTATGCCTGGGTTCAAATTCCAGAGTTTACTAAAATAACTATAAATCAAAGAAATTGGAATGTAAGATTTTTAAAGCTTCCTTTCAGAGACAAAATAGCTTTCTTAAGCTAAGCTATCTTGTTCCTTCAGAGATCAAGATACTACTTAGTTAATATAACAAATGAATGTATGTTAGTATGCTAACCAGTTTTTTTCCCACAAAAACAAAATTTTTTGGGGGGTAGGGGGATGAAGAGAAGTTAGTAAAGGGGTACAAATATACAACTAGATATATCAGGCGTGGTGGGACAGATACAGTATAGAGTATGTAAGTTATAGTCCCTGCTTTTCTGGCACTTACTGTTATACTACTTGTCAAGGATAACAGACATTTAAGAAATAATTATAAATTAAATGAGCACTAAAAGGACAAGTTTGAGAATAGGGCCTTAATTGAAAATCAGAGAACAGTTTTGGAAGATACGCTATTTGTGATGAGAGCCAAAGCATGAAGCAAAGAAAATAGTTTTCTTTAGTGAACTTTATTCTCTGAGACTATTTCCCCTAAATCTTTCTTCTTCTCTGAGGGCGATTTCTTTAATGAAGAAATTCCTTTAATGAAGGTAGAAGTCTTAGGATTGATGATTGTAACTGTTTAATCAAGTTGCCAAGGATCCAAAATATTTTTAGCCTTCTCAACCAATCTCAGCAGGTTGGCCCTCGCATTCATATCTGTAAGGTCATGAGATTTCTGCTTGAACTTAGGACTCATGGTCTGCTTCCAAAGCTAGGAAAGAAATGGAGAGTTGTTGGTTTAACAGTATCTCTGTTTTTACTAGGAAAATTTAATGAACATTCCCAGAAGCAACTCATTCTCTACCCTACCCCAAGAGTATTTCCCTTTCTATGGAAGGTTATGGCCAGAGTGTTTATAGGTTATATGATACTGTTAAAAATAGAACTTGGAGGTATTTCACTATCATGCGGCAGGGAATTGCCGAATAAAATAGTAAGTAGATCCTCTAGGACCTCTCTCCTAAGGGCTTGAGCCTATAGTATCTTGGGTCCCAAAAACTGTTAGGTTCTCTATGTGGATTGCACTGAGCACTGAAATTCAGGCAGGCTCCAGAAAGCTGCATGTACTCATTCTCTTTCATACTTATCTGGTACATATCATTTGTACCTCTTGTCTGCTGATTCAGTAGTAAGCCAAAGTGAAAGCCACCTTGAACCAAGTCCAAATCATTCTTGTTACCAATCTTTTAACCTGGATCATTCCTTTGTCATCTGGCTTTGTTTTATTACTCAGAAATCATATGGCTACCCCTTGCTGGAAAGAGTTTGGGAAAATGGGTATCTTATATTTTCACTCTATGGTACATCTTTATGGACATTAACTGTTGGTTAGGTAACCTATAGCATGTAAGACCCTATACATAGTTTTAGGAACCAGTTAAGACACCTATCTTCCAAAGGAAAGACCACCGTACTGATATGATGAAAAAGTCTTCATGTTTTTCATGAAAGTGATTCAAAATAACAGTTTCTTTAATTCTGTAAGTATAAATTCTGTATACCACTTAATGTTACCTATGTAAATTCTAGATCAAGTTATTTCCAACTTATTTCTTTCGCTAAGCCTGCTATTGGTAACCAAGACTTGGATAAACACTTATAGCTTTATTTATTTGTTTATTTATTTATTCATTCATTCATTTTGAGATGTGTTTCACTATGTTGGCCAGGGTGGACTACAGTGGCATGATCTCAGCTCATTGCAACCTCTGCCTCCCAGGCTCAAGGAATCCTTCTGTCTCAGACTCCCTAGGACTAAAGGCATTGCAACCACCATAGCTAATGTTTTTGCATCTTTGGTAGAGACAGTGTTTCACCGTGTTGCTCAGGCTGGTCTCGAACTCCTGAGTTCAAGTGATTTGCTTGTCTTGGTCTCTCAAAATGTTCAGATTTCAGCGTGACCCACTGTGCCCAGCCTATTACTCTTTTATATCAAGGCCAGTGGATTCTCAGTTTAACACATTTGACATCGAGGCAAAATCTTAAAGATCAACTGAAGAATTAGATGGCTGTGGCAGACACTACAGCAAAATAGTGCGGTCAATCTTATTGCATTTGTGTGGTAAGGGTTACTATTGCCCACAGAGCTTCTGTGCATGATTCTGGGATCTTGTATGTGCAATATTAATGAAGCTAAAGTCATAAATGTGATCAAGGTTCAGAACATACTACTCCAAAATATTTTAAGGTGAAGGAATTTTACAAAACACAGAAACAGGAGGGGCACTCTCACCTTCTTCTACCTCGCCTCTCCTGAAGCAGGTCATAAAACCTAGGAAGATTTTATGACCTTCACCTGAAGCAGATATTAAGACCTTATGTGAGAGGTACTTTCCCTCTAAACACAGGAAAAATGCATCCTTCTCTCTGAAGACATAGAGACACAGAATCCAAACAAACAGGCCCTGCTAAGTTCCACCCAGGTTATTACCATTAGATCATACCTGCTTTGTTCAATCTCATTTCTCCACTTCTTCATCAAACCCAGCATTAAAATACACAAATTTAACTAATTCTTTAGGTCTCCATTTCCTTATGAAGGCTCCTGCGTCACATAACACTTAAATAAATTGGGATGTTTTTCTCTTGTTAATCTGCCTTTTGTTATAGGGGTCTCAGCCATGAACCTAGGATGAGTGAAGAAGATATATTTTTCTTTCCTTGCAGGTACATTCCCAATTATGGTTTAATTCCAATCTAGAGTAAGAGACAGAATAGTCCTGTATAATTTTAGCTAAAATAATTAGTAAGCATGTCTTAGTTCTTTTTCTAGATTTTTCCATGAGGACAGAAATGATGTCTATTTTATTGTTATAAGGCCTGGGTTCAAACCTTTTCTCTACTCTTCAGGACTGATCTGACTTTGGCAAGTTATGTGATCTCAGTTCCTCACTGGTCCAGGAAGTCTTGTATGAATAACTGCCTTGAGGACTGTGTGTGAGTGTGTGTGTGTGTGTGTGTGTGTGTATGTGTGTAAATAGAATGTAGAAATTTATATAAAGAATTTAGTATAGTGTCACTCAGTCCAATAAATGTGAGTCGTTATTAATAACTGGATATACTGCTTAACTGGAAATTAAGCTTATGTTTTCCATTAGCTACCTGTGTGTTCTTGGTTAAGACATTCAACTTTCTGGGTCTCATTTTCCGTGGGTTAAAGGAAGGAGATATGCTAGAGTCTGTAAGTTGGCTTGCAGCTTTGAGGTTCAGTGATTCCTGGCTTTGCCTATCACTTATCCCTGGGCATGCTGCAGTTGTTTGGGGAAAGAAAAAAAAGCCCAAATCCCACCAAGGAAAAAACAATGGAGTCAGGCAATGTGGAAACTTCACCGTGTAGTTTCATAACCGAATTCCTATTGTTTATTCTGTTACCATGGGATGAAGACAAAATGCCAATAGTAACGGGTAGAATGTCTAATAAGTGGAAGGACCCTTTTAAGAAAGAGAACTTTTTCTCCCTCATGTCATATGGAGAAATGGATCCTTCCATGGTGTTTTGTAAATGAGCTCTTGGCTATTGCTGGGTTGTAAGTTCCCAAGTTTAAGTTTTACCACTTATTGGCATCCAACAGAGAAGCAGAGTACTTTTATTTGGAAATACATTTGGAAAGGATTCCAGAGAGCCCAGGCAGCATTAATTGTACTCTAGTTTGGAGATTTTCACCTTTTCTGTGTGCTGTAACTAGCTGGCACTCTTCCAACTGTAATTTAGACTTACCGTGAACTGTAGTTTTTTTTTTCTTTTTTAAATGTGCATGGTGATTTTTTTTCTAACCAATAATTTTTTTACTGTTGTTCTCAATTTTAATTTTGCACATGCTTTTCTTATTTCCAAGCACTCTCTAACCTTTATATTTTTATTCTTAGGGAAAAAGTACATTTTATCTATGGTTTTTCATGATATTAGAACACTTTTGGATATTTGGTGAATTTGGGTTCAGTCACAAAATGTTTATTAATCCCATTATAAGCTTCTATCAGGATTGTCTGCTACCCCCACTGCTTTATTTAAATTACAATAGGAAATGCCTCTGAACTGTTAAGCACCCCAATTTATCCTCTTTTAATCAAACAACTGCAGGCCACAGTGACTCTCATAGGGAACTCATTAAGCAAAACCCAGGGTTCATTTGGGTAGAAATTTTATTTTCAAGAATACAACAGGGTAGACAAGTCTATATGCAGCCTCATCTTACAGCTATCTGTATATTAAGACCAAATTATCGATGTTGTAATCAACCAGGTCTTTGCGCAAACATCATTTGTATGAAGCAGTAAATCAGCCAGATGCACTTTGTGGTCTTCAGATTCAATTTATTAAATGGACAATTGTTTTGTTGTTCTTGTGAGAAAATCATTCTTCTCCAGGAACAAAGATGAGTAAGAGTGATATTGGCCTACAAAATTGTATTAGAGTTCAAATTCTTATTCTGTGTATATGCACTAATAATAGTGAAAAGTGTTTGGTAATTTTAAAAAGAAAAACAAACTAATAAAGCACTCCACCTTGGAAGAGTAAGAGAAGAAATGTACATAGTTATCAAACAAATAAAGTTAAAAGAAAGGCTATATTTTGGTGGGCATGGGGAAATCAGTGTTTATTCCAGATGTAGCCAGTTAGGACTGAAGACTGAGACAAGTACAAGCATTTTCTTTTTTTATATATATTATATACTTTATTGCATTTTAGGTTCTGGGGTACATGTAAAGATCATGCAGGATTGTTGCATAGGTACATACATGGCAATGTAGTTTGCTGCCTCCATCCCCATCACCTATATCTGGCATTTCTCCCCATGTTATCCCTCCCCAACTCCTCACCTCCTGCTTTCCCTCCCCAAGTTCCCCATCACAGACCTCAGTGTGTGATGCTCCCCTCCCTATGTCTGTGTGTTCTCATTGTTCTACACCCGCCTATGAGTGAGAACATGCAGTGCTTGATTCTCTGTTCCTGTGTCAGTTTGCTGAGAATGATGGTTTCCAGGCTTATCCATGTCCCTACAAAGGACTCAAACTCATCATTTTTTATGGCTGCATAGTATTCCATGGTGTATATGTGCTACATTTTCCCTGTCCAGTCTATCATCGATGGGCATTTGGGTTGGTTCCAAGTCTTTGCTATTGTAAACAGTGCTGCAGTGAACATACATGTGCATGTGTCCTTATAATAGAACAATTTATAATCCTTTGGATATATACCCAGTAATGGGATTGCTGGGTCAAATGGAATTTCTATTTCTAGGTCCTTAAGGAATTGCCACAATGTTTTCCACAATAGTTGAACTAATTTACACTCCCACCAACAGTGTAAAACTGTTCCTGTTTCTCCACATCCTCTCCAGCATCTGCTGTCTCCAGATTTTTTAATGATCGCCATTCTAACTGGCTTGAGATGGTATCTCCAAGTAGTTTTGATTTGCATTTCTCTAATGAACAGTGATGATGAGTATTTTTTCATATGCTTATTGGCCTCATATATGTCTTCTTTTGAAAAGTGTCTGTTCATAGCCTTTGCTCACTTTTGAATGGGTTTGTTTTTTTCTTGTAAATCCGTTTTTGTTCTTTGTAGATTTTGGATATAAGAAGGACAAGCATTTTCAATGGACTCTCTACTGTAGTCAAGATTGGCTCAGGAACTGGGGAGGTTGTGACTGACATAAAAAACTTTAGAGACGTCATTATCTGCCATTGAAGTCTCTGGCCTGCTGGCATAGGGGAGGCAAGAGTGGAAAAGTGGTGAAGCTGAGAGTATAAAGAGGAATAATCTGCTCCCTTCTCATAAATCTTCAAGAGGCCACCATGTTTAACTCCTATACCAAGCTTATCTATGACTTCCCCATTGCTTTCTTCTTACATATTGTGGTTTATTTTTTCACATTTAAGTATTGAATTTATTAGACATTTACACTTGGTGTAACATATCCTCTGTGGATCCAACTGGTTTATGGACCCAGTTGTCTCAATATTATTTTTTGCATGATATATATTTTCTCAGCTGGATTGAGGTGCTCCCCTTTTATATTCTAAATTCCTTTATGATTTGAATTTATTTCAAAGTGAGATTCTAGATTCTCTTGACCTCCCAACCTCAGGTGATCCGACTGCTTAGGCCTCCAAAGTGCTTGGATTACAGGCATGAGCCACCATGCCTGGACTGAGATTCTGGCTTCTCTACCATTGTTGAATCATGTGCTATTTTGATCATGGAGAATATAAAATATATATATTTTTTAATCTGATATTTCTAGTCCCTGGGCCATCCCCACCATTTCCTACTCTTCAAAGAAATTTTTTAAAATTATTTTTCATCTTTTCCCAAGAGCTGATCAGATAATAGGACTGACTCATACTCCTCATCTCTCACTTATATTAACATTAACCTAGAACATAGCTACTGTAAAATTGAGTATTTCTACAGTGTGCTTTGCCAAATAACAGCTATGGCAAGAGGCAGATCTGATATGAAAAAAACAAACACACACACACACACACGCGCGCGCACACACACACACACACACACACAGTCCCAGACAGCTCTACTACTTGAGGGAAGTATTTCCAGAGATATAGAATCTGGATTCCAAAAAGTTTTTTATGTCAGAAGTGCTCTGTCACTCCTCAGCACAGATTCAGGAGGAGAACTACAATAGGTGGAAATAAAATAAAAGGGGAAAGAATTTTCATGCTTTGGAGTATGTTAATAATTACATTTAAATGGTAAAAATTTGAAGCTAGTTTTTCATGCAAACTTTTTTTTGCCTGCAGAATATAGAATAGTTTCTTAGGATAGGTTAAGTTTATCTGCAAACTTATTAGTGTATGTAACATAGTTTTTCAATTGTTTCCAATTTTTAACACAATAGTTTTTAGCTTTTAAAATGATTATTTTTAATAAAAATAACCTTTAGTCAAAATTATTTTTAAAAATCAGAGAATTTACAATTTTAAAAAGATTTTGGTAAATCTGTTTGTTAAATAAACTACCACCATTTTATATTTGACAAATCTAGATTTTTGTTTTGCTAAAGGCAAGGTACAGTTATAAGATCATAGCTGTAGCAAATGTTCTTTTCTATTTATTGCAGTTTTTTTTTTGTGGCACTTCTAGAAAGAAAAGAAACAAATGGATCATGCAATAATGCAAGAGAGATCAAAGCAATTCCTTCTGTCAACAATAGCAATTCATGCAAATCTCTAAACACCAAAGGCTTTCTATAGCTAAAGAAAAGTCCATAAGAGAGGATCATTGTGAAAATCACATCACAGAAAGTGCCATCAGTTTCCAAATGTTATGTTATAAGTATATAAGTAGAATCTGCTTACAGGCAACCAATTTGTTGTAGAAGAAGGGAAATAGAATTCAGATTTATTGATCACAAACTGTGATATTTTACGTGCATAATAGCAAAACCTTATACTGTGTACTCTTCAAGGGTACAGTGATTAAGAGTGGGTACCTGAGATGGGTTGCCTAGGGTCTGAATTCACTCTTGGCTACTTACTAGCCATATAGCTGGGTGCAGGTTATTTAAACTCTCTTTGCTGTCACTTTTATCTCATAAATAGTAAAATAGGGTTATCGTAAATATAAAATTGGTTAATTTCTACAATGCATTTGCAGCAGGGCCTGACATTTTAGTTCTAATTAAATGTTATCATTTTCACTTTACTGATGAGTAAACAGAAGCTCAAATATAAAGACATTGCCTAAATTTATATACATATTAAGTGGTAGAGCTGAGCTTTTAGTACTGGTCTGTCTGAAGCCCTAGTTAGTGATCTCCTCCATACCTTTGCTATTCAAAGTGTGGTCACTGACCAGCAGCCTCAGTCTTAACTGGAAACATGTTAGAAATGCAAAATCTTGAGCCCACTTCAGACCCAGAGACCCAGAATCTACATTTGAACAAGATTCCCTGGACTCAGACTCTACATTTGAACAAGTTTCCCTGGTGATTCCTGTGTATATTAAAGTTGAGTTCTGCAGAACACACTGCTACCTAATCAAACCTCTACCAAGGGAAAGGACAGTGGAGATTTATTTGAATGTAATCTGTTGCTTTAGAGACCTCATGTACCCCAGGATGGGACTGGTCTTCAATACTCCTCTGCTCTTCTTTGTCAAGTATGTAACCTACAGGCTAACTCTCAGGGCTGACTGTGAGTTTGTTTCTTGTGTGGACCAATAAATACTATGCTCTCTATATACATGCATACATATACATATATATGTATATAAACATGTATATATACATATATATATGTGTGTCTACATATATATTTTCTGAGATGGAGTCTTGCACTGTCACCCAGACTGGAGTGCAATGGTGTGATCTCAGCTCACTGCAACCTCCACTTCCCAGGTTCAAGTGATTCTCCTTGCTTCACCCTCCCAAGTAACTGGGATTACAGGAGCCTGCTACCACACCCGGCTACTTTTTTTGTATTTTTAGTAAAGACAGGGTTTCAATATGTTGGCTAGGCTCGTCTCTAACTTCTGACCTTGTGATCTGTCCATCTCTGCCTCCCAAAGTTCTGGGACTACAGGTGTGAGCCACTGTGCCCGGCCCCTGTATGTATTTCTTAAAGAATTTAATTGGGGCTGCCCAAAGGATGTGTCTCATCGTTCTGAGTAAAATTCTACTGAAGCCATGTTTAATAAAGGAAATGCTTACAAAGAATGTCAGAACTAGTATAGTCATTTAGCAGTAGTTTATGAAAATAGATTATGAAGTTAGATAAAATTGGGTCCAAATCTTAATTTTTTCACTTAACTCATTTCTTTAAACAGTTTGTTTAACCTCTCCGAAGCTTTGTTTCCTTGTTTTTTAAAATTGTGGTATTAATATGTACATCTTTGAGTTGAAAGGATCAAATAAAACAAATGTATGAGAAAGCATCTGGTGGTACACTAAGTGCTCAATAAATGTAAAACAAACATGAGCAAACCCTGACCTATGGCAGGAAGTTTTCAATCACTGTTATGGAAACGTTACAGAAGAACCATTTCATTTTTAAAAAATGTCAGACAATGTCCGCTCCTTGTGGAATGCAATGAGTTACAAACTGTACTTTAAAGAATATCTTCTATACTTAAAGATTAGGCAATTGCTTTTATGTGGAACAAGCCCCAGGAGGGCTCTATTTCTTAGAATCATCAGTTTCATTTTAGTCTGCACAAACATTTCATAGGAGAATTGTCATTAGGGAACTGGAAGAAATCTTGTCCCTTTCATCATGTGATTAAAAAAAAAAGAGTTGCTCCATCTTATAAGGAATGTTAGTTTTATATCAGAACTCAAATTTTTGCATGGGAACAAAGCCCTAATTTTATTAATACAAAATGGAAAGCAATAAGGAGAAATTTGCTTTCAGTTACTATTTAGAGAGCATACCCCTTCCATAAAGGAGGGTGCACCCGAATAGCAATAAAGGCAGAGAGCAGCGTTGGTAAACCTCCCTCAGTTCCGGTTCTCAGGACCACAGTGAGCAATGCACAATAGAAATGCCTTTCAAGTTGTTGCAGCTGCTCTGCTCTATGGAGCACCCACTGAGTTAAAGGACAGACACTCCACATACATGGGAAATCCTCAGGGTCCAAAGCCTAATTAATTTCCTGAAATCTATCAAAAATGGTAGAATCATGTGTATAAAGTACACATAAATTTTGGAATTTAAAAATAACTTAAATTGAAAAAGAAAAGTACATTGCACACACTTTATTTTGTCCTTTTCCTGCATTCACACACTCCCTACAGATTCAACTTAAATGCAACCTAAACATTTTTGCCTCACAGTTGGCTTCAGTTACTTCACAGTTTTGTGTAGTTTGGCACACTTGAAGTTGGGTTTCATTGAAATTTGTTGTTATGTAGGTTGTCATGTAGGCATACCATTTCTGCACATGTTCTGTTGATTTCTTTCTGTCTTTTAAAAGAGAGAACAATGTTTAATGAGAATAAAAAATAAATAGAAAAGGATCTTGCACAGTTTGGGGGCAACTTTTTGATTTTCCACTAAAATAGTTTTACAGAGACTTGGCAGACTATACAAATATAAGATTAGATTGCATTTTCAAATCTTTCTTTCTCCTTAATTGAAGTATCCAAATATAAAAATGTCTAGGCATGGACTTCATCTCTATAATGTCTGTCAAATTTAGAATCTATATATTTTTTTTTCTGGGAGACCCTGGGAAGATAATGCTCCTAGAATTTCCTTCCCTTTGGAAACCCTAGTGGAGGACCACATTTATCACTAGGAGTTAAGAAAGATCTAGTCAGAAATGATGGTGCTGATTGCTTCCTGTCTCATTCTGTAAAAGGGCAAATCCACCCAAACATGCTAGAAATAAGTAAAAAGCTCTGAGATATTTGCATTTCATTTCCAAATTCCATTCAGATAAACTTGATTTGCTTTCTCCATTACTGTGGGATAATTTTCCTGTTTTCATGACTTTTCTCAGTCTAGCCCTTGACTGCCGGGACTTGCTAGTCTGATTTAACATCAGTAACCCTTTGGAATATGACTTCCAGTACTTATCCTTCATTTCCCAGTCCCCACTAGTACATTGTATTTATCATTATGTGGCTTAGTAGATTAAAATGGGTCTGTTGAAGAGAAGAGAGTGTGAAACATTCTCTTACCTTGGAGGAATAAACCTCTCATATTGTCTCACAGTATGAGAATACATATGCCATGGGTAATTCTGAGACTTCAGCAATTTCTTGGTCCCCAGGACTTCCACTGAAATGTATTTATCAGCAATTTACTTTGACTAAGAATTGGGATTTTAAAAAATTATTATGAGTACATAATAGTTGTATATATTTATGAGGTACATGTGATATTTTGATACAGGCATACGGTGTGTAATGATCTAATCAGAGTAATTAAGGCACTTATCACTGCAAGGATTTATCATTTATTTTTGTTAGGAACATCCCAATTCTACTCATTTCGTTATTTTAAAATATACAATAAATTATTGTTACCCATAGTTACCCTAAGAGTTACCAAATACTAGATCTTATTTATTCTATCTAACTGCTGTATTTTTATACTCATTAACCATCCTCTCTTTGTCGCCCCCTTCCCACTACCCTATCCATCCTATGGTAACCATGATTCTACTCTCTCTTTCTGTAAGTGCAATTTTTAAAATGTTTAGCTCCCAAGAACAAGTGATAATATGTGAAATTTGTCTTTTTTGCTTGGCTTATTTCACTTAACATACTATCCTCTGGTTCCATCCATGCTGCTGCAAATGACAAGATTTCATTCTTTCTTATGGCAGAATAATAGAGAATTGTAATGCTTTCTGGAGTTGCCTCCTTTGCACAAAACTGGCAAGGAGCATGCCAATAACTATCATGCAAGCTATGAATCTTTTCTTTGCTCTGGGATTTGTGCTGGCACCTGGGGAGTTGGTAGGTAGTGGAGATCCCTTGAGTTTCAGAATGCAGAATTAGAAATCGATTCCAAAGGATTCTGAGTGATGTAGGAGCCCCATGATGCCTCCTAAAGTTATCAAGTTTCCTGATTTTCTCTGTAACATTAAATGTGGTCTTCTCTGAATATTCCTGAGATGTCCTGGCTACATTTTAGCATGAAAACTCATGTCTTATCAATTCTAACTCATCCAAATTGGGAAGTGTCTGTTTGGTACATTACAGTTTGATTACCAGAATTTTCTTGTTCTTAGTGGTATACCAAATCAATGTTCCAGTTTACAATCAAAGTCATCTTAGATTCAAAAAGGTACAATATACCTTTGTAAGAGCACCTTAAAAGAGCTCTTACTTTTCAAATATGGAATTCAATAGGAAGCACAGTTCTGGCTGTCTGTCTCTATATTCTGTTCTCTAAAGGAAAAAAAAGGAGGGAGAGAAAGTAAAATGATCTTAAAATAAGTCAATTAAGGAAAAGCAAAAATATTTCAAAAATGATGTAACATTTCAATTTATTTTCATTTACTATGATCTGTGGGTCTGAGAGCTCTTTTTCCTTAAAGCTTACTTCAAGTGTCCATAATAAATGAGGTCTCAATTTGCAAATACTAAGCCATAGTAGTAAAAAAGCTGCTAAAGTATCATTAATCTTCACTTCCAAGAAACAATACCTCCTGAATTGAATTCATGCATTTGATCTGATCAATTATTGCAATAGTGAAAGTGTCTGAAATTCTGAATTATACTAGTTATACTAGAGTCATGATATCATTAAACAAGTCATTGTTTCAAAGATAGCTTGCACATTAGATTATCTTTAAATACTTGCAGAGATCTTAGCATAGCTCTTTATTGTTTGCTGGAGTCCCTCCATATTTAGCATTTGTTAATATCTGTGCTTGGTTTTGAGTAAAGTCAGGAAAGAAGGATGTAAGACTTGAGATGTTTATTGAGCATAACCACCCTGAATCCTTCATGGCTACTGACCAAGCAGTAATGGAAAACGGGAACCATGAAATAAAAATCTCATCAACACAGTGAAATCCGTTCTTCTCTCTATATATAAACTTCATGTGTTGGCTTTGGCAGTAGTTTGAACTTTGTCATTCCAATAAAGTTCCTGAAATTCACTGGATATCACTTCTTTTACCAGAAAACATCTGCAAGTATATTTATCTGGTTATAAACAAAAATATTTCTTATTTTTTCAAGTGATCTATCAGAAGTATTTATTTATATTTGCAGTGTACATTATTGGCCCATCACAAAACTCTGTGAACACATGCACATAATTAAAACATCCTTTGTATGTTTAAAAATATACCAACTATAGAAGCATCCATAGCGTTCTCTACCTCAGAACGTTTTTGTTGTACTGTTGAATCTTACTTGGTTGAAGGGCGCACTGCTTTTAAACCGTCTTTGGGGAAATTTAGTTAAAACTTTCCACTCATACTTCATTCAGCAGACTTTGCAGTTTAAATCTTTGAATACACATACAATGCACACATAAACACTTACATATATATATATTTAAGATGAAATATATATTTACATATATATGTTTAAGGTGAAACTTTTTTCACATTTCTCACATAATTAAAATTAGATGCATCTTACGATCAATGGCAAGACATAGTTGAATTGGCAGTGCTTTTCTTTATTTGAGGTTAAAATAATGTGGAGTCTTAAACTAATGCTATCTCACATGAAATACAGGAGGCAATGATGATAATTGCCAATTATTGCTTATATGGTCTTAGGCACTGTTTGAAGCACCTTGCTTGCCTGCTTGCCTGCTTGCCTTATTTAATATTTACAACTACCCTACAAAGTAAATATTAGATAATTTTTACAGATGAGGAAAGTAAAGCCTGGATAATTTGAGTATACCTGCCCATGCCACTAACTGTAAATGTTAGATTTTGAATGCAGGTATGCGTGGTGCCAAAGCTTGATCTGTTAAGAGGTGCTTAACAACACAGTGAATCAATGTAAAAACACCAACTTGCATTCATTTTTGCCTAAAAGCCTGCATGTGGAAAGTATTGTAATTGCTCTATGGTACTCTCACCATGTCAATAAAGTTAGATTAATGATATCATCATTAGATGGTGAAACTCATCTAAATTTTGGTAAAGCATCAGCCTTTTCAGACATAATAATTTTTCTTTCTTCAATTTACATTTGGTGCAGATTTTCTTTATACCAGGCACAGAGATGAGCAAATATTGGAGGAACACAACGAGGAAAAGGGACACAATTTAAGAGAAACCAAGGAACAGGCCCTGGGTCAAGAGTAAGGACAAACAGATTTTGATTTTATTGCAGGGACCTGTTGTCACTGTCTTGCTGTGAGATGTGAGCAAGACATTTTCCTTCCCCATGACTAGGTCTCTGCATAATACTATTTAGAGTGCCTCTCATGATTGTGAGAAAAAAGTGAAATTAAGTAAGATAAAGTAGTTTGCAAAGCATAAGCAACAGTAAATATATTTAGTATGATTCATTTCTAGTGTATTTGTTGCAGGTGTAAAGATCCTTTCATGCACACCTTGAGCCTCACAATAGAAGGTGTGTCTGGGGAAGCAGAATTATGCTCTAAGAGCCTAAAATAAAACATTTCTCTGTGCTGTATTTCCTTTTTGGTAGCATCAATTGAATTACTATGACTTCTAAATATGGGCATAAATTTTCAGTTCTCTCTCTGTGAATAATACATAACTTGAGCCCCAGCTTCACCACTTAATTATGCCACCTTGAGCATGCTACATACCTCTCCCAGCCTTAATGTTATTATTTGAAAATGGGAATAGCACTTCCCATGCAAGGTTCTTTGGAGAACGGAATGGCATGAAGTGCTTAGAATAGGCACACAATAAAGGATACAATAAAGCTTTAATAAATGTTGGCTATTTATTATTTTCTTAATCAGCTGCAACCATCCATCATTTTTTAAGTCCCATTACTACGTCCATATGAACACAGCAGTTTTGTTATAGAAGATGTGAAAATACTATTCTGGACACCACGTATGCTATAGAAAATAATTAAATACTGTATTGAAGAAATTACATGTGGTTTAATTTCTGCCAACTTAATTATTTTGCCCATTTAATTCATCCAATTTGACATATTATAGAAAGCAATGAACTAGCATTTTTATTTTTTATAATGTATAGGCTATCATGACTTTTCAATCTATAAAAACAAACTTGGTCTAAGTAATTGTTCCGGACTAACACCAAATATTATTCCTTTTTCTAGAGGAGTCATCAGGTTTACACCAGCAATTTGTCTTTGAAACACTGTTTGGATGCTCAATATCATTTATTCTAGTTGCTATTTCTGAGCCGTTTGGAATCCTCCATATTATTTACATGCCATTTACTGTATTCCCATGTCTGTTATTTTGCTGCTCATCCCAAATTCCTTCCACATGTTTTCTAAAAATTCAACTCAAATGCTGTAAGTTGGCTTCTTTTTCTCCTCCTTACATTCTGTACTGTACCATCTTCATCTTTAGGAGGCAGTTAACATCAAAGATTCTGATCCAGACCCTCTGAATTCAACTTCTAATTGGTTCTATGACCTTAGGCAAGGTGCTTCATCTTAATACTTCAGTTTCTCCTCTGTAAATCAGGGTTCTTAAAGGTAGAACACTGTAAAGGGTAATTGGAATGATTAAATGAGTTAACATGTGGAAAATGTTTAGAATAGGCTTGGCAGATAGTCTATGTATATAAATGTTTACCATCATAATGACTATTTTAAAATAATCTCTCACCTTCAATTGTTATGCTATTAAATACATTCATTATTTTATCATTTTAATAAATTAAATGATATGAAGTAAAACCAAACAGTAGAAGGAACAAGTATAGAACACAGACCCAGAGAAACAACAACAAAAATTTATGATGAGATTGGAAAACTATGAAAGGTTAGATAGGACAAATTTCCAATAGAGAAAAAATAAAAGTCTCAGAAATCTGAGAAGAGGTAGCTAGAAAGATGTAATAAGATAGTTAGAAAAAATAAAAGATAGTTAGAAAAGTGTCCGTGATCAGCATGGCAATGTAAATCTTCCTAGAGTGATATTGGAGGAAGGATTTCAAAGTACTGAGGATGAGCTGAATGTAAGGGAAGGTGGCAGCAGAAATATGGAACAAAAAGGAGTGCGGAGTGGTAGCTTTGTGAGGATATGAGGATATTGCAGATGAGTATGGGCTTGAAAGAGAAGAAGGGCCCATAGAGAGGGACAGGTCAACCCTGGAAAAGTGAGAAAGAGCTAAAGCCAAATTTCTCAGGAGATTATCAATAGAGAAGAAGAGCTTGAGGCAAAGGACAGGCTACTGGACAGGGAGTCAGACACCAAGTGTCTCTATTCTACCTCTCCCAGGAACCACTGCCATGACCTTAGGCCAGTGTCTTAATATTAGTGAGCCAGACAGTCTCAAAGGTTCTAAGGTCCTTTTCATCCCTAAATTCTGATAAAATACATATGAGATGAAGATTGGGTAGTAAAAGTTATACATGCCAGATAATTTTGGATCTTAGGAAAATAAAAGTCAAGGACATTTCTACATGGCAATGAAAATTAGTGAATCCCTATTACACGCATGGCCATGGATGAATCATATGCTGAGTGATAGAAGCCAGGCGCAAGATCTTTACACGATATGATTCTGTTCACATGAGGTTCAAAAAAAGGCAAAATTAGTCTTCGGTGTTAGAATCAGAATTTTTACCTTCTGTGATGGTACAGACTTGAGGGAACATTTTGATGTGCTAAGATGTTCTCTATCTTGATTTATGTGGGGATTATACAGGTGTGCCCATAGGTAAGAGCAATGGAGCTGTACACATTAGAAAGAGTTGTACACTTTATTGTTGTAAGTTGTATGTCAACTCAAAGGAAAAATAAGTGAAGGTTCCAGTTTTTTTAAGCAAAAAATATCTGCTCAAGATGAAAAGTAGAATGAGAAATTGAAGGCCTTGGAGCAAGACAATTTTTATGGGAATGGTGTCTGGGTCAATGAGACAGGAATAAATGAATTATCTCATAGGAGGTACATAGATAGTTTCATTGCCTTATATGGCAAATAATTACTATTATTGAACTACCTGTCATTTGTATTTAATTTTACATATATATTCTGTATGCACTCATGATATAGAGTGATATATACATTAGATCAATGATTGTCAAAATACTCTCCTAATGCTTCATGAAAGATGCTAAGGGTCACTATGGGATGGTGGAATGACCTAGCTCCCTGGTTTCCTCTGTCCCTGTATTGGACAGTGCAGCTCAACTTTAATCTGTTTTATAAACTGTGGTTTGGTCATAAGAATTAATACATAAACAGGAATTCAGTGTTAAAAAATGTTTGAAAATATGGTAGCAAGATATACATAGGATACAGATTATCTATGATCCAGAACTTTATCAGAAAATTCAAAATATATTTAGGCTCCTCTTCATAATTTATTTCAAATGAAAGTCTTGATGCATTGCGAACCTGAGTGGGTGCAGTCTCTGTACTCAAGTCATTTAAAAGCCATGACCAAAAGCCTCTCAAGTTGAGCCACAGTGTTTCTGATCTTCCAAAAGTAAAGATTCAGGGTGGAAGAAGATTTGCACTTTTTCTGTTTTGTTCATCAGTTCCAACTCCTAGGGATCCTCTATAAGGGAAAAACCTCATTTTTGCTCTCCTCTCTGCCAAGAGAATATCTGCCTTTTTGTTGATTTTTTAGAGCTGGGGTGCATATAAAGAGAACTGGAGGTACAATGAGATTTTATGAGCATTTTATGGAGTGTTTGTCATACACTAGTTCCTTATTTATACAGTTGGGGTGAGAGGAGGAAGGAGGTGTCTATGATGATCACTGTTATTATTATAATTCTAACCACGTATCCCACCAACTGGAGTTTCCTGTTTTCACCACCTTTGACAGCCACCTCTGCCTTCCCACCCTGCAGGTTCATTCTTCCTCCATCTGTTCAATTGACATTTATGACACTCATCAGGCATTTGTTTTCATACCTCTCCAAATTTAAATATTGTTCATTCTTTTTGTGCTTACTCAGAACACACATCCATCATCAGCACAGTAACTGCTAAACTTTATCCTCTATAAGGTTTCCTTTTCCAGGAACCTAGTGGATATTTAAAAGCTCCTAATCAGGAATGTTGGCAAAGTCTTTCATCGCAGAGGAACACAGAGAGAGAGAGAGAGGGAGAGAGAGAGAGAGAGAGAGAGTGTGTGTGTGTGTGTGTGTGTGTGTGTGTGTGTGTGAGAGAGAGAGATAAAGACAGTCAGATTGTATTTTAAAGTACTATCTACCTTGATTAATAAAGCTGTCCACAACTTATATTTCTTCTTCCTTACATACCTTGGTGTCTTTGTGTACACAAACTTTCCCCAATAAATATATATATAATAGGTATTCTAAAATAGTTTCAGTTACATGATCTTATTTTCCACTAAAAAAAATTCAATGTGGGCCATCTATGCTGATATAGCCCCTCATTGGCAACCCTATTATTTTAACTATCTCTCTATTTTATCTTTTGCTCACAGATTCAATACTGGCTAACCAAAATTAGGAAGAAAAATATCCACTTGGCACTTTTGTACCATGAATTATTTTTCACAAGATGAACATGTTTTTAATCTGTGAGAGTATAATTCATGTTCTAACGAGCAAGGAGTTTTAGAGGATCAGATTAGTGAAGCATTGAGAAGCTGGAACAGCACACCACATTTCTGAACTTCCCACACAAATGTTTCCATGCACTTTAGTCTGTTCCAAAACCTCAGCTTTCCTATAACCTCACGAGAAGCCTCCTGCCATTATTCTTTTCTGATAAGCTTTAGATATATTTATTTTACTGTCTCACCTTCTGCCTAAAATGGATTTAGATGGACAGAAGGGGCTTCTAAAATTTATTATCTTTCAAAGAATTTATGTTTGTACTTTTTAGCCACAGAAACCTTTGTTTCAAACAAAATATTACCTTAAGCCAAGTGTGGAAAATAAGTAAGTGTTCAGGTGCTCAGGGTGAATTAGGACGGGTCCGGAAGCCGTGAGAGCAGGGCTCATTCTCACCTGATGGTGGCCCTGGAGGGATTCTTCAGAGCTGAGTGAAGTCTACTGATTTGCAGGCATGGTTCTCAATTCTTACTTTCCTTTAGAACCATATGAAGAGCTTTTTAAAAACGCTCCCACCCAGGCCATGCACGGTGGCTCATCCTAGCACTGTGGGAGGCCGAGGTGGGTGGATCACTTGAGGTCAGGAGTGTGAGATCAGCCTGGCCAACATGGTGAAACCTGTCTCTACCAACATATATATATATATATATATATATATGCCAGGTATGGTGGTGTACACCTGTATTCCCAGCTACTTGGGAGGCTGAGAATCATTTGAACCCAAGAAGCTGAGGCTGCAGTGAGCTGAAATCATGCCACTGCACTCCAGCCTGGGCAACAGAGTAAAATCCTGTCTCAAGGAAAAAAAAAAGCCCCCACCTTGGAGATTGTGATCTAATTGATAAGCATGATGGGCCCAGACAATTGTTTTTGTTCAGGATCTCAGATGTTCAGTGTGCAGCCATAGTTAACAGCTGCTATAGAGCTGTGCTTGGCAAATTCAAGTGTGTATCAGAATCACCTGGGAGCTTGTTAAAATACTTCTTGTTGGACCCAGCTCCCTGAGTTTCTGATTCTGTAGATCTGGAGTGTGGCCCAAGCATCTGAATTTCTAACAAGATCCCAGGTGATGCTGATGCTGCCAGTCCAGAGAACACATTTATAGAACCACTGCTTTGGAGAAGTGGTGAAATTGGCCAGGATTATATATCACATCTGCTATAATCTGAAAAGAAATCAGCTTCTACTAAGTTTGTCCTTTTCTACCCTTTTTGACTGGAAAATTATTATGTCTAGAAGTGCTATTATGAAAGTGATCAGTTAATTGGGCAGGCATTTGGGGTCTTAGGTTGTGGTTTCCTCTCTGTATTAACTCTCCATCCCAAAGCCTGCCATGGTGTTTTCCTGGATGACCAATTACACTGGAACCAATTTTCCAAATTATAAGAACATTGAGACAATATGTTGAACAGAGTCTTATTTTAAAATGAAGAAATGAACAAACATGATAGAGTCTGCAATGTCTGACTTATGAGTTTATGGCCTATGATGGATAATCTAGGGCAGATGAAAGCCTGCATTAGCCTTGGGGAAATTTTATTTTATTTTATTTTTGAGATGGAACTTCGCTCTGTCGCCCAGGCTAGAGTGCAGTGGGGAGATCTTTGCTCACTGCAACCTCTGCCTCCTGGGTTCAAGCAATTCTCCTGCCTCAGCCTCCCAAGAGGCTGGGATGTCAGGCTCATGCCACAACGCCTGGCTAATTTTTGTATTTCTTGTAGAGATGGGGTTTCACCATGTTGGCCAGCCTGGTTTCAAACTTTTAACCTTAAGTGATCTACCCATGTCAGCTTCCCAAAGTGCTGGGTTTACAGGTGTGAGCCACAGCACCTGGCTGACTTTGAGGAAATTAACCAAAGTATCACTCAGCTATCCTGCTGCCTTCACATCTCTTTCTATACACTTTTACTGCTTTCATGACAGAAATCTAGGGAGAGGAGCAGAAAATATTAACTTCATGACAATCATTGGGCCAACCAGATTTAGAAAAAAGAGTTCATATTTATGAAAGATAAACAAAGTTTAGGACCCAAGTAGACTTCCTACCAGAATACCTGCTTGGAGGCATGGTGTAGAGTCAGTCACTTAGAATCACATAGCGTGTGAGATCAAGCTGAGCGTATGTAAGGTACTTCCTTGAACTGGGAGGACGGAGGCTGGGGGTGAGTGGGTCACAGAGTCTAAATACTTATTTCTTGTGATAAACATAGGTATAATAAGGCATGGGTCAGTGGAAGGGTCCATCCAATGTACTACGTTATTGCCTGCAGTGAGTGCAGCAATAGAGGCAAGAGTTTGGAGAAGGGCTGGTTGGCATGGGAAGGATTGCTGTTGACTGTTGTGGATTAAATTGTGTCCCTTCAAAATTGATATGTTGACATCTTAAGCCCTAGTATCTCAGAATATGACTTTATTTGGAAATAGGGCTGTCATAGATGTAATTAGTTAAGATGAGATCATGAGTGTGGACCTTAATTCAATTTGACTGGAGTCCTTATAGAAAGGGGAAATTGGGACACTGAAAGCCATGCACACAGTGGGAATGCCATGTGAAGATAAAGGCAGAGATTGGGCTGATGTTTCCACAAGCCAAGGAGACAGTCCTGCTGACACCTGGATCTCAAACTTCTAGTCTCCACAACTGTGAGACGATACATTTCTGTCAAGCCACTAAGTTTGTACTACTTTGCTATGGCAGCCCTGGCAAATTAAAATACAACCCCGATTGGCATATTAGACAAGTGTGATGTGATGGAAGCCCCATAGCACTGCTCCCTGGGAACTCAAGCATGTGTTTCATGAATGAGCCAACATTGGCTAAGGCACAGAAGACCAGGCACGACCATCCAGAAAAGTGACAACCAAAAGGGCAGGTCCATGGGAGCAGCCAGGAAATAAATAAGCCAGTAATAAATATTTGTCCCCTTCCTATTCCCTGTTTCTCAATTAAAGCTGCTAGGTCTCCAAGATGGAGTAGGAAATAGCTATTGGAATCAGAACATGTCACGTGTTTTCCGCTGTAGGTATTCAGAGTTCTAGTTCAAGGCTATTGGGAGCAAGGATGGTTGGGACACAGGGCGTGAGATTTACATTACTTGAGATGAAAATTTTAAACAAGATTAAATTTTAATCATTTAAAGAGACCAGAATATAACAGAATTTACTCAAGATATTGCTAAGGGATTGGAAAGGGAAACTATAGAAAGCCTTGAAAAATTGTGGCCAAAGACAGAATAAAGTGTTTCATGTTTATATTTATTCCCCTGAGAGTTATGCTTATTGGAACTGGTCAAACACTAGTAAAAAAGTAATAATTATAATACAAAGCTAATACTTATTGTGTGCTTAAAATTATCTTCTGGTCTAAGCAATTTACATACATTATATTAATTGATCAATTCCTACAGAATCCTAGAGAGATGTGGAATAAACTATTAATATTACAGGTTAAGAAATCAAGTCCCATGGAGGGTAAGTTAAGTCCACTCCGCTAGCAAGAGTTAAGAGCCAAGATTTCAACCAGCAAATGTCAGAGGAGACCCAGGAGGGCCTGAGCTCCCCATGGTGTGACACTGCCTCTAGATACTTTGTTTTTGAATCACATTGCTTCTGCTTTCCAGTCACAGATGGACTTTTCTCAGGAGCCTTCTGGGAAATCCTCACTCAGAGAAATAGTGCAGCAACTGCCTGTGACATGCAACTATGAGATATGGCTACTACAAACAAAAACATCCTCACATTTTGAGAAGAATTTCAGTCTTCCTCAGAATTTCTGAAAACAAGTGCTCAATTTACCATTTCATCTGGAAACAAAATCTTAATCCCAGTTCTAAGGACTAGTCAACAACCCACCCTGATTCCAATTAATACGGCCTTAGTCATGACTCAACACTTGGTAAAACCAAGTTAAGTTGATGTGAAAAATAAAATTGCCACCCATGTTAAGAAAAATAAGGCAGAATATAATATTGTGTATATACCACAGTTCTAATTCAATTCCAATAGAAAGAAATTAAAATATCAGCCATGATTATTCCTTGATGAAAATGTAGTAAGTTATATTTTCTTTTTCTTTCTTTTTTTTTTTTTTCTGAAATGGAGTTTTGCTCTTGTTACCCAGGCTGGAGTGCAATGGCATGATCTCGGCTCACTGCAAGCTCCGCCTCCAGGGTTCAGGCAATTCTCCTGCCTCAGCCTCCCGAGTAGCTGGGATTACAGGCATGTACCACCATGCCCAGCTAATTTTTTCTAGAGACTGGGTTTCACCATGTTGACCAGGATGGTCTCGATCTCTTGACCTCGTGATCCACCTGTTTTGTCCTCCCAAAGTGCTGGGATTACAGGCGTGAGCCACCGCGCCCAGCTCTATTTTCTTTTTTATCCTTCTGAATGTTCCTTTCTATTTTCAATGAACACGTATTTCTTTGCAGAAAACTTTAGTACTACAAGGTGTTTGTAGAAACTACCAAATGCTTCAGCATAATAAAACATTTATCTTCCTACATTTCAGGAAAACATTTCCTAGTCTCATCATCATTATAACACATTCTGCCTTAAAAGTTACATTTCTGCCTTTCCCGATCATTTAAAAAATGTTGTATCTCCTTTGCCACTGTTTTTATTAGTGTGATTATACAATATCCCATGATTGAAAGTGGGGAAAGAGATTTTGCAGCTTTCATTTCATTTTTGGTGAACCAGCAAAAACAAGATTGATGATTTTTCCGTGTGCATAAGATATCTTTCATCTTGTAATTGGTTTTGAAATATTCTCAAGTTCCATGCCAAACTCCACCCTGTGTGCTGAGATTTATGAGAAAAGGAATTATCTGAAAGCTCTAAATAGAATGAAATTAGCAAGCAAAAGGGCTTTGCTGACCATGTAGTCCAACTCTTTTATTTTACAAATGAGAGAATAAATGCCAGAATGACTCGTCTACAGTCATTCACCCAGCGAGCATCAGAGTCCAGACAAAAAGTCCAGACCAATAGTGTATATAAATGAGGCCTGTATAGATACTTTAGCAGATAATAGTCATGGCAATCAAATGACTTTGATCAACTAATACCAAGGTTGTTTCTAAGGGAGAAATTAAGTTTTCTAGGAAAATTTCTTGAAAACCTGCATGGGATTGAGGTTGAAGTCTTGAGGTGACAGTGGTTAGAAGCAGAGGTAACGACTTCGTTAGATGTAAGACAGGAATAAGGTGTAGTGTTGGAGCTAGAGCCCATTAGGCTAAAATGGCCAAGGAGATTATAAGATCGGGGTGTTTAATATTTAATTTTATGCTGTTTCAACAGTGGAACAACTACAAGCTATGGTGTGAAAAACCAAGGTTTACTAGAATCAGGAGTTCACAGATGGTAATTATTAACCACTGATTAATTATAGAAATATCGAGGATGGAATTGAGTTTCCTGTGGAGCAAATAAAGTGGCTTTGATACACTCATCTCTATATTTTTGGGTATAATTTGTCCTAAGTTGACCTATGAGATCTAGTAGTAGTATAGCTAGCAGCTATTGGACAACCTTACATGTGTTAGGTACTGCCATAACAAGTATTTTTTGTAATATTTAGAACATCTTTACAAACTAGTTACTGTTACCCCTTATTTCTAGAGTAGGACACACAGGCTTAGATAAGTAAATAGATCCAAATGTTGCCTCTTCCACTTGCTAGATGGGTGATCTCAAGCCAATCATTTGGTCTCTGATATCTGTTTTCTCAGCTCTGAAATGGGGATAATAATTATGTTCAGATTGAACATGTAGTACTACACAAATCACCTAGCACAGTGTCTTCGATAGAGAAGGTACTAACTAAATGAATTGGTAGATGGAAATTAGGACAAAATAAACATATATTTGAAAACATTTCTTAAAGGTTGAATGAGGCATAAAGGAAGTATGACAATGTTCATTCTCATTCTGTCTTCAAACATGACTGATGAGGATGTATACTGAATGATATGGTTTGGCTGTGTCCCCACCCACAACTCATCTTGAATTGTAAATCTCACAATTCCCACATTTTGTGGGAGGAACCCAGTGGGAAGTGATTGAATTATCAGGGCAGGTCTTTCCTGTGCTGTTCTCATGATAGTCAATGAGTCTCAGGAGATGTGATGGTTTTAAAAATGGGAGTTTTCTTGCATGAGTTCTTTTTGCCTGCCACCATCCATGTAAGACATGACTTGCTTCTCCTTGCCTTTCACCTTCCACCATGATCATGAGGCCTCCCTAGCCATATGAAACTGTAAATCCAGTATACCTCTTTATTTTGTAAATTGCCCAGTTTCAGATACATCTTTATCAGCAATGTGAAAACAGACTATTCCAGTAAATTGGTACCAGTAGAGTGGCACACTGCTGAAAAGATACCCAAAAATGTAGGAGTGACTTTGGAATTGTGTAACAGGCAGAGATTGGAACAGTTTGGAGGGCTCAGAAGAAGACAGAAAAATGTGGGAAAGTTTAGAACTTCCTAGAGACTTGTTGAATGGCTTTGACCAAAATGCTGATAGTGATATGGACAACAATGTCCAATCTGAGGTGGTCTCAGATGGAAATGAGGAATGTGGGAACTAAAACATAGGTGACTCTTGTTATGTTTTAGCAAAGAGATTGGCTGCATTTTGCCCCTTCCCTTGAGATTTGTAGAACTTTGAACTTGAGAGAGATGATTTAGGATATCTGGTACATGAAATTTTTAAGCAGCAACACATTCAAAATGTGACTTGGGTGCTGTTAAAGGCATTCGGTTTCATAAGGGAAGCAGAGCATAAACGTGTGGAAAATTTGCAGCCTGCAATGTGATAGAAAAGGAAACCCCATTTTCTAAGGAGAAATTCAAGTCAGCTGCAGAATTTGCATAAGTAATGAGAAGCAAAATGTTAATATTCAAAACAGGGGAAAATGTCTCTAGGGCAGATTAGAGGTCTTCATAGTAGCTCCTCCCATCACAGGCCCAGAGGCCTAGGAGGAAGAAGTGGTTTCATGAGCAGAGCCCAACGTTTTTGTGCTGTGTGCAGCCTAGGACTTGGTGCCCTGTGTCCCAGTTGCTTCAGCTATGGCCAAAAGGCACTAATGTAGAGCTCAGGCCATGGCTTCAGAGGGTGCAAGCCCCAAACCTTGGCAGCTTCCACATAGTGTTGAGCCTGTGAGTGCACAGAAGCCAAGATTTGGGATTTGGGAACCTCCGCCTAGATATCAGAAGTTGTAGGGGAATGCCTGGATGTCCAGGCAGAAGTTCATTGCACGGGTGGTGCCCTAATGAAGCACTTCTGTCGGACAGTGCAAGAGGTAAATGTGGGGTTGCAGCCCCCACACAGAGTCCCTCTAAGGTATCACCTAGTGGAGTTGTGAGAAGAGGGTCATCATCCTCCAGACCCTAGAATGGTAGATCCACCTACAGCTTGCACTGTGAGCCTGGAAAAGCCACCAACACTCAATGCCAGCCCATGAAAGTACCCTGCAAACCCACAGGATAAGAGCTGCCAAATGCCATGGAAAACCACCTCTTGCATCAGCATGACCTGGATGGAGTCATGGAGTCTAAGGAGATAATTTTGGAGTTTTAAAATTTGACTGACCCTCTGGATTTCAGACTTTCATGGGGCCTGTAGCCCCTTTATTTTGAATAATTTCTCCCATTTGGAATCATATTTACCCAATACCTGTACCCCCACTGGATGTAGAAAGTAACTAACTTGCTTTTGATTTTGCAGGCTCATATCCAGAAAAGAGTTACCTTGTCTCAGATAAAACTTTGGACTGTGGACTTTTGAGTTAATGCTGAAATGAGTTAAGACTTTGGGGGACTACTGGGAAGGTGTGATTGGTTTTGAAATGTGAGAACATGAGATTTGGGAGGGGCTGGGGTGGAATGATATGGTTTGGCCATGTCTCCACCCAAATCTCATCTTGAATTGTGACTCCTATAATTTCTATATGTCATGGGAGAGACCCAGTAAAGGTGATTGAATTATGGGAGTATGTCTTTCCTTTGCTGTTCTCATGATAGTGAATGAATCTCACAAGATCTTATGGTTTTAAAAACAGGAATTTCCCTGCACAAACTCTCTTTTGCTGCTGTCATCTATGTAATACTTGACCTGATCCTCCTTGCCTTTCACCTTCTGCCATGATTGTGAGGCTTCCCCAGCTACATGGAACTGTAAGTCCAATAAACCTCTTTATTTTATAAGTTGCCCAGTCTCAGGTATATCTTTATCAGCAATGTGAAAACTGGCTAATAAACCAAAGTAGTCTATTATAAGGAAGAAACATTTTATTCTATTCCAAAAACTTAATAAAGATTGGGATTATAAAAGCCTTGACTATATTTTCTCTTCCCTCTCTTGCTCCTCTTAGTTTCACTCTTCTTCCTTAATTTTTTTGATATTAGATGCTATTCTTAAATAAAATTAATATTATCTCATAACTCAAACAACTCCCCAGGCCTATTGCCCTTACAGAGGGATATGAGGTTCATATTCTTTTTCTGAGACAGAGTCTCACTCTGTTGCCAAGGCTGGAATGCAGTGGTGCAATCTTGGCTCTCTACAACCTCCACCTCCCAGGTTCAAGTGATTCTCTTGCCTCAGAGTAGCTAGGATTACAGGTGCCTGCCACCATACCCAGCTAGTTTTTGTATGTTTAGTAGAGACAGGGATTTGCCATGTTGGCCAGGCAAGGTTTGATCTGCACTCAGGTGATCTGCCTGCCTCAGCCTCCCAAAGTGATGGGATTACAGGCATGAGCCACCATGCCCAGCCAGGTTCATATTCTTTATAGCTAGGTAAACCCTCTGAAAGTAGGATAATTTCTTTGTTCACTGATCTGTCACAAAGGCCTAGGACAGTTGCTCAACTTACAGGAAGTATTTAAAAAACATATATGAATGACTGAAAAAAATTTTTAATTCCATGTATGGTTCTTTTTATAACATTGTGCAATACAATTGTACTGCTGGGCACTCCTCCATAGAGTTAGGGGCAGGGAGAAGATACTGCCTGCTCAAGCTCTGGTTCTAAACACAGGCAATGGACACCATTGTTACTAAGATATTACTGGTCAGATATGGTCTCTATTTTTTGAATGAGGAAACTGAGATGCAGCAAATGAGGGAACTGAGATGTTCCAAAACTGCGTGCAGAAGCTTTTACACCATTAGTGGTTTTCTGACCAGTTGACCACAAGGCCTCCCTGTTCAACTATTTTAAAACTGTTTAAACTGTCAGACATTCAATAGCGTGACTGCTTTATCTGTACATGGGAAAGACCAAAACCATAGGCACAGAATGTTGACTTATCTCTTCTTCCTTCCGTATCCTACTTTTCTTCAATTGGTTCACTGTTATTGTTGTTGCTTTTGTCTTTAGTGAACAAAACTGTTAATTCTCCCCAGAGACTAATTTGATGTCATACTTTCCAAGTTTGAAAAGTTTGCTGAAGAATTTCTCTAATGTCTCTGTACAGGCTAGCTGAAGCACACTGCCAACAAGAATTTGAATTCAGTGTAATTTGCTGGAAATGTTTAAGAACTTGGCATTCCCAACTTCTCTGCTGTCTGCTATGCTAAAATTTAAAAAAGGCCTCTCTGCTGGTTTTTCATCCCCCAACTCTAGAGCCCAGACCTTAAACTCTGACTTTTTCATTCTCACTGCTCACTTAGGAGAAAGAAATTCTGGCCCCAGGATGGCTTCCTCAGAGGATCGTCCTGATAACTAAAACCTCAATGTGCCTTGATTAGTCCCTTTGGGTTTTAATAAAAGAAATCTGGGAGAATCTTAGCAAGCCTTGAGATCTCTGCACAAGTATAGAGATGTCTCTGTGACAAAAAGCATCTAATGCCTTTGTTAATAAGTGCAATAGAAAGATTGGAGTGTGTTTTTAGTGACATAGTCAAGCAGATCCTCAGGCTTTCCTATAGCCCTAATTAGAAGTACATTGGATTAGGTCACTAGAGTCAACCAGTAAGCTCATGGATGATCAATGGGGAATATAGAAAGAGAAAACTATATCCCCAAGACTGATATTTTGTGAAGATTAACAAGAATATCTACGATGTTTGTGTATAAACATCTGTGAGATTAACAATGAATTTTAGACACTATAAACATATAGATGTAATTACAAAGATATGTAGACAAGAAATAAAGCATACAAATTTGTAAGTCATGTCCTTCAAAACTTTTTTCTTTTTTCTCTCTCCTCTGTTTTTCATCAATCCATTGAGGTCACACAGCTGTGAATCAGGCCTTAGTGACAGAGATGAATCAGAGATGGCACAAGGGTCTGGAATTCTTGGCCAACCTTACAACAAATTGTTCATCCATCAACCAGAAATGATGCATTGCTCTGATTCAGTTATGGTGGCCCCCAAATGTTTGCTGGGATATTTTGGAATTACTCCTATTACTTAGGCAGAGCCTCTTATCTTATTTCTGCATTTTCACATAATACTAAAAAAACAATGAGTATTAGGAAAATTATTCTTAGTTCTTTGAGTCTTCTTCAAAATGCCAGAGTGCTACCATGCTGTTTTCTAGTTTACTTATAGTCTCAAATAAAACTCTTTTTTTGGTTCAGGTTGGACTTATATAATCAATATTACTCCTTTTACGTGGGTATATCAGATCTTATCTGTTATATCCAAGTAAAAGGAGTAATATTTATTATGTAAGTTATTATTATTTTCCTGCACTCCAATTTTAAACATAGTTTTCTCAGCGGGTTGGTATGCTAGGTATCTAAAATGCTGTCTACCAAGCTAGCCTCAGATTAAGTTAATTTTAATTAACGTTCACTTAAAAACTATTGGTTAAGAATTTGGTCTTGACAAGCTTAATGGTCTAGATTCCTTTAGTATTTTAATCACTTATTTGTTACGTGTCTTTAGACAAGTTTTTAAACTTTGAAGTCACAATTTCCTCACCTGAAAAAAGAGAGAATAATACTTATCTCACAGGTGTGTTGAAGTAAATATTTTATTTATAAGAAATAAATGAGATCATGCATACCAAATAGCACAGTCTACAAGCTAAATGACAGCTGGTTTAACATCATGATGTTATGGGCATATGGCTTGGTTTAACAATAAGGCTTACAGCCGAGAATAAGGAAATTACTGAGAATAAAGTAAGTGCTCCATATTTGAGGTCTAGAGAAGCATCTTTTGCAGAGGTCCACTATCTCTCTACATGGCAGCTAGGAGAAGCCATCTCATCTCCAAGTAGAGCAGGGGAGGTTGGGGGTTTGATAAGAGGGAGAATATCCTCATTTTTATGTAACTGCAGTGCTGGTGAGCAAAAGCTACTCATTTTAACTTTCTTGTGGGAAAGGAATACTTCCCCTTGTTGAAGCCACATGGAAACAACCTCAAGATTTGGGAGGCTGCCATATCATACCCCACTGATCTTCTGTCTAGCTACTTAGATTGCTTACCTATACTTGCCTTTTGACATAGATGAAATAGTACTGGAGAGAGATGATGAGATTTCCAGAGTTTGGAAGAAGGGTTACTTAGGAGCCACATACCCTGAATGGGAGGGGGAGCTTCTGGGTCACATGACAGTAGGGGGTCAGTGATGCCAGAGAGACCACAGGAAGGATTGGGTTCCCCTGGAAGAAGTAGTGGAGTTTCCAAGGAACTGACAATGTTTGAAAACCAAGAAACTGATAATGTCTGAAAAGAAGATGCTTTGAATAGAATCTGGGAGTGAAGCTCTAAAATAAACTGCTGAATCTTAAGAACAAAATAAGCCTGTCTTTTGTGTGGTAAAAATAGAAGTCAAAACTTAGAAAATTGCTCAAAACCATGCAATTCCATGGAAATTAAATAACATGTTCCTGAGTGACTTTTAGGTAAATAACGAGATTAAAGCAAAGATAAAATATTTCTTTAAAACTAATGAGAACAAAGAAATGATATGCCAGAATCTCTGGGACACAGCTAAGGCAGTGTTAAGAGGGAAATGTATAGCACTAAATGCCTACATCAAAAAGTTAGAAAGATCTCAAGTTAACAATTTAATATCACAACAGAAAGAATTAGAGAAGCAAGAGAAAATTAACCCCAAAGCTAGCAGAAGACAAGAAATAACCAAAATCAGAGCTGAATTGAAGAAAATCGAAACACAAAAAAGCCATTCAAGAGATCAACAAGTTCAGGAGTTGTTTTTTTTTTTAATTTTAATTATTATTATTATTTTTTATTGCATTTTAGGTTTGGGGTTCATGTGAAGAACATGCAAGATAGTTGCATAGGTACAGACATGGCAGTGTGTTTTGCTGCCTTCCTCCCCTTCACCCACATCTAGCATTTCTCCCCATGCTATCCCTCCCCAGCTCCCCCCACCACTGTCCCTCCCCTGTTCCCCCCAAGAGACCTGAGTGTGTAGTACTCCCTTCCCTGTGTCCATGTGTTCTCATTGTTCATCACCCGCCAATGAGTGAGAATATGTGGTATTTCATTTTCTGTTCTTGTGTCAGTTTGCTGAGAATAATGTTCTCCAGATTCATCCATGTCCCTACAAAGGACACGAACTCATCATTTTTGATTGCTGCATAATATTCCATGGTGTATATGTGCCACATTTTCCCAGTCCAATCTATCATCAATGGGCATTTGGGTTGGTTCCAGGTCTTTGCTATTGTAAACAGTGCTGCAATGAACATTCGTGTGCATGTGTCCTTATAGTAGAACGATTTATAGTCCTTTGGGTATATACCCAGTAATGGGATTGTGGGGTCAAATGGAATTTCTATTTCTAGGTCCTTGAGGAATCGCCACACTGTCTTCCACAGTAGTTGAACTAATTTACACTCCCACCAGCAGTGTAAAAGTGTTCCTATTTCTCCACATTCTCTCCAGCATCTGTTGTCTCCAGATTTTTTAATGATCACCATTCTAACTGGCATGAGATGGTATCTCAATGTAGTTATGATTTGCATTTCTCTAATGACCAGTGATGATGAACATTTTTTCATATGTTTGTTGGCCTCATGTATGTCTTCTTTTGTAAAGTGTCTGTTCATATCCTTTGCCCATTTTTGGATGGGCTTGTTTGATTTTTCCTGTAAATCTGTTTGAGTCCTTTGTAAATTCTGGATATCAGCCCTTTGTCAGATGGGTAAACTACAAAATTTTTTTCCCATTCTGTTGGTTGCCGATTCACTCTAGTGACTGTTTCTTTTGCCATGCAGAAGCTGTGGAGTTTGATTAGGTCCCATTTGTCTATTTTGGCTTTTGTTGCCAATGCTTTTGGTGTTTTGGTCATGAAGTCCTTGCCTACTCCTATGTCCTGAATGGTTTTGCCTAGATTTTCTTCTAGGGTTTTTATAGTGCCAGGTCTTATGTTTAAATCTTTAATCCATCTGGAGTTAATTTTAGTGTAAGGTGTCAGGAAGGGGTCCAGTTTCTGCTTTCTGCACATGGCTAGCCAGCTTTCCCAACACCATTTATTAAACAGGGAATCCTTTCCCCGTAGCTTGTTTTTGTCAGGTGTATCAAAGATTATATGGTTTGCCATTCTTTGTTTTTGTCAGGTTTATCAAAGATTTGTTGTGTTGCCTCCGATGCCTCTGTTCTGTTCCATTGGTCTATGTCTCTGTTTTTGTACCAGTACCATGCTGTTTTGATTACTGTAGCCTTGTAGTATAGTTTGAAGTCTGGTAGTGTGATGCCTCCTGCTGTGTTGTTTTTGCTTAGAATTGACTTGGCTATGCAGGCTCTCTTTTGGTTCCATATGAAGTTCATGGTGGTTTTTTCCAGTTCCGTGAAGAAAGTCAATGGTAGCTATGAGGATAGCATTGATTCTGTAAATTACTTTGGGCAGTATAGCCATTTTCACAATATTGTTTCTTCCCAACCATGAACATGGAATGTTTCTCCATCTGTTTGTGTCCTCTCTCATTTTGTTGAGCAGTGGTTTGTAGTTTTCCTTGAAGAGGTCCCTTACGTTCCTTGTAAGTTGTATTCCTAGGTATTTTATTCTCTCTGTAGCAATTGTGAATGGCAGTTCATTCGTTCTTGATTTGGCTCTCTTTAAGTCTGTTATAGGTGTATAGGAATGCTTGTGATTTTTGCACATTGATTTTATATTGTGACTCTGCTGAAATTGCTTATCAGTTTCAGGAGTTTTTGGGCTGTGGCGATGGGGTCTTCTAGGTATACTATCATGTCGTCTGCAAATAGAGACAATTTGGCTTCCTCCTTTCCTATTCGAATACCCTTTATTTCTTTTTCTTGCCTGATTTTTCTGGCTAGAACTTCCAGTACTGTATTGAATAGGAGTGGTGAGAGAGGGCATCCTTGTCTAGTGCCGGATTTCAAAGGGAATGATTCCAGTTTTTGCCTATTCAGTATGATATTGGCTGTTGGTTTGTTGTAAATAGCTTTTATTACTTTGAGATACGTTCCATCAATACCGAGTTTATTGAGGGTTTTTAGCATAAAGGGCTGTTGAATTTTGTCAAAGGCCTTCTCTGCGTCAATTGAGATAATCATGTTGTTTTTGTTTTTGGTTCTGTTTATGTGGTGAATTACGTTTATAGACTTGCATATGTTGAACCAGCTTTGTATCCCCGGGATGAATCCTGCTTGATCATGATGGATAAACTTTTTGATGTGCTGTTGTAACTGGCTTGCCAGTATTTTATTGAAGATTTTTGCATCTATGTTCATCATGGATATTTACCTGAAGTTTTCTTTTCTTGTTGAGTCTCTGCCGGGTTTTGGTATCAGGATGATGTTCGTCTCATAAAATGATTTGGGAAGGATTCCCTCTTTTTGGATTATTTGGAATAGTTTCAGAAGGAATAGTACCAGCTGCTCTTTGTGTGTCTGGTAGATTTCAGCTGTGAACCCATCTGGACCTGGGCTTTTTTTGTGTGGTAGGCTCTTAATTGCTGCCTTGACTTCAGACCTTGTTATTGGTCAATTCATAGTTTCGGCTTCCTCCTGGTTTAGGTTTGGGAAGACACAGGTGTCCAGGAACTTATCCATTTCTTTCAGATTTACTAGTTTATGTGCATAAAGTTGTTTTAATATTCTCTGATGATGGTTTGAATTTCTGTGGAATCTTTGGTGATTTCCCCTTTATCGTTTTTTATTGCATCTATTTGGTTGTTCTCTCTTCTTTTTTATCAATCTGGCTAGTGGTCTATTTTGTTGATCTTTTCAAAAAATCAGCTCTTGGATTTATTGATTTTTTGAAGGGTTTTTCATGTCTCTATCTCCTTCAGTTCTTCTCTGATCTTAGTTATTTCTTGTCTTCTGCTAGGTTTTGAGTTTTTTTGATCTTGCTCCTCTAGCTCTTTCAATTTTGACGATAGGGTGTCAATTCTGGATCTCTCCACTCTTCTCATATGGGTACTTATTGCTATATATTTTCCTCAGGAGACTGCTTTACATGTGTCCCAGAGATTCTGGTATGCTGTGTCTTCGTTCTTGCTGGTTTTGAAGAACTTCTTTATTTCTGCCCTCATTTCATTGTTTATCCAGTCAACATTCAAGAGCCAGTTGGTCAGTTTCCATGAAGCTGTGTGGTTCTGAGTTAGTTTCTGAATTCTGAGTTCTAACTTGATTTCACTATGGTCTGAGAGACTGTTTGTTATGATTTCAGTTGTGAGGCATTTGCTGAGGAGTGCCTTATTTCCAATTATGTGTTCAGTTTTAGAGTAGGTGTGATGTGGTGCTGAGAAGAATGTATATTCTGTGGATTTGGGGTGGAGAGTTCTGTAAATATCTATCAGGTTTGCTTGTTCCAGGTCTGAGTTCAAGCCCTGGATATCCTTGTTAATTTTCTGTCTGGTTGATCTGTCTAATCTTGACAGTGGAGTGTTAAAGTTTCCCACTGTTATTGTGTGGGAGTCTAAGTCTCTTTGTAAGTCATTAAGAACTTGCCTTATGTATCTGGGTGCTCCTGTATTGGGTCTGTATATATATAGGATCGTTAGCTCTTCTTGTTGTATCGATCCTTTTACCATTATGTAATGTCCTTCTTTGTCTCTTTTGATCTTTGTTGCTTTAAAGTCTATTTTATCAGAGATGAGAATTGCAACTCCTGCTTTTATTTGCTCTCCATTTGCTTGGTAAATCTTCCTCCATCCCTTTATTTTGAGCCTTTGTGTATCCTTGAATGTGAGATGGGTTTCCTGGATGGGTTTTGGTTTTTTATCCAATTTGCCAGTCTGTGTGTTTTGATTGGTGCATTTAGCCCATTTATATTTAGGGTTATTATTGTTATTTGTAAATTTGATACTGCCATTTTGATGCTAGCTGTCTGTTTTGCCTGTTAGTTGATGCAGATTCTTCATTTTGTTGATGCTCTTTAGCATTTGGTATGTTTTTGGAGTGGCTGGTACTGGTTGTTCCTTTCTATGTGTAGTGCCTCTTTCAGGAGCTTTTGTAAAGCAGGCCTAGTGGTGACAAAATCTCTGAGTACTTGCTTGTTCGCAAAGGATTTTATTTTTCCTTCACTTATGAAGCTCATTTTGGCTGGATATGAAATTCCGGGTTGAAAGTTCTTTTCTTTAAGGATGTTGAATATTGGCCCCCACTCTCTTCTGGCTTGTAGGGTTTCTGCCGAGAGATCTGCTGTGAGTCTGATGGGCTTCCCTTTGTGGGTGATCCGACCTTTCTCTCTGGCTGCCCTTAGCATTTTCTCCTTCATTTCAACACTGGTGAATCTGACAATTATGTGCCTTGGGGTTGCTCTTCTTGCGGAAAATCTTTGTGGTGTTCTCTGTATTTTCTGGACTTGGATATTGGCCTGCCTTGCTAGGTGGGGGAAATTTTCCTGGATAATATCCTGAAGAGTATTTTCCAGCTTGGATTCATTTTCTTTATCACATTCTGGTATACCTATCAAATGTAGATTAGGTCTCTTCACATAGTCCCACATTTTTAGAGACTTTGTTCATTCCTTTTTGTGCTTTTTTCTCTAATCTTGGTTTCTCATTTTATTTCATTGAGTTGATCTTCGACTTCTGATATTCTTTCTTCTGCTTGGTCAATTCGGCTATTGAAACTTGTGCATGCTTTGCGAAGTTCTCGTGTTGTGTTTTTCAGCTCCTACAATTCATTCATATTCCTCTCTACGTTGTCCATTCTTGTTATCATTTCCTCAAATCTTTTTTCAAGGTTCTTAGTTTCTTTGCATTGATTTAGAAAATGTTCTTTTATCTCATGGAAGTTTCTCATTACCCACCTTCTGAAGTCTGATTTCGTCATTTCATCACAGTCATTCTCTGTCCAGCTTTGTTCCCTTGCTGGTGAGGAGTTTTGGTCCTTTCTAGGAGGCGAGGTGTTCTGGTTTTGGGTGTTTTCCTCCTTTTTGCGCTGGTTTCTTCCCATCTTTGTGGATTATTTTTGAGAAAAATAAATAAAATAGGTAGGCTGCTAGCTAGACTAATAAAGAAAAGAGAGAATATCCAAATAAACACAATCGGAAGTGACAAAGAGAATGTTACTACTGACTTAGCAGAAATAAAAACAACTGTCAGACACTACTAACATGGCTATACACACAAACTAGAAAACCTAGAAAACATGGATAAATTCCTGCATACATACACCCTCTTAAGACTGGGACAGGAAGAAACTGAATCCCAAACAGACCAATAACGAGCTCTGAAATTGAGTCAGTAAAAAATATCCTACCAACCAACAAAAATAAAAGACCTGATGGATTCACATCCAAATTCTATCAGGTGTACAAAGAAGAATTGGGAGCATTTCTCCTGAAACAATTCTAAAACATTGAGGAGGAGGGACTCCTACCCAACTTATTGTATGAGGCCAGCAGCATCCTAATACCAAAACCTGGCAAAGACACAACAAAAAAGAAAACTTCATGCCAACATCCTTGATGAAAACTAATGCAAAAATCCTCGGCCAGGCGCGGTGGCTCACGCCTGTAATCCCAGCACTTTGGGTGGCTGAGGCGGGTGGATCACCAGATCTAGAGATCGAGACCATCCTGGTTAACATGGTGCCACCCCGTCTCTACTAAAAATACAAAAAAAATTAGCTGAGCATAGTGGCGCATGCCTGTAATCCCAGCTACTCGGGAGGCTGAGGCAGGAGAATTGCCTGAATCCAGGAGGCAGAGTTTGCGGTGAGCCGACATTGTGCTATTGCACTCCAGCCTGGGTAACAAGAGTGAAACTCCATCTCCAAAAAAAAAAAAAAAATTTTTCAAAAATCTACTAGCAAACTGAATCCAGCAGCATATCAAAAAGCTAATCAAACACAATCAAGTAGGCTTCATTCCTGGGATACAAGGTTGGTTCAACATATGTAAATGAATAAATTTGATTCATCATATAAACAGAACTAAAGACAAAAATCACATAATTATCTCCATAGATGCAAAAAAGAATTTTGAAATAATTCAACATCTTTTCATGTTAAAAACTCTCAATAAACTAGATATTGAAGAAACATACTTCAAAATAATATGAGCCATCTATGACAAACACACAGCCATTAGTATAGTGAATAGGCAAAAGCTGGAAGCATTACCCTTAAAAACCAGCACAAGATAATAATGTACTGGTTTTCAATACATTACTTCTGTTTGACACAGTATTAGAAGTCCTAGCCAGAGCAATCAGGTAAGAGAAAGAAATAAAGAGCATCTAAATAATAAGAGATGAAGTCAAATTATTTATGTTTGCAGACAATATTATTCTATATTTAGAAAGTCCATAGTTTTGTCCCAAAAGCTCCTTCAGCTGATAAACAACTTTAGCAAAGTCTCAGGATACAAAATCAGTGTGCAAAAATAACTAGCATTCCTATACACCAACAGCAGACAGGCCAAGAGCCAAATCAGGAAGGCAATCCCATTCACAAGTGCCACACACACACACACATACACACAAATAAAATACCTAGAAATGCAACTAACCAGGGTGGTGAAAGATCTCTACAAATGAGGATTATAAAATGCTGATCAAAGAAATCAGAGAGGACACAAACAAATGGAAAAACATTCCATGCCTATGGAAAGAAAGAAGCAATATTATTAAAATGTCCATACTACCCAATACACTTTACAAATTCAGTGCTATTCCTGTCAAACTAACAATGACATCCTAAATAGAACTAGAAAAAAAACTATTTTAAAATTCATATGGAACCAAAAAAGAGGCTGAATAGCCAAGGCAATCCTAAGCAAAAAAATTAAAGCTGGAGACATCACTCTACCTGACTTTAAACTATAGTATGGGGCTATGATAACCAAAACAGCATGGTAGAGATACAAAAACTGGCACATAGACCAATGGAACAGAAGAAAGAGCCCAGAAATAAGGCTGCACACCTACAGTCATCTGATCTTTGACAAAGTTGACAAAAATAAGCAATGGGGAGAAGATATCCTATTTAATAAATGGTGCTGGGATAACTGGCTAGCCATATGCAGAAGACTGAATCTGTACCCCTTCCTTATACCATATACAAAAATCAACTCAGGATAGATTGAAGACTTAAATGTAAAACCCAACACTATAAAATCCCTCAAAGACAACATAGGCAATACCATCCTAGACATAGGAATGGACAAAGATTTCATGACAATGACACCAAAAGCAATCATAACAAAAACAACAATTGACAAATGAGATTGAATTAAACTTGAGAGATTCTGCCCTTTAGTAAAAGAAGCTATCAACAGAGTGAACAGACAACCTATACAATGGGAGAAATTATTTGCAAACTTTGACAAAGGTTTAATATCTAGCATCTCTAAGGAACTTAAATTTACAAGAGAAAAACAACCCCATTAAAAAGTAGGCAAAGGATGTGAACAGACACGTCTCAAAAGAAGACATACATGTGGCCAACAGCATATGAGAAATGCTCAACATCAATGATTATTAGAAAAATACAAATCAAAACCCCAATGAGATACCATCTCACATCAGTCAGAATGGGTATTACTAAAAAGTCAAAAAGAACAGAGGCTGACAAGGTTGAGCTGAAAAGGAAACACTTATACACTGTTGGTGGAAGTATAAATTAGTTCAATCATTGTGGAAAGCAGTATGGTGATTCCTCAAAGAGCTAAAAGCAGAACTACCATTTGATCCAGCTATCCCACTATTGGGTATATACCCAGAAAAAAAATTAATCATTCTACCATAAAGAAACATGAATGTGAATATTAATTGCAGTACTCTTCACAGTAGCAGAGTTATGGAATCAACCTAAATGTCCATCAATGACAGATTGGATAAAGAAAATGTGGTACATATACACCATGGAATACTATGCAGCCATAAAAAAGAATGAGATAATTTCTTTGTGGGAACATCGATGGATCTGGAGGTTATTATCTTTAGCAAACTAATGCAGGAACAGAAAACCAAATGCTGCATGTTCTCACTTATAAGTGGGGGCTAAATGATAAGAACTTATGAACACAAAGAAGGAAAGAACACATACTGGGTTTTACCTGAGGATGGAGGATGGGAGGAGGAAGAGGAGGAAAAAAGATAACTACTGGGTACTGGGCTTAATACCTGGGTGATTAAATAATCTGTACAACAAACCCCCATGACATAAGTTTACCTATGTAACAAACTTTACATGTACCCTGAACCTAAAATAAAAGTTGTTAAAAAGGCTGTTTTAATAACTCTCCATGAAGTTGGATAGATTTGTTAATAGAACTGCCTGCTAAGGGGAAAACGGAGCTTGCTAAATTATATTTATGTCATGTTGGAACACAGAAACATCATGTTGAAATACTTTAATCATTTTTGAGTCTTAAATAAGATCATCTACAAATGTGATATCTCTGCTCTAATATTATGACATTTAATTTTTTTACTTCATGAAATTTCCATAGGTTTAGATCATTTCAACCTTTGATTTTCATTACTGTCCCCCTAAGAACCTTTTTAGATTTATTTAGGGTTCCCCTCCCTCCATGAAATCTTAATATCCTGGTTCTATTGTATATCTCTTTATGTGTTCAGCATATATTTGTGCTTTATTCATAACAATAGTAAGATTTTTTTTCACCTCAAGAATCAGTTTTTATCCCTTTGGGGGCAATATTGCCCCTGTGGAGATCGCATGCATTTGAGTGACAGAGAGAAGCCCCTAACTAAATTGGGCCTTAGTTTCTTCATCTCTAAAATTAAGAAATCAATTCAGTTCAAGCAATATTTCTTATGCTCTAGGCATTGTTCTAGGGCCTAGGGCTGCAAAGCTGAAGGAGACGTGGATGCTATTCTTACAGAGATGGTTGCCGAGTATTCTGCACAGAGCATTTTCAGTATGTAATATGTTCCATAGCAAGGTTTATGATAGACATAGTAGTTTTTCTTGAATGGTGTCTTTAGGAGATTGTGAACTATTTTTTCTTTTCTAATTTACAAAATTTAATTCTAATATAAAATTAAAAATATTTTTGACTTAAAAAAGAGATTTCCCAAAACGTTAGAATTGATAAGACCCTGGAGATGACCTCATCCACGCCTTAGACACATATGAAACAGTTGTTGCTGCTGGCTATTGAAGTGGCTGTAACTATACATCTGGTGCCATCACTTCAGTCCCAACTCTGTTGCCAACAGACTGAGTGATCTTGGTTCAATTAGTGCCCATCTAGGTCTCCATATCCTCACTTGTGAAATTTAGAAGATGAACTAGAGGAATGTCCAAGGCTTCTTTCATTAAGAAAATTTTAAGATTCTCAGATTTTTTTCTTATGTGTACAATGAGGTGTGCTAGTATTCAAAAACAGTATAAAAAATAATGTAGCATGTTATTTAATAAAAGAATATACCTTCCTTTAGGGATAAAAACTGAAAATAAGCCAGATTGTATGGCCAGACTGTATGTTAGAAAGCAAGACTGATTATTTGTTTAATTTTCATGTATTTTCCTAAATCAGCTGAAATCATAATCTCTGTCACCCAGACTGGAATGCAGTGTCATGGTCTTGGCTCACCACAACCTCCACCTCCCAGGCTCAAGCGATTCTCCTGCCTCAGCCTCCCGGTTAGCTGGGATTACAGGCACGTGCTACCACTGCCTGGCTAATTTTTATATTTTTAGTAGAGGTGGGGTTTCCCCATGTTGGCCAGGCTGCTCTCAAACTCCTAACTTTATTATACGACCCACCCACCTCAGCCTCCCAAAGTGATGGGATTGCAGGCATGAGCCACCATGCCTGGCTTCTTTCAGTCTTTTTTAATGTTTGCTTTTTCTACCTTCAAAAAGTATAAGTGAAGTTTTGCCTGAATTGATTTTTTTACTATGTTTGAAATTGATTTGGGTATACTGCCTAACATTTTAATTCTTTTTTCTATGTTTGAAATTGATTTTGGGTATATTGCCTAACATTTTAATTCTTAGTTCAATGATCAGCAATTTTCATTATTTACTAACATTACATTTAATTGCCATTATGAGAAGGTTATTGTCAATAATCTGTTCTACTCCCTTCTGGATCTCATTTACCTCCGTGGTATTCCCGAACATCTTTTTGTCTGTAGGACTCAGGCCAAGACTGGCTAATCCTTTGTCATGATTTAGCACTGAATCGTTTTGATTATTCTCTGATGTGTGTTCTCAGACATAGAATGTCCTCCTATAGCATTCTATGCAAAACTGCACATAGCAGCATTCCCTAGTGAAATTTCATCCGTACTTTATGTGATGCCAAAGTAACATCAAATACCATAATATATGCTTCATAATAATCTTACTTGCTTTTCTTTCTCAGCTGTCAAAGATCATACAGATGGTTTGGTGAAAAGTCCACATTTACTCCCACAGATTTCCCTTCACATTTCTACTTGATAATAATTTTTAACATTCATTCCCAATCATTTTTTATTATAAAACAGCTTCATTTTGAGAAGCGGGATAGAAACAATTTTCTCCAGATGAGAGGATGGTAATCCTTTCCTGAGGTTGTGTGTGTGAGTTGGGAAATGGTGGGAAGAAAAGATTCATCACAGCCCACATACTCTCTGTGGACATAATTCTGATTTGAAACATTATGGGGAAAGGATGAGAGATTGACAGCATCAGCGAGGCAAAACTGGTGTCCTAGGACAGTGCTATCCAATAGAGCTTCCTATGATGATGCAAGTGTTCGGTTCAAACTATGCAATATAGTGTCTATTGAGCACTCGAAATGTGGCTATTGTGAGTAAGGAAATGAGTTTTTAATATTATTTAATTTGTACCAATTTAAAATGAAATAGCTCCATGTGGCTTGTGGCTCCCTATTCATATCACGGCCCCAGGAAGCAATGTGATTAGAGCGGAGGCCCAGAGACCTGTTAAAAGTTGAACTTATCTCTGCTCCACTGTTTAGTAACTGTGTTCATAGGGAATAGTTTACCTCATCTTCATAACAGAGACAATCATCATACCTGCATCTTAGAGCTGTTGTGGTGAGCAGAAGAAACAATCCATGCAAAATACTGGCCACAGTGCCTGGTACCTTATACAAGTTATATCTATTAGGAATTATTTTAATAGTTTTTTTAAGAGATGTGATTTGGACTGTTGTATCAAGAAGTTGAAATTAGGTATCCAGAACTGAAGGTTGAATTTGTCCTTCATATCTCCTCATAGAAACAATAGTAACTCCAGAAAAAATTGAGAAAGTAGAAAATCCTTCCTGAGAGAACTTTGTAAATCAGGAACCCAACCTTCCTACTTCCTAAAGTTAGCATTTACTTTCTCTCAACATTCTTTGGTTCTTCTCAACATGTGTCTGTCTTCCTATTTCATTTTGTGTCATTGTTAAAAATCCAGGAATGTAAAAGTTCTTCACAGAACACATAGTTGGCAGTGATCGAATTATTTCTGGTTTTCAGTTCATGTTCCCTTCCAGGTATTTGTGGAAAGGGATAGATGTGTATGGAGAAGCCGTCAAATGTCAGATTGCTGAGCAGCAATCACTTTTGCAACTTATTTGGAAAGGACTTGTGCTTGAATGCCCTGATTTCTGCTGTCAATCCCTTTCCTCCACAACAAGGCACTAAAGCAAGCAGTGTTTAGATGTCTTCATGGAGGTGGTCTTAGAACGATGAGAAAATTAAGAAAGAAAAATTTCCTTTCCTATTGACCAATACAAGTCACTTACTTTCATAGGATGCTTTCAAATACACACCTTAAATTTAAATTACATAACCCTTGCCTTTGGAAGCAACACTGGACTTTAGGGTGCATGTAAGTAATAGTGGATTGTTACTGGATGCCAGTGAAAGTGCTTCTAGCTTCCATATTAATGGAAAGTAAATTCATAATCAGTGATACGACAATCAGAACCTCATGTCGACCCAATATGCATTATTTTTTCCTCTTATGAATCAGAATAATAAGAAACAGATTTTGACTTTTATGCTTCCTTTTTGCTTTTCATTTCTGTATGCTGTCAACATAAATGAAAAAGGATGTTGGAACTTTTCTCCACCTTTCCCCCAGTATTAAAGCTGACTTCTATATTTTGCATCCTGCTTAAAATTGTTCAGGGCCAAATGTTTACTACAATCTTGCCTCTCTCCTTTAAGGAGAACGTGAATGTATATATTCTAACACTTATTTGGGGCTGAGTGTCCCTTCATAGCCAGGTGTGCATTTGTTAAATCTGAACTCATAAGCAAGGGTGTCAGAGTATCACGAGCTACAAATAAAATAAAACCTGTAACGTCTGGCTGAACATGCTGTCCTTCTGCAGAGGATAATTTATTGTTTGTTTTCTTTCTCTTGCTGAACTGCCACGCTCTGCCTTTTGACTTTTTTTTCTTTTACGGGAATGTGGGAAGTTCATACCATTCTCTGTTTTCCTAACGATTCTCACTGATAGTGATAAAATGTGATACCAATATAAATTAATTAAAGGTTTTCATTAAATCTCAATCCTGGAACATTTTAATAGACTGCCTCAATTGTTTTGTTTTAATTTGTGAAACACAAGTGTTCTTGAATCACGATTCCTACTATATTCCCAGGAATGAGACTACATTAAAATCTTAATTAGTCCCTCAAGCTTGACAGACATTATTTTATTTTTATGTCCAATGCCAGTTTAGCACAAAGTACTTTTGCAGTAATTTTCCTTTGGCATTCTGTTTTTTTTTTTATCTTCGAGGTTAGGCTTTGAGGTTTATGGAGAACGTGTACAGGGAGGGCAACTGTTATATCAATCATATTTAATCCGTACCTCTTTGCAGAGTTACTTGCATGATGAAACTGAAAAGAAAATCTAAACTAAAATAATAATTATTATTTGAAATATTTTTTTAAATTCTACAAATATTTAATTGGAACTTATGAAAAGTAAATTATTGATACAAGAATGCTATTTACTTTGCTGCTACTGTATGTTGAGTTTTTAATCAGAAAGTGGTGTGTTATCATTAGACAATATAGACTAACATTTTAATTTCAAAATCATTAAAATAAAGGTGAAAAGAAGGCCTTTGTGTTGTAAGTATGATTTTTTTTATCTGATTCAAGACAAAATTAGTCCTATCTTCCTGAGGCTGTTCCAATGGGATATTTATATATATGTATGTTTGACTCTATTAATACACTGTATTGATCTACAATTCATCTAACTGGTGAGAGGATTTTAATGGATTCCATTAGTCCATTTCTAATTTCTACTTGTTCTAAGGACCATAAATCTTTACTTCATCTATTTGTAAGGAAGAGCCAATTCCAATATAACTGGCTAAAAACAGGACAAAGGAAATTTCTAGGAAAATTCATTAGCACAAGTAGGATCCATTCAAATATTCCTGAAGTCTTTCTTTTAGAGATATCAATTCCATTTTTTAAAAAACACCTGCTGATAATAGCAAATTACAAATGCAAATTTATGCAAAATCTCTTCTGTGATACTAGAGGTTATTCAGTTGGTCCTGAATCCTCAGTCCCAAATGACCTGCATCATTTTTGTTTGTGATTGTTACAGTGATTTTAAGAAGTGTTGTCTAGGAGCGATACCCTATGCAGCTAAAAGAATGAGGTCTACTCATTAGGGTTATTATAAGCAGAAGAGGAAGTGCTTGTTAACTCACTAGCACACTGTCTGCAACACACATTAAGTACAGTGGCTATGATTGTTGTGAGGGCCACTTTGGCATCTCTAGTAGTTCAGACAATAGTGACAGGAATTGTAAACAAGAGCTTCCTGTCATCCTGCTTTCAGAGTATTCTCTCGGGTGTTTATCTTATAAACCAGACATCATCTTAAAGAACCCCAGGGCAGAGTTGATAGAACTGTTGGCTAAACAGGACTTAACCCATCCATGCCAAATAAAACCATCTGGGAATTTGTGGTATTAAAGCATTAAACTTAGAGTGTTGGACAGGAGGGAGAGGTGACCCAGTCAAGCCCTTTATGATTCAGAGACGAAATCTGATAACCAAGGAAGAAAAGAAACTTGCTGAAGATTCCAAAGCTATTGAGTTTAACAACCATGAATATAACTGAGATTTTCATGTCACACAGCCCTGTACTTGTTCCAATATTTCACAATATTTCCACCTTAGTAAATGCTGATTTGGGAACCATACTCCTTTGTTTGGCTTTAGTGAATATTTGTTGAGTGCCTGCCATGTGCAAAATGCTATGCTTGGTGTTGTGGAAGGTGTGAAGATAAACAAGAGCTTGGCCTTCAAAGAAACTTACATATACATATATATATGTTCCTTATATGCAAATTTACATCACATATAACACCTGAGGTTCCAGATGGTCCAATCTCTATGTGGTGTAACATAAAAAAATAGCAGTATCTACTGGCTCTTTGAAGAAAACTTCAATCTTGAACATTCCTTAAACTGGTTTTATACAGTATGCATATATATTAGAAATATTTCCTGTTTTTAAATTTCTTATTCATAGAAGGCACTAAATCTTTCATCTCTCTCTCATCCACACAGCTCCCTCATCACCACTGTCTCTACTTCATCACCATCTTTCCTATTCTATGTACTTTTTTTATTTAAGAAAATGAGAGAGAAAAGAAGAAAGAAACATAAAGTAAGGAAGAAAGAGAAAAAAGAAAAGGAAGGAAGGGAGGGAGGGAGGTGGTGAAGAAAAGGCCAGGCACAGGGGTTCATCCCTGTAATCTCAGTACTTTGGGAAGCTGAGGTGGGAGAATCACTTGAGGCCAAGATTTTGAGACCATCCTGGCCAACACAACAAGATTTTGTCTCTACCAAAATAAAAAAAAAAACACCTAAAAATTAGCTATGTGTGATGGCACACTCTTGTAGTCCCAGCTTTTTGGGAGGCTAAGTTGAGGGGATTGCTTGAGCCAGCAGTTAGAGGTTAAAGTGCACTACAACTGTACTTAGTCAGGACAACAGAGGGAGACCTTGTCTCTTAAAACGATAGATGAGAGAGAGAGAGAGAGAGAGAGAGAGAGAGAGATGGAGGGAGGGAGGGAGGAAGGAGAGAGAGAGAGAGAGAGAGAGAGAGGTCTTTGTATCAACTGCTTTCTTTTGGTGGGGGAAGGGTGGTAAAAATTAGCTTTCTGTCTTCCTGAATTCTTTCTAGAGTCCTGGTAAAAATTTTTTCTACCTTTAATAAACAAGTAATCATGTGTGGGGAAAAAAAGAAATGAATCTTTGGCAATAGAAGATGAAGTCCTTGAAAAGGTGCGATGACTGACTATTCTATGTATCATTATAAAGGATACTATTACTAAACGGTATTTCTCATCATGACATTGACTAACAAGGTGATTATCGATGGTCACAAGATTTATGGCTGAGTTTCAGTTGCTCCTCACACTGGTTTTTTGATTATCAAAGTAGTGAGGGGAACGCATGGGAATCACTTGAATTTCTAACACATTTTTTATGTTAAAAATAGAGAATACAATATTCTCTTAACAGGTTACACAAAAATTTATTTTACATGAAAGAAAACTGACTTTTAAAAAAGTTATTGATATGCCTGCTTAGATTAGAAGTTACAGCTTTAAAGGAACCACATGTGAATTATCAATCGTCTGTCTTGCATGAGATGAGAGGAAGACTTGGTGATTTGGGAGAGCAGAGATGTAGAAAGCGGGGGTTTGGGGTCACTGAGAGAATGTGATCAGAGTCTCTTTCATGATTCACAGATTCTTGAGTCACTTTTTGTATCCTTTTAGGCCATTCCACATTTCTTTATCAAGAAAATAAATCATCCCATGCGTTATAAATGCTAGACTGCAAGCAAGAAACAATAATTTCTCATCCCAAAAGATCCGTTGGCTTTAATATATTAACTAAGTATCAATTTGGCATCTGATTAGCTGTCATTTGCAGTAAAGACTAAGGAACTTTAACTTTTCTTTTAATCTTCCAAATTAGCAAGGTGATCAAGGGTCTCATTCTATTTCATTTCTGTTGGATATGTTCGCCGATTCCTCTTATCTGCCATCTATCTTAAAAGTTATCTAGGTGTTAATATGTCTTTGCACAGTTTTCTCCCAAACTTTCCAATGTTTCTATGGGTGCCATGTCAGGTTTTTCAGGTAGTAGTTTCATGCTCAACTTCTGAATGTTTCTTATCGGTGGTTTCATGACACCCAGTATCATTAATCTTCCACACCACAGTTTTGTCACAAGAAGTTTTATTCTGCTTGCTAAGACTTTGCAGAAAGCCTTTGCGGTTCTTCTATTGTGAATGTTTATTGATATGTCAACCTGCTCTGTGAACACTCCCATGGGAGGCATTTTATCATTTCCTCTCTCTACCTATCACAGTGTTCAACAAATATTTATTTAGTTGAATTGCTGAATGCTATTAAAATTTATGTTATGAAACATACTGAGAAATTAGAACTAAACTACTGAGTATCTTAAAGCCACGTAGAACTAAAAGGATAATCTACCACTACTCTTTAAGTTACTCTAGGATTTATTTTAAACAATCAAAGATTCAATATATTTTATGGGCCAGGTGCTTTACATGTATTAACTTGTTTAATCTTATCAATCTATATGAAGGTAAATATTATTCTTTTACAAACGCTGAAGCTGAGGCTCAAGGAAGCATTGTAATTTGCCAGATGTTAGAGAGGTAATAGGTAGCAAACAAGAGTTCAAATGATGTCTTTTCAGACTTATCATCTTTCTTGTCTGTCAGGAGACCCCTGCTATCTTCGTAAGATGCCAACATTAATATAGTCAATGGAGGTGAACCCTAAGAAAAAAATTAGTTACATTGTTTTCTCCAATTTCCAATGACATTGGGAATTTCTTAATTATGCTACTTTTTCTATAATTATAAAGATTATGAAAATAAGATAACCTGAAGAATAATTTCAGGCAAATGCAGAATTTGTAGAGGCACAAATATTACTGAAGTTTTTGGAGTTTGAGCATATGTTGGACATTTAATAGACACAAATTCCAATGTGTTGTGCTATTGGCTAGGAATAGTACAGAAGGATCTTCACCTACCAAATTTTATCCCTTACCTTAACTTCTGCCTTCACAGACATAGAAAAGGCAGTTTCTTCTGTAGAGGTGTATACATATCAAAAGTTCTTATTCCATGATAGCTTGTATGTTTGTTGGATTCCAAATCTTGAATTCAAATAGTATTGTACTGTGTATGTTCCATGTGAATATTGATTGTGACTTTTAACATAAATTGTTTAAATTTAAAATGAATCCCTCTGAAAAGTGCCCCTTTCTGGGAGATTGGTGTTATGTAATCATGTAATCACATTTTTAATTTCCATGTTTTGTAAATTAGAAGTGGGACTCCCAGTTGTGTGTTGGTATTTTGGAATAATACAGCAAGCCAATTTTGCTAGGCATCACAATTTACTGAAAGAATGATGAATATTGATCCCATTTATTATTATTTGACAATAAAATTATATAGACTACCTGAGTATCATCTTATTCAGGGTAACATGAAGGGCATAGATTTGGAATTTTATATCTTGATGTATTGTTAAATTTACTTAATTTTGTTGTTGTTGTTGTTGCTCTGCCTCTGTCTCCCTGTTGTTTTTGACATATGGAGTTGGTGTTACCTCCAGAAATTAATACTAGATAGGATTGAACCTATTTGAATGGATACATATAAAAGCTATTCTGAAAAAAGTCCCTTTTGACAAAAGAAAATATATCAGTTTGTAAACAAGATTTTTCTGTTTGTTCATTTTGTGCTTTAAGTTCTGGGGTACATGTGTAGAACATGCAAGTTTGTTACATAGGTATACATGTGCCATGGTGGTTTGCTGCACCTATCAACTTGTTATCTAAGTTTTAAGCCCTGCATGCCTTAGGTATTTGTTCTAATAATCCTCCTCCCCTTGACCCCACCTCCCTACAAGCCCCAGTTTGTGATGTTCTCCTTCCTGTGTCCCTGTGTTCTCATAGTTCAACTCCCACTTATGAGTGAGAACATTCAGTGTTTGGTTTTCTGTTCCTGTGTCAATTTGCTGAGGATGATGGTTTCCAGCTTCATCTGTGTCCCTGCAAAGGACATGAACTTATTCTTTTTTATGGCTGCATAGTATTCCATGGTGTATATGTGCCACATTTTCTTTATTCAGTCTATCATTGATGGGCATTTGGGTTGGTTCCAAGTCTTTGCTATTGTAAATAGTGCTGCAATAAACACACACGTGTATGTGTCTTTATAGTAGAATGATTTATAATCATATGGGTATATACTCAATAATGGGATTGCTGGGACAAATGGTATTTGTGGTTCCAGATCCTTGAGGAATCACCACACTGTCTTCCACAACGGTGGAACTCATTTTCACTCCCACCAACATTATAAACGTGTTATTGAGTCATTTCTTCTTCCCAAAGTTATGCTTTATTCATGATATAGTGATGCACTATTACATCTCTATCACTTGGAGAGTAGTAAGAATAATCTTTTATTATTATTATTTTACAACAAATATCTGCACTGCTTTGTTATGCCCTACATATATATTCTCTTAAAATTTCTCATAGGTTTTAATTCCGTAAAATGATCTGTGTCTGTCCCATTCATTTTCAAAACTGATTAGTGGTGATAAACTCATCTTCAGAGGCACAGTGGTGACTGAAATAGACATGAAAACATAATCAATTTCTGCCTTCTAAATGGTGATATGTTCATATTCTTAGAGTCATTCTCCATTTTCACATAGAGTTTGATTTTCAATATTTCAAAATAAAAGTTGTCCTGCTATATTTCAAAAATTTAAGATGCCATCAATACTAAAATGTAATATCATTTTATGACAATGAGAGAAAAAATGCTGCCAGAAAACTCAGGCACACCATCAATTATATGACACATTCTTATTTTAGAGACATTAAAATGTGAAAATCTTTGCTTCTTAGAATTGATGAATGCAATATTTATTTTTATTATTAATTCTCCAAAATGACAGCAAAACTCAAAGCATCTCACTTTTATTTGTTAGATCAAGCTTAATTTGATTCATTTTAATAAATAAGATGAGTGATTAAAGTTGGAGGTATCAAAACGTAACCAGTTTATGTAATGTGGATGAAACTCCACTGGGAATGAAAGAAAAAAGGGAAATATAAGTGTCTGTCAGAACTTTCAGTATAGTTAGCACACTATTTTAACTTTGGATAAATGTGTTTTGTTGTATGGAAAAATGCAGTGATGTGGATCTGGAAATCCTTATAGCTACGAAGCATTAGTAATTACAATAAAATGTAATACAGTCTTGAAAATTTAAAAAATGAAATCCAAGGCTGTAATTGTTTTAGGAGATGTACTTCTACTCTATGGATAGGGTAGGGAACACACTTGTGAACATTTAATTTCTGCACTAGCATGACAATTTTATCTTATTTATTCTATTTAATAGCTGTTGTCTCTCTGGAAACATATTTATAAGCATACCCAACCTCTGAATGCATAAATTATTTAGTGGGAGAAAATTAAGAACTTTCAAAGCAACATAAACTTTTTGAGGTCACCAAGGTATCATTAAGTAAATTATTGCCCCACAGTTCTAAATGGTACATAGTAGCCAGGAAGAGTTTAATGCACCTTTCAAAGTGCCTAATTTACTCTCAGGGAGGAACAGAATAGTGGACAAGCCCTGGATGATGAATTACACATTGAGATGAATTTTCCCAAGTGAATTGGGCTCGTGTTGTCTGAATAAAATTAATGCTTCACATTTATTTCAGACATGTGAAGGCAAAGGTCTGCAAATAGTTTCAGAAATCTAAAAAAGACCATTCCATTTACCAAAATGCAGTAAAGGGCAAGGGAAACTCAATTACATAAAATAGGATTATTGGAGATAAAATGTTGGCCAAGACAACTGAATGAAAAGAATCCAGTGTGTAGTTGCGGGTCACAGAACAAGTAAAACCGAAAATGGAATCTCATCTGAAAGCTAAACTTTCTGTAATTCTTGGGTGTTCCAGAAAGGACTTCCTTGCAAGAATTTCACCTGTTCAACTTGCAGAATCTATGATATCTGCTGGAATCACAGCTCAAGGTGGTATGTCTTCGGGTGTGTGTATTTATTGAATAATTTCTGTTGCAAAGAAATGATACAATATTTTTGCCTTTTGAAAATTTTCCTCTGTTAGTTTCAGAGAGATTACATGAATGTCTCTTAACTTACATATTATTGCTTTTCTTTTGGGGAGTGCTAAAAAAACTCTGGAGTTATTTTTGAATCCTAGGGCTCTCAACTAATGTGATCCTTACTTTCAAATAGTCTTAAGCAACTGAAAGTTAAAGCACACTGACTTTGTATGATCACGGTTTTACTTTCACTGATGTCTGGCTGTTCAATTCAGTTTGTGTCATATTTAAGACTACCATAACTAAATGTAATACTCAGACTGGAAGACCACTGAGGGCAGATGCCATAACAAAGTAGATTGTGTTAGTATTCATCAAATATTCAGGTTTCTCTCCCTGTGGTGCCCTCCCCCATTATAGATTATGTATCTCTTTTGACTGAATTTAGGAATAGTCATGGGAGGAGGTGACATATAAGTAATTCTGTGCAGAAGCTTTGAGATTAGTACTTGATTCACCTGAAATCTGGCTTTGATGTATCATTACTGCCTGTGGGTAAAACTAAGCACCACAAAACATGATTTCCCTCTATCTCTGACTCTACCTACAGAAGTAGTCCCTCTCCTTTGAGAATTTTGGGAACATTATTTTCTGCTTTATCTTACATTTTGTTCTTCTCTTCAGCTTCATTGGGAACATGTCATTTTTTTCTGTCACTGGCAAACTGGTGTGTGTATCACTAATTGTTAGCTCAAGGCACTGCTGTTGATAGTTTCAGACAATGACATCATCAAAGATCAACCTGATTAATTGTTGAGGATACCAGTGTCAGTATCTGCTGGGCAGAACTTTTTGCCTTGCTACTTTTATTCTCATGAGCCAAACTTTTTAACAAAATGATTCTTTTGGGTTTGATTTTTTAAAATTTTACTAGATTTCTTCCTTAGAGTCAGTCATGAGTTCCTGGTTGCTGAGCTAGAAAATAATCAGAATGACAGGCATCATGCCTTATTCAGAATCTTTGCTTCAATTCTGCTTCATGTCTTTGCACCAAATTTATAGTATAATAGCTAAAATCTATTGGGGGAGTTCTTATATGCTGGCCACTGTTCAAAGAGCTGTACATATTTAGTCTGTTGAATCTGTACATCAGCCATGTGATGAAAAAACTGAGAAATAGAGAGATTAAGAGACTCTGCTGTGGTCACACCGAGAGGTCACCTAGGCTGTCTTCCTTAGAAACCAGTCTAATATACTTCTTAACTATGAATAGTATTCTATTCATAGTTTTTTCATGGCAGAAGGCTTAAATGTACATCATTACATTCAGTATACCATTTGAACTCCATAAAATATTTGGAAGCAGTGAAATTGCATTTATTTTAAAATATGATCTATTTAAAATGTTTTAGCTGAGATACATTCTTAATTCCTTTTTAAGATGGGATATGGAACTTTTATTTTTATTTTTCTTAAAAAAACTTTTTTTCAATAGATCAGCAACACAGCTTTGTCAGCCTGCATGATTACTTGTGTTGGATTGTGTAGAAAACAGATCTAAGTTGAAATCATGATTTGGCCTTGATAATGTAAAAACCCCATGAGACGTAAACTGTGAAATAATTATTACCCAAACACCAGTCATATACTATATTGTAATTAAAATGACTTTATTTGATTATAATGAAGATTGGAAATATGAGAAATTATTTATAATTCTTTCTGAATGATTAGAATTCAAAACTATACATGTGTTATATTTACAGCCACTAAAAGTACCTGTGCATATTCTAATACACAAAAACTGGAATGGAATGAACCCCAGTCATGATGGTTGGGTTAGGGTTGTGAGATTTGGAGGAAATTAAAAAATTATATATTTCAAATATTTGCTATTTTTAATAATAAAAGTAAAAAAAGACTAATGAAACAGGAATTTAATATTTAAAAAAGTTTAAACCAGTTTAGCAATTATACATAATAATACATTTAATTTCTCAAATTGTAGTCTTATATTTATTAACAATTGAATTGTTGACATCTAATTTCTTCCAACTATATTGTTCTCTGTTCTCCTCCTAAGAAATTCTGAGGAGTGAAGTAAGGTGCATGGAATGGTTTACAGAAATAAGATAAGCAGAGATCTTATCCTGACTCCTTTAGGAATATATAAGGTAATAAAACTCCACAGAGTTGTTTTTGCTGGCAAATATTCAAATACCAGCCTTTGACTTAGAACTTCACTGGCCAAAAGTTGGCAAGGTACGCTTCTGTGCAATGTCTGTGAATAATAGTCCCTAAACTGACTAAACTGACTAGGGAAATTGCCAGGCTGTATTTGAATTTTATTAGTAACAATTTAAAGAGCTAGCAACAAAGATCCTAATTAGGTTTCCTTAATTCTACCCTAGGTAGTTCATAAACACAAAGGTCAAGTTCAAAACCAGCCACTTTTGTATCTGGGAGGGCTGAGAAACAGGCAGCAGCACATGTGCAGCCACTTTTCTCCTTTATCCAAGGCAGACAAGAATCATCTACTTAGCATTTTCATGATATTCCCACATTGGGTTTCAAATCTTTTTCATGAACACTCTAAGGAGTTCATATCACTTGCTTGGAGTTATCATATGGAATGAAACTATTCAACATTCCACACTGAACCCACTGGTTTTTCAGATGAGAAAACAGACTCATAGGAGGTAGGAAACAAATTCTAAGCATGTTCTATTTTCAAGGTACTCTGACAGGTAGGTATTTGGCATGTGTTCCTTCAAAAAATATCATTAAGATTCCCATTGGACAGATAACGAAGCTGAGTCTCGGAGAAGAAGCTAAGCAATGTGCACAAGTTTATAGTCCCCACTAGCTACAGATGCAGAATTGCCATACAATTCTCCTGACCCCATCTAGAAAATTAATATATTTTGTTCTACCACCAACTAAAAGGTAATGTTATTCTTTCTCTGAAGAAATTAATGCATAATGTTAAAAGAATCCTTCTTGGGTCAATGACAGCCACTCATCTATCTGTGAACCACAGAAAAAGACTCATAAATAATAAAACACTATGCATAGCAGCCACCTGGCACCTAAATATTAATAGTGTATGTGAAACACTTTTACATAACCATATTAAAGGCATTAAATAAATGTCAGGGCTTGAAAAATTACCACTTTGGGTCACTGCTGGCCACTAAATTCTACAGTCTCACTATTAAAGCAGTGATTTTTTTTTTTTTTTTAGACATTTGCTTTTCTGGGCTTTTCTTTCCAGGAAAAATTGTATCTTTCTGAACCATAAGGAGAGCAGTTTGAAGCTTAAAATTTTGCAAACATCATTACTATTTATGAAGTTTGAGCCATAGTTACTCCTAACAATTTCCACTCCTTTTCTCCCAACTCAGTGTTTGCAATCTCTCCACAACCTGGGCAACTCAGTCTGGGAAATTCTCCACAGTGCGGAGCAGAACCAGGACCCTCTCCTTGCATAGAAGACAGGCTTTTACCATCAGTGATGAAGTATTTGTTCCTTTCTCCAGCTCCTTCTGGGAAAATGGACTTCCCAAGAGGGAAGCTTTTCTGATTAGGAAAGTTTTTCAGCTTCCCTCCTCCTAGATAAATCATATTGTGAATTACTTTTGTTGAATTCCTTTCCATTTGTTTTCTATTTAGTTCTTGTTTCATTCCCTGTAGATCTCATACATCCCTCTGAATAGTAAATTCTAATCTGTTTTCAAAATAAACATGCAACTGAAGAAAGAAATATTAGGAGGAAGGTCAGAAAGAAAAAGAACCCAGCTAATCTTGATTATATATTTAAAGCTTATTTAGGAGCTAAATCTGTCTCCATGGGTCTACTCTCACATTAATATATTATCTGACTTCTGTAAAAAAGAAAGCAAACAGATACAATTTTTTTTCTGGTTTATTTTAAGCAAAATGCAGAATATGTCATCTACACACCCCTGGACCTCGGTCAATTTCCAGAACTCTAGATCTGTTTCCAGAAACTTCTGTTGCTTTGTCAGTACAATTTCTGCTAGACTGAACTTATGATCTCCAGCATCATTTTCTAGTCATTCTTTTTCAAGCAAAGCCATAAGGATGGGAAGGAATTCTCTGGAATGTGACAAAACTGGCACAATGAGAACCTTGTAAGGTTTGTGTTGGCAGCAATGCAAAACTCACACTGGCTAGGAGTATTGACCATACCATTTGTGGTTTCATGGTAGTTCTTAGGGTTCTCAGTAATTACTGTCCATCGTATAACCAAAGCATATCATAATTTTATTCATGTTCTAATAGGAGATATATTGCTTTAAATATAGTCATATGTAATAGCATAATTTTCTAGGCAACTTTTTGAGCTCTTCTACATTTTAGGACTAGAAAAATAGTGCCAGCTTCTGACAAATATGAAAAATGCTTATGATGGATTGTAACATACTTTATTTCCTTTAAATATTTATCCTGAAAAGTATTTATTAGTGCAATGTATATTTTTTGTATGAAGAAGATGAAAATACCTATTCTGATTGCTAAGATACAACCAATGATAACATTTTAGTTATTTTCTTCTAGTATTTTTCTGCACATTTAGGTATATATCAGTAATCACATAATTAGAAAATACTGCACAATTTGTTTCATCCTTTTTCACTTCTGTGATAATAGTTATTTCCCTATATGCTATGTGATGTTACAATAATAAATCTCTTTGAGGAGAAAACAGAAGTTAGTTTTTGAGAGGTGTCATTAAGTAGCTGCCTCTTTATTCATTTTAAGTTAATGAGAATTATTTATACTTATAATTTGTGTGCTTTTTATTCTGTATATTACACTTCAATAAAAAGCTTATTTAATACGAGAGCTCAAATTAATTAAAACACGACTCACCATGACTGCATAACATTCCATTATACATTTCTACTATGATGAATCAGGCCCATCCTTAGACATTTAGTTTCAGTGTCTAATGTAAATAATGTGGCTATAAATACATTGGTATTAAATATTCATCTGCATCACCTTACCTTAGGTTAGAGTTCTAGCATTATTTGCCTCTTTCTTGAGAAGAAATGTATTATAACAAGGGAGAATGATTAATGTAAATACATTTTCTGCAATGTAATTATCGATGGGGTAAACTGGTGGAACTCTTAAATTCCTATCATTATAGCCTGAAAGAGAAGGTGGGACTACAAAATCCTGAACTGGGCTCCACATAGGTGAGATTTTCTTTATCCCAGCAAAATGAACAATTGTCTGTTCAATTCAAGTAAAGCATTTTTGAGCACCAGTACATGGCAGGACTCTCTTAGACACTGGATACAGAGATGCAAAAGGTACAGCTCTATACTTGTTTAGAAATAAGAGTTGATCCCAGGGGAAGACTCTTAAACCTGTGTGGACATGAATGTTTCTCCTCATTTCACAATCCCTTTCTTTGTATATTAGAATAATAATATTTAACCTCAATGGCTTGTGGTGAGAATTAAACAGCATTTACAGAGCACTAGCCAAGGGTGCTATTAAAAACATTTAACAATCCATATAAACTGGCATCAATCAATTGGAGCAAAGGCTGGTTTGGACAAAATGGAGGAAGGCTGACCTGATGCCCTCTGGCCAAGTACTTTGTGCCCTCATGTAGCATAGGTATTGGCAATCATTAGTTTTTCTTTCTTTATTTCTTTTGATTTCCTCAGGTAAAATAAAATATCCTCAAACTCATTATCTGCTTTTTGAATGAAATTATTTTGCATTCATAATATTTGGGGAAAGCAACCTCAGAGATATGGTTTGTGATCAAACACTCTTCCTTGCATTTTTACCCAACGGGAGTCATTGGGCCTCTTCAACTGTTCTTCCACTTATTTCTTTTGTGTTCAACTCCTATTTATTTCTACTGCCAACAGTCACAGCAGCTTGTTGGGATAAAAATTACATCATGTATTTACTCCTAAAAATTGGCAGCGAATATAGGAACCATGTGGGAGGTGGGATGGGACATGGGCCTAGTCATATAAATATAGTAAATGAAAAATCAAAAAAACCAAAACCCTATTTTCTGGGAGTGAGTTTTAGGTTTTTTATTACCATTTAAACTGTTAAACTGTCCCTAATTCACTAACGTAAAAATAAATAAAAAGGATTATTACAAAAGTGAAATAACTACAAGTATAAAAATACTCATCAATTACTGTAGATTAATGTTTTTAGGTGATTATGATTAAGTAACTATAGTTCAATAACAACAACTTGGAATTATATTAACATTTGCTCTTCAAATTGAGAAGATAAATACTTTACACTACAGGAATGAACCATCTGAGCTGCTCAAATCTCATATCGCCTTTGAGTTCCAATAAGATTCCTGCATCTTGCTGCCATCTGAAAAATTTCTTTTTGGAAACATAGGAAATGTGGAGAAAGGAATGGGAATATTAGATGGTACAATAAGGGATGAGTGTTTTCTGTAAATTCAAAGAATATTATTCAAATGCCCATGGCATAATGTGGCTGTTATTGTACTCAACATGCTGCTTTGCCTCTGGTAAGTGCTTAATATACATCAAGGGAATGAACAGGGACAGTAGACACCAGAGGTAAGGTGATATCTTTGGAAAGAATATTTACTCTGGAACCTGAATGTCCATCAAAGGTACACTTGTTGACTGATGTTGAGGAAACCAGTGTCAGTGTCTACTGAGCAAAACCTTTTGCCTTGCTGTCTTCTCTTCTCATGAGCCAAAATTTTTAACAAAATGATTCTCCTGGGTTTGATTTTTCCAAAAATTTTACTAGATTTTCATTGTTAGGGTCAGTCATGAGTTCGTGGTTGCAAAGCTAGAAGATAATCAGAATGACAGGCATCTGGTGTCTATGAAGCATTCATCCAACATAGGTTGAAGGCCTCCAGTTCCTTCAGTTGCTATCTAAGTATCCTCATATTCCTTATATGTAGCATGATAAAAACAACATTTGCAGAATCGCTATAAAGTTTAGAAACAATGTGTATATAGTGAATGGTCACAGTAGAGTCATAAGTAATAATAATGATCATATTTATTTGCTGTTTATAAGTAATATAAAAATCTAGGAACTATGAAATGGTGGGACTTTAAAAACAACAAGAAACCTCTCCTTATGGTATGCTCAACATGAATGTAAATGAGCAAATTCAACAGTTGTGACATAAGAGAAGTAAAATTAGGAAAATATCTCCAAATACAACATTTTTTAAATGAAGGCTTTACTTCTCTTTTGAAGCTTTTGTCAAGTAAAGTTGATTTCCACAATATTTCAATTTTTAGTATAAACAGCAATGCTTTGATCTTGGTAGGAGGCATCTTCTGTGAGTTCTTGTACAATATGCAGTTAAATACCAGTCTAAATATTTCACATTTCATTTACCTTCCCATGAAGCTTCACTGGATCAAACACTGTAGGAAAGCTCATTTTTTAAAAAACTCAGATCCACCCAAATTAAAAACTCTCATCCAGCCAAATTCTCTGGAGGCAAAAGAATGCTTTACTTTGTCGATATAACATCTAAGGTAGAAGTAAGGTGGAGTAGAAAAATAATTACCTTCTTTCAGGAGGGTCTTAGTTATAGCCTCCTTTTTCTGTCACTATTAGATAAATACTATGCAAGAATGTTCTCCAAGGTTTCCCTCTGTTCTCGCACTTCAGCTTCCAGGGAGAGAGGTCTTGCATTGGCTCTGCTTTGCTCTCTGTTCTCCTGGCCAACCTTAGACCCAGAGCCACAGGTAGGGTAGGCTGCTTCTCAGCCTCTCTCTTCTCTCCAGCAGAGTTGGAGCCCAAATTGGGAGCTTTGTGAAAGAAAATAAAAAGGGTAGCTGGTGCAGTTCTAATTTACTCTAAAATGTGGTACCTTTAGAAAGGTGGGGAATCAGTAGGATTGGGGGAAATGGAATAAAAGATGAAGAGTTACATACCACTGCAGTCTGCACACTGGGGCGGGTGCATCGAGGAAACATGCGTGTGTTTGCTGCCATACCCTTTTCCCACAACACCTGTCAAACCAGATGTCTTTAATTTCTTTAATTATTTCTGTAATTGTTTATTGTGCTCAGGTCAAAGTGTTTATAGCAAACTTTCTTTGGCCACCAGCATTAGTTAAATAATATTACGAATAGTCAATTTGCTCACCATGTGCCTGGATATATGCTAAATACATTAATCACTGCAGTTACTCCTCTCATTGACTCTTCAAAGTGGGTACTATTATTATCAACATCTTACAGAAAAGAGGAGCAAAAGCCCAGATTCCAATCCAGATAGCTTGTCAGTAGAGCCTGAGCTCTAAGTCATTCCACTGTATTCCTCTTTAGCGGTGTCCCAACCGGTTTGTATTAAAAGGAATGAGGTGTAGTGACTAATGAGACGCACACATCATACATTGTAAATCTAAGCTGTACTTGAGTGCCTGCCCTCAGCAAAATTTCCTTTGTACAAAAATTGGGGTACAGGAACACAATCAGACTTTCCTATTTTCCTGCTTCTATTCTCTCTACTCCATTCTAGTTCATTCTGAATACGGCCACTGATTGATCATGTTACATCTTGTTTTAAAAACTCCCTGGAAAAAAATGCAAAACAAATCAAAAACCTCCTCCATCATTAAATTATTCTGTAAGGTACCTTTGCATTGGAATTGTTTTGACTGTCTTGAGCTTATCTAAGGTCTACATTGTAAATGAGTGCTTGTCAGCTTAAAGTCAGAGAGGCCAATGACATGTTGCCTCATGTACACTGAGTGTAGAAAGAGCACTGTGCTCCATAGAGTATAGCTGCCAATTCTGAACAGTTAAAGATGAAATGGAATATTTTATTTTATATACAAATCAGAAAAGTTGACTACCACTATATTGAATTTCCTTGTTTCTTTTGGCTGATTAACAAAGCTGATGGTATCACTTAGATTCAATTTCTTGAGTATTGGCTTGTGTAAATCTACAGTCTACATGCAATATTAACTGAATCTGAGTATCTTTTACAATTGTTTCAAACGTATACACATTATTTCCTCCAAGACAGTATTAAAGCTAGTGAATTTTTATAAACTGGAATGAAAACAGTATTTTTGCACCATGTTTTAAGTTTTTATGGTATAATCTATGTATCTTATTAATATTTTATGAAGGACGCCATAGGTAAATTTACTAAGTTCCTGATGCCCGATGTAGCAGCATTTAAGAGAGGATCTTTTCTTTATTTCTAATAAACTAAAAACAGTATGATATTTACAGTCTAATTGGCATAGATCAAGGTAAATTACATGGCATATATTACCAATTTAATATATACTGTAAGCATAGTTATTAAAATATAAACTTTTTTTTTTTTTGAGATGGCATCTCGCTCTGTCACCCAGGCTCGATTGCTGTGGTACGATCTCAGATCACTGCAAGCTCTGCCTCCCGAATTCAAGTGATTCTCCTGCCTCAGCCTCCTGAGCACCTGGGATTACAGGCAAGCACCACCACACCCAACTAATTTTTGTATTCTTAGTAGAGACATGATTTCACCATATTGGCCAGGCTGGTTTTGAACTCCTGACCTCATGATCCACCTGCCTTGGCCTCCCAAAGTGCTGGGATTACAGGCATGAACCACCACACTGGGCCAAAAATAAACTCTTTAAAGCAAGCACTAAAACACTTTTTCTTCAACGTTTCCCTTCTCCTTCAAATCTGAATTGGTTTAGCATCAAAGTTCAATACTGCCATTTAGAATTATTGGTAATCAGTTTCTATCTCTCCTGCCAGTCCCTTTCTCTGGCACTCCCATCCATAAATCCTGCTCTTCAACCAAACTGGATACTTAACTTTTCTCCAGGATGGTCACTGTATTTCCTTCTCTATATGTATATTTTGATGTTTTACCCTTTTCTCTCACCCAAATTGACCTTCCTTTTCTTCAAGATTCCATTAAAATCTCATTTTTTCCCCTGAACAGATCAAGACTTTATTCCTTTCCATTTAATACAGACAAGATCAAATAGATCCACCGTGCAGCTTAGACATATTGTTGATATAATTTGCCAAATACTTAAATATATATTGTCTCACAGAAGACAGCAAGGAATAACCCAAAAAGTCAAATAACAGAAAGGGAGATCTTCCTTACCTCTCCATAGTCCTTGAAGGTAATCATAACCAACTTCTCCCATAGTCTTTGCAGAGCTAAGACAACATGCCGACTTCTCAAGGCAGCATTCCACTGCCAATCAGAGTGGGTGCAGATGATGGAGCAGTCAAATCAGAATCTGGAAGCATCTGTTCTGCTTCTGGCCACATCTCTTAAGAGTTGTGTGAATGGAAGCTTCTGTTTCTTTATTTGAAATGGGATAATGCATATGAAAGCATACGAAACATTTTTTGAACTTAGCTATTATAAATAGGCCATGTAATATAGTCTCAAGCTATTATTTGAATCTTCTATTGAGATAGAGCCAGTGGTGTGCCCATCTAACAACCAGGTCTCCAGGAAAAATTAGCTTTGATTTGTAGCAATTGCTGACTTCTTTGGTGCAAATACGAACCACATTGCAGATTGTAAACTACCAATGGGACAGCATTGAACACAGACTTGGAAATCACAGCACTGTTATATAGTGTTTTCATTATGCAGATACAGTAGATGTCAATCTCCGTAGAGCATAGATAATATTAGAAGGTAATAAAATAATTCAGAAGTAATGATGTTTCAGTATTGCCTTTTGTTTTAGATCTACATTTAATTTAATATTTAGTATTTAACAATGGCTGTTTTTAGCAACTGACCTGCAAACTTTCTGGCAGTTTAACAATTGGTTTTCATGAGTGGGTGTGAGTCAGCTCTAGCACACTGCTGGTAGTGTCCACATTTCCTTTTCTAAATGTATTAGTGCAAGAGCAGTGTTTGAGTAGTATACTCCAGTGTTTGCACATAAGAACTTAACTGCTATTTTTAAAATGAATTGTGATGTACTTTAAAAAAAGACTGATTGCTCAAGATATTTAAAATATGTATTTATTCAAAAACTATTTGTTGAGTGCACACAATTTGCCAGCTACTCTGTTAAGCTAAGACAGGTGGAAAAACATCATATGGGTTAATATTTGATGATAAATCTTCAAAAGCAACTGCTCAAAAAAAGTCTGATCAGTTATTTATGAGTTCCTTTTAGGTCCTCTGCTCATGCTTACAACAAAGAAAAGTAATGGCCAGGAAGCTCTGTTTTACCTTCTCTCTTTCATTTTGTTCAACCTCACCAAAGGTGACAAAATAGCAAATACTGGTTTACAGTTACATTCCCATTTTTCTCAATTCCTTACTTTTTTGATTTCCTCCATTTTCTGATTCTCTTACAGCATTTCTCAGCACAGGGAACCTTAACACAAGCAGCCCGCTCCATGGCAAATGTCAGCTACACTGCTAGGCCTGCAGTTGGAAGGGCCACTGCTGCTGAAACTGTTCATGGCTGGGAGATCTACTTACCTGCTATGCCAATGCCCGCAAACTCCCTTGGAAGCAAGTCCTGCTATTATTCACATTCTGTGAGTGAAGAAACTGAGGTTCCAGGAGATTACTTATCTTGCTCAGAATCATTTCATTAGTATGGATTACAGCTGGAAAAACTCTTATTTTTCCCCATCATAAGACTTTGATTTTTCCTCCTTCACATAACAGAAGAATGTCTTGCTACAATTTTTGAACTATGGCAGTCTGGAGAACCTTTTAAAAGTGAAGAAGAGGTAGGTGATATATCATATTTAAATCTGCTTTTCAAATTAAATTGCCTTAATGATTTTAATTTGACTTTCTTCTAATTTAAACATAATAGAAGACTGAATAGTGATGTCTTGATATTTGAGGGCGAGTAACCACAGGATCTGAAACTCTTTTAAAGAGGTCGGTTACAACCTGTATTTGGGCATGTAAACTATGAACCAAATGGAAAGTCAAGCTAATGAGATTTTCTCTTCCTCCTCCTTCTTCTTTTACTTTTACTTTTATATCCCTGAGGTCAACCATAATTATTGTATACTCCATGGTGCAGGAATACCACACATGCAGCACAAAGTATGAGAAAAATATTACTTCTGGGATTTCAAGCTCAGGTGAAAAAATTAGACAACAGACTCAATATTATGGGGAGAAGGGACAGATGCTCCTAAAAGTTACGACTCTGGAAAACCAGATTCATTTTTCAAGAGCCTGCTAAAGCTAAACACAAGATAATTAAGAACAAAAGATACAGAAAAGAGAGACCTTTTTAGGAGTCTGTCATTTGGAAATATGGGGCTGGTGAAACCATACTTTTCACGAGTGAAATCATAGCCACTATGATACAAACTCAATTGAAATAAAACATGGGAAAGTTCAATACACAAAGCAATCAAACCCAAATCATGTCATGTTGGCTCAGATTTGCATTCTGATAATACTAGGAGAATTTTCAACTTTCTGAGGGATATATCTCCAAAGAATCTGTAAGAGAACAAAAATAATGTGACAAGTAAATTTTCAGAAAAAACAAAGAACAGAAACTGCAGTTAAATTATCAGTTGGGATATGATTCTCTGACCAGAGATTTTTATGAGAAGGAGGGCAGAAACTAATAGAAAGGACTAAGTTCAGCTTTTACTAAAATTTTATATATTGTGGCTATTTACACAGTAGGCCAATACATAAGTGCCAAGAGAATGTAGACCAAGAAGGTAACAATGGAGTAGAAAGCTGGTTCCCAACTCACTCACGTCAAAGCCTACTGAAGCTCTTCCACTTTCCTGGTAAGATATTCCGCTGCTAGGCACAAAAGGGCCTGTATGAGCCACAGTCAGCGAAGACACCAGGCCTGTATTTAAGGAAGCAACTATGGCTCTGTTTGCCCACTCTGTATTCTAAGGAGAATGAGGCTTTATGTTATGGAGTCAAGAAAAGGAAATGTCAGGATGATTAAAAGCACAGAAGTGATTTTAAGTTTCAAATAGAATTCAATGCCAGAACAAAAAAAGTCAAGTATCATCAGAGATGTCTAATTAATAGTCAGTCAATCCCCTTTCTCTATACATTTTCCCTTCTGTAGAGCAAAAGTCATCTGTTAATGTTCTTCCAGAACAGAGAGAACCTTTGTGAATTTTGTAGATGTTTCTATGCATTTAAAAGGGTAAACTCAATAATTTTCTGTGATTTTTCATTCTAGATAAATATACAGTTGTTTAGGCCAGTCTAGGTAATAACAATAATAAAATATAGGGATTTGCAAAGTGTTCCAGCATTTAAGTCTCATCACTAGCCTACACAATGGTGGAGAAAATATTGCTATTATAATTTACAATAAGGAAAGGGAGGCTCCCAGAGATCAATTTACTTGCTGAGTCACATGGTAGTAAGTAGGGACTGTGGTTAGGATCTCAGGCCTTTTGTGTCCATGTCCAGATACATCACATTGTCTTTCTTAGATCAGTGACAAAACTCACTGAAATGAAACAGGAGGGTTCATTCTTGAGCTATCAGTGTTTTGTTAATGCATTTGGTACAGTGGGCCAAATTAATTTAACAGAGTTGTCTATTTTGTCAAACATTATTGAAAAATGGATCTGAAAGATGATTATGAAAGCCTATTCCTTACAAGGTCTGAAACACAAATGTTACAATTGGGGGATCACAGAATTATCTCCTTACTATAATAAATAATTGCATATTGAAGATTATAATGTGCATAATCCTAATTTGTGGTAAATTGAACCTGAAGAAAAATTATAGAGTAAGGTTTGAGAATTACTTGAAAGTTAAAGAATGCAATGTGTAGTCACTACTAAAAGCCTACATCCAAAGAATTTTTATGCCATTAAAGTGCCAAAAATATAATGTTAATGGGAAAAAACTGAATATACAGCATGATCCCAATTTTGTTTAAATAAATACTTCATAGCTCTGTGTATGCTTGTGTGTGCCTATGTAAGTGTGTGTGTGTGAATATACAATTGGAAGGAAATATTGGAACCCACAATATCTTAATAGTGTGCATTTTTGCTCTATGCTGGAAGATAGTTAATTTATGATTTTGGAAGCTATGCTAACATGGTAGTTATGCTATGGAGTGAACCACTCACTTTAACTCTGAAGTCCATCACTTGTTGCATTCCCTTAGCTACCCATTGCCTTCCTAGTTTCATATGAAATGAAATGAATGCTAGGATCTACCACCTGGGTTGCCACCGAAATTAAGGGGGATAAATGTAAAAATACATCAACCAGTATGGTCACTGCCCACAGAAATTCTTCAAATATGGGAGCTGTTAAGTGAATTTTCTTCTATACTTTTCTGAACTGTTCAACTTTTCTAAAAAATATTGTTTATGTTTTGTTACTTCTGGGATTTCAAGCTCAGGTTAAAAACTAAGATGACAGTCTCATTGTGGAAGAGGGTTAGAGGAGACAATGCTCCTACTGCTGAAAGAAGCGACTAAAAATTATGACTCCAGAAAGCCAGATTCATTTTTCACGAGCCCACTAAAAGGCAACATAAGATATTTAAGAACAAAAGATGTGGTACAGAAAATCTCTTTTTTTTTTTTTTTTGCTTTTGTTGCCCAGGCTGGACTGTGATGGTGTCATCTTGGTTCACTGCAACCCGCCTAGGTTCAAACAATTCTCCTGCTGGTCTCGGACTCCTGACCTCAGGTGATCCTCCCACCTCAGTCTCCCAAAGTGCTGGGATTACAGCATGAGCCACCACACCTGACCAGAAGGATCTTTTTAGTAGTTTATCATTTGGAAATAGGGGGCTGGTGTGACCATAACCACTATGATACAAATGTTGAAATAAAACACAGAAAAGTGAAAGAAAGCAGTCAAACCCAAAACATAGCATGTTGTCTCAGATTTGCATTCTGATAACACTAAGAGAATTTTCAACTTCCTGAGAGATATATCAAAGAATCTGTATAAGAACAAAAATAATGTGACAAGTAAATTTTCAGAAAAAACAAAGAACAGAATCTGCAGTTAAAATATCAGTTGGGATATGATTTTCTGACCAGAGATTTTCATGAGAAGGAGGGAAGAAGCCAATAGAAAGGAGTAAGTTTGCCCTTTCCTGGATTTTTGTATAATGTGGCTATTTACACAGTAGGCCAATACACAGGTGCCAAGAGAATGTAGACCAAGAAGGTAACAATGGAGTAGAGAACTGGGTCCCAATTTACCCATGCCAAAAGCCAAGGTGGAACACTCAAGATGTTCCATTTTCTGGGCAAGACATTCTGCTGCTAGACATAGCCTTCAGCCAGAGAAGACACCAGGCCTGCATTTAAGGGGGCAACTATGGCTGTTTTGCCCACTCTGTATTGGAAGGAGCATGAGGCTTTGTGTTACGGAGCCAAGAAAAGAAAATGTCAGGATGATTAAAAACCCAGAAGCAATTTTAAGTTTCAACTAGAATTCAATGCCAGAAAAAAAGTCAAGCATCATCAGAGATGTCTAATTAATAATAGGTCAATTCTCTTTCTCTATACATTTTTCCCTTCTGTGGGGCAAAAATGATCTGTTAATTTTATTCCAGAACAGAGAGAGCCTCTGTGAATTTTGTAGACATTTCTATACATTTAAAAGGATAGACTCAATAATTTTCTCTGGTTTTTCATTCTGGATAAATGTACAGTTGTTTAGTTAGGCCAGTTCAGGTAGTAATAATAATAATAATAAAATGTAGGGATTTACAAAACGTTCCAGCATTTAATTCTCATTGCTAGCCTATACAATGGTAGAGAAAATATTGCAATTATAATTTACAATAAGGAAACGGAGGCTCCCAGAGATCAATTTACTTGCTGAGTCACATGGTAGTAAGTAGGGACTGTGGTTAGGATCCCAGGCCTTTTGTGTCCATGTCCAGCTACTTCACATTGTCTTTCTTAGACCAGTGACAAAACTCACTGAAATAAGACAGGAGGGTCCATTCTTGGGCTATCAGTGTTTTGTTAATACATTTTGGCACAGTGGGCTGAATTAAATTAATGGAGTTGTCTATTTTTTCAAATATTATTGAAAAATGGACCCGAGGGATGATTGTGAGTCTTTTCCTTACAAGGTCTGAAGCACAAATGTTACAATTGGGGATCACAGAATTATCTCCTTACTATGATAAATAATTTGCATATTGAAGATTATAATGTGCCTAATAATCCTAATTTGGGGTAAATTGAACCTGAAGAAAAATTATAGAGTAAGGATTTAGAATCATTTGAAAGTCAAAGGGGATGGTTCAATGAAGAGAAGAAAATGCAGTATGTAGTCACTACTGAAAGCATACATCCAAAGGATGTTTATGTCATTAAAGTGCCAAAAATATAATGCTGATGGAAAAAACTATTATATACGACATGATCCTGATATTGTTTCAATAAATACCTTATAGCTCTGTGCATGTATGTGTGTGCATATGTAAGAGAGAGAGAGAGAGAGAGTGTGTGTGTGTGTGTGTGTGTGTGTGTGTATGAATATACAATTGGAAGAAAATATTGGAACCCACAATATCTTAATAGTGTGAGCTTTGGCTCTGTGATGGGACATAGTTGATTTAGGAATGATTTTGGGAGCTATGCTGGCACAGAACTTATGCTATAGAGTGAACCACTCACTTTGACTCCGAAGACCACCACTTACTGCATTCTCTAAGGTAACCTTTGTCTTCATTGTTTCGTATGAAATGGGACTAATATTAAGATCTACCTCCTGAATTGTTGCCAAAATTAAAGATGATAAATATTAAAATATATTAAACAGTATGGTCATATGGTCATTGCACATAGTAATTCTTCAAATATGGCAGTTGTTAATTGAATTTTCTTCTTTTATACTTTGCTGAACTGTTCTAATTTTCTAAAAAGTATTGTTTGTTTTGTAATCAGAAAATAGAAATAAATTCACAAAAGTATTTAAAAGTATGAGAATTAATTTAACTAAATTTTTAACCAGTGAGTTGGTAGGAGGAAATGCAGTAAGGTCAGCTTTCTGGTTTCCACATTTTAATCTTTTTAATTTAATTTAATTTAATTTTTAATTATTTATTTATTTTTGAGACAGAGTCTCACTCTATCAGTCATACTGCAGTGCAGTGGTGCAATCTTGGCTCACTGTAGCCTCAATCTCCTGGGCTTAAACTATCCTCCCACCTCAGCCTCCTGAGTAGCCAACACACCTGGATAACTAATGTATTTTTTGTGGAGACAAGGTTTCACCACATTGCTCAGACTATTCTGGAACTCCTGAGCACAAGTGATCCTCTTGCACCAGCCTCCCAAAGTATTGGGATTACAGACATGAGCCACTGTGCAAGGCCTTATTCTATTTTAATTCTAACAATAATTTGGTAAGATAAGGTACCTTTCCTGTCTACTTTTATAAATGAGGCTTTGATCCTGGATCAGGCTCTCACTGGTAGTTAAGGGTTAAGAAATAAAATTCCAATTGAGTCTTGTTGTTCCCAAATCTAAACATGTGTCAATGGTCTCCACTTTTCTTACCTAGCCCTTCTCAAAGGCACGATCCCTATTCCCTGTGTCCCTACCTTGCTAGGTAGTTGAGTGAGAAAAATGAACCTCTAAAAACACTAGAAAAGAATGAAGCAAGCAGAAGGCATGATGGGAATTCAGAAAAATGGTTAGAGTATCCTGGGGTAGTCAGAACAGGAAGGAAGCAGAAATTGTGTTAGGCCCTGAGGGATCAATATTAATAACACAGGTTAAAGGGATATATCCATAAAGGCATGTGACTAAAAGGGCAATAAAGTGGCAACACTTCCTGCCCTTCAACCAGGGTGTTTTTTTTTTTTATGAGTGGGAAAAAAAGTGAAATGTTCTCCAGCTTTGCCACTACACTTTCTTTCTTGTGCTGCCACACTTCCAGTGACTTCTATTATGGCATTAAAATATTTCCCAGGCATTATTGCCACTTCCATCCAGTGACAGAATTTTAAAGGAGGTGTGTGATGGAGTAAATACGCAAATAGAGAACTAAGGAATATCTGAGTTCTAGGAACTCCCACCCCCACAAAGATGCACAGCCTATCACAGTCTTCAAAGACTTGCACAGAATTCCCAACGGGATTCTCTTCACAAAGTAAATAGTTTCCAGTCTTATCACTGCATAAAGCCCCATGCTGGAGTGCACAGTTCAGAGTTACTTTCATCACACTGGTAGCTTTTTGCAGCTGAGAGATTGTTTTAATTATAAAAAGGAGTGTAATTTAGGAGAACCAAGAGAAATGTGGATGCCATTGGATAACAGGCCTAGGTTTTGATAGGCACCCATTGATTCTGAGGTCTTGATTTCCTGCTCACTGATCTTAAGAACATGTGAACCTACTGGAGACATTTTTGAAGGATTAGTGGTTTGGAGTAACTTCTAGGAGATCTCTAACATCTCTGTGATGCTAAGATTTTATAGTAATTATTACCGTTTTCAAAATACCTATTTTGCGCTGGAGTTTCACGTTATTTATTTAACAGATAATTATTAGATATCTACTCTTTGCCAGGCATTGAGGATACTATACTGAACAGAACAGACATGCTTTTACTTTTAGGTGACTCGTAGTCTAGTAGAGAAATGGTCAATCAAATAAAATTAAATCTAAGTGCTAAAGTGCAGAAGTATATGGTAGTGATACAGGAGCAGGGCAAGGAAGTGCTGGCCAGAGAAGGATGGGTCCCTGGGTAGGGCTCCACTCCCAGGCCTGTGCCCACAGACCTAGGTGAGGAAAGGCATTTCTGTTTTCTCGCCCAAATGTTGCATTTCCCAAGATCACACTGGCCTGTCACACCCCCAATACTGTGCCTATAAAAACCTTGAGACCCTAGTGCGCATGCACATAAGCGGCTGGACATTGAGAGGAACACATTGGTTAAAGAAAACACAGGCAGCTGGACTGAGAGGAATGCACCAGCTGAAGACACACCGACAGACATTGGCAGGCTGGCTGACCAACCAACCACCCGCGGAACAGCGTGGAGTTTGCTGGGGCGGTCAGATGAGAGCCTAGCGGCTGAGCAGCCCGACTCCAGGGGGAAACCACCTTCCCGCTCCATCTCGCTTTTAGCTACCCCATCTGCTGAGAGCTACTTCCACTTAATAAATCTGCACGCATTCTCCAAGCCCACGTGTGATCCAATGCTTCCGGTACACCAAGGCGAGAACCTCAGGATGCAGCAAGTCCTCTGTCCTTGTGATAAGGCAGGAGTCTAATTGAGCTGATAAACACAAGCCACTTGTGCACGGCTGAACTGAAAAAACACATGGTTAACACACTCCCACTGGGGCCTCAAGAGCTGTTAAGCATTCACTCCTAGACACTGCGGTGGGGTCGGAGCCCCATAACCTGCTTCTGGCCTGCTCCCCCTAGGGGATGTGAGCAGTGGGGTGCTGAAGAAGTGAGCCACGCCCCCATCACATACCCTGAGAGGGAGACAAGGGAACTTTTTATGTTTCAGTAGTTGAAGAGCACACAGAACGGATCTACTCAGTAAGATTAAGGAAGATTTCCACAAGGAAGTGTGGATGGAGCTAAGATATGACAAAGGAGCAAATATTAAATACATAACAGTGTGAGGGAATGAGGCAAGTATGGAGATCAGGCTTCCAAAAAGGTTAGTCTGATTACAGCAGACAGAGCAAAAATTAAAGCAGAAGAGACTGCAAGGAAGCAAGGAGCCAGATCATGCAGATCTTTTACGAAAATCCGTGGACACGTTTTCACCCAGCTCTGTGAATTAGACAATATCCTCATTTTGTAGAATAGGAAGATGAAGCTTAGAACTGAGTAACTGGCCTATGGTCACAGAACCAGTAGGTACTGGAGGTGGGGTTGGAATAAGATCTATCTACGCACTTCAGGGCCTGGATTTTGAATCGATCAATTCTTCCAGTGTTTCACAATCTGACATTAATGCATTGTCCAATAGATGTTCCCTGTAGATGACCCATTAGGGACAACTTCATTCCCTGGGCTAACTCATTTCTCACCTGTAAACAGTGTACCAAAGAGAGGATACTCTGCTGTCTTCTGCCAGGTAAGAATTAAGTCTGCTTCACCCATCAAATTGGAATCCTTAATTAATTTTTTTTTATTTGAGACAGAATCTCACTGTCACTCAGGCTGGAGTGTGGTGTCACCGTCTCTGGCACTGCAACCTCTGCCTCTCACGTTCAAGTTAGTCTCAGCCTCCCAAGTAGCTGGGACTGCAGGTGCACACCATCTTGCACGGCTAATTTTTTTGTATTTTTAGTAGAGATGGGGTTTCGCCGTGTTGGCCAGGCTGGTCTTGAACTCCTGTCTTCAAGTGGTCTGCCTGCCCCAGACTCCCAGATTGCTGGGATTACAGGCACTAGCCACTGCTCCTGGTCTTGAATCCTTATTTCAAACAGTGTCTACTTTTCAGTTTTCTGATCAGTCATCAGCAATCAGAGCTCCCCTGGATTACTATGGTGTCATATGTTTCCCCAGGAAATGAAATAACCAGTTACATCGTTCCATTCCCATAAGGCCTTCTCTTCTTTATTAAGCAGGAATAGCAACATTGGTTGTTTGTTATGTACCAGGTATTTTGCATGTTATATATATTATCGCAAGACAACCTCAATAAACCACCCAATGAGGTAGAGGTGTCCCATTATTCCCTTTTTACAAATGAGGAAATTGAGTGTCACTGAGTTTAAAAGGTTTGCCTTAGGTCACACAGTTTATAAATGACAGAGGTAAGGTTTGAATCCAGACCTGTGCAACTCCAAAGCTAGTTTTAACTTAATGTTTGAAAAATGCAACTTTAAAAAGAGAACTTCGTGTTTTAAGAGAATTCGTGAAATAAAATTTCTAAAAAGGTAGCATGCTGGGATATCCTGTAATTCAACAATAATTACATTGTTAAACAACGAAGAACTTCTCATAAAAAGATTCTCTGTGGCTATGATACCAATTACGGATGCTTTAAGAAATCAGTGATTTCCTAAATTAAGATACAAAGTTTAAGATGCAGGGATAGTTCGTTAAACAAAAGTGGTTCACTTCTCAAAGATGAAGGATACCGGTATTTTGAGACAGTGTATGGGGGGCTGGGGTGGGGAGGTGGAAAGGGAAAGAGATAAGGAGTGAGATATTCTATCTAGGTAATCTTTAAAAATATTACAAGTTTGTTTTCAAAGTTTATATGGTAAGTGGGTATGGTGGGAGAAAGGCCTCATCAGTAAGGCAGAGGACATCCATAGAGCAAGATCTTGTCTCTGAAGGCTATATTTCTTCCTTTCGAAAAAAGAAAGTTTTACTTCACAGTGCATTCACGTCAAAATTCTAAAACCTCTCACATGAGCCTATCATATCAACCTTGTCAAGTCTCACTTGTTGAAATGAGTGGGATTTGAAAACTTCTGAGTGTGCTATTACATTTTCCATTTATGTTCAGGGAATATGGCTGTGTGAAAAGGAGGCCAAGAGTTGTGGGGGTGGCGGATTTGAGGGAGAGACAACTCTAAATGAGTGAAACCAAATACATTGATTGTTTCAGGTGGTGGAGGGTAGTCTCCATGAAGGACTGGGCAAGGACTTTGTGACAAAATGCATTTTACTTTTTACATTTTTAACACTTATTGCCCTCACTAAACTAATTGTTATATCAAATGTCAGAGTTTAAATAAAAGAATCCGATGGTTCTTTGCTTCAAAACTGTAAACAATTTACAAGTGATCTATTTATTCTCAATGAAATAACAATAGATACTTCTTTTTATTTTCTTCTTGTCTTTTTTAGTGCTCATCAAGGACAAGGAAGCATCATGTAGAAATTTGATATTTCCATTAAGATTTCTCAACTTCTAGAAAACAAATTTGATATTTGTGTCAGGTTGGAGAAAATGCAACCCTAAAGCTAACCCTAATTATATGTTAACCTTAACCCAAATTCTGTGTAATAGAGGGTACTAGGCAAGGGAGTGACCAGATGTTTTTTAGTGAGGGCAGAAGTTGTTTATTGATGTTAGAAAATTCACATAACTTGGCTGGCGAGGCAGCTTATGCCTGTAAATCCCAGCACTTTGGGAGAGGCTGAGGCTGGGAGATCACTTGAATCCAAGAGTTTGGGAAAATTCAAGTAACTGTCCACTTCTAAAATTCTTAGTATTTTTATTACTATCATTATAAGTAAACATCTTTCAAGTTTAATAAGATGCTTGGCCAATTTTAAAACAAAATTTAATTTGGTGAAGACGTTTCTTAAATAGGTAAACAGCAAATTTCTGATTGATAGAGAGCAAATGTTTTCCACTACTAGCCAGTAGAGGGAGCTGTTGGCATTTGAGTTGGCGTTATAACTCGACCTGGAAGTTCCCTTAATTAATTCAATGTTTGAAATCAAACCACAGTTTAAATGTAATGATATTAATATGCAAGAATAGACGTATAAACGTGGAGATTTTCCATTCCCATTAAACTTTCTACACAACCACAGATTTCTGGTTCTTCTGTGGGCCCCTTTTAGAGAGCTTATGTTATAGAAATGTTGGCTGCTATAAATTAAAGCTTCTCAGAATTGAGTTCATGTACCTAGGCAATGATTCAACATTTCTAAGACTGACTGCAAGTCAAAAAAGAAAGCAGCTTCTTCCTTTAGTTCATACAAAAAGGAAGCAAAAAGAGATGTTTGACCTAGAATGATACTTTAAGTTTTCAAAAGAAAACTTGTATATGCTAGGTTTATAGTAAGTTTGAGTATCTCCTATCTGGAAGGAAGAATCCTCTGTAGTTAGTGTTCTGGGTGTATTTGATGCTGTCTTTGTAGTGAAATGTAGCATACTGGTTTTTCTTATATTCCCTTCACCCCAAGTTCATTTCCACAGCTATAGTTTAAAAAGCAGTTATTCACAGCCTAGTGTTTAAAAGATACTTCCCCTTTTTGTAATAGATTTAAGCTAAAATGGATTATAAGTAGCAATTTCCAAGCACCTCACCATGTATTATCTTTATTTCAATAAACCTTAATATGTAGTGCACACACAAACTGCAGTTGTAACTATCTGCAGATAACCTCGCAAAGAGCTAGGGAAAGAATGACTCTAATAGTACTTCTCAACCAGCCTCAGAATTCAGTTGAAAACTCTCTAGGTAAGAGAAAGGTCCAAGAGAGAGTTGGAAATAATCATTCTGATTCAATTAAAAATTTCCCCTAATATAAACATAAAAATAAAATACTGATTATTTAAATCTATGATGTTAAAGACATGAAATCTTACCAAACTTGAAATAGACAATTACTTTAAAAGATAAAGAAGAAAGCAGTGTTCTGTTTGATACAGATTAACAAATGAACGTTAAGCACTCTACCCAATCGTCACCAATAGATTTAAGAAGATTACTCCTTAAGGTTACACTGACAGCATACTAGAGATAATAGGGTTAATTGTGTTCTGAGTACATAAAGAAGTGCCACTTTCTGGGGACAGTATGCCACATTGCAATTTGCAAACTAAATGCTAAACCAAAATCACTTCCCCTGTTCACATAACATGTGGAGCTTCTTGGAAAGAAAAAAAAAAAGGTGTTTTTTAACTGAGTGGGGACAATGTTCTGTGCGATTTCCAGGAAGTGTGTATTTTCTCAAATCACTTATGCTTTTTAGTGTGTTGGAGCTGGTCTGTGTTTTGTGTTGATTTCTGGGCCTTCCAATAAAAATTAATTTTGCTATTCTTTCTGAGAGAACTTTTTAGAAAGAAAAATGAACCACTCATGCAGAGTTGAAAGACAGGAGCAAAAGTGCTGCATTATACTTCTTGAATGGTTTAAATCTAGCTGGAATAAAAACCCCCAGCACTATTAAAAATATAATTTTAGGTGAAATTTTGTTCCATGTGAAGCATTAATTTTAATAGAGACTTATATATAAGCTCTCATTTGAATAATAATGTAAAATTAAATTTAAATTGTAAATAACGTCCAGATACTAGTTGTTTCCTGGCTCAAATTCTTTAGCACATATGGTGCTAGCATAAGCTTGTGCCTGTCTGCCTACTCTGGGTAATTTTGCATGCAAATAGTTTTAGTGCCTATGTTGAGGTGCTAAAACGTGTTTAGTACACTTGAAAATATTTGCATTGCAAAAGGAGAGCGAATCTCCTGAGGAAAATCAAATTGATATTTTGTATTAAGAGACCACTTTGGACACTGCGTGGCATTCTTCTGGGGAGAATTCTGTTTACAGTGCAACTAGCATTTTTAATTGACCTTTAGAAAAGAAGGTCTGGCTTCAGCTTTGCCAGGTTTATAAACCGTTGGACCATCTTCTGGCAGCATTCACCACATTAATCAGCAGGAGAGAGAAAGAGAAGGCAAGAATCTCCTTGCTTTGGCTGGACTGTAGTGTTTCATGCTTCAATTTGGTGGATTGGTAGGATAAATATGCTAATTATAATTAAAAGTTTCAGCTGGAATGTGCCTAACTAATTAGCTAACTAACTAACCAACTAACTAAGGAAAGGCTTTAGTACAGTGGAGCGGTGGTGGGTGCTGGGTGTGAGGCCCCACACACTCTTCCATTTGCTTCACTCCCATCTGCTGCATTTATGGGAACCAGTTCGTTAAGAGTCTGAATTGAATCCAAATAAAATGCATTTCTGATGCAAGCCCGAAGACTGGTGCCATTCTATGCTGCATTATGTCAAATTAGAGTTTGTTTAGAAAAGAGGTTACAGAGATCCTACATAAATGTCGCTTGCATAGAACACCGATCAAATAAGAGTTCTGCACAAATTTGCCGTCTAATTTCTATAAACAAATCAAGCACCTCCCCTTCTTGATTTTGCTCCAATTCACCATGAGTGACTGAAAAATTAGAGCTCCTAGTAATAAATAAAATTTAAGAGGCAAGCTAGCAAGTTTGTGGAACTTTTCTTATAGTAGCAGTTATTTCAGTGTTTTTAGATTATTTTATTACATGAACCAGTTCAGGTGTAGTATGCCCCTATAAAATGAAAGAAAGTTCAATGTCCATAAGAGAAACAGATGATATTAGGACTACAAGAGGAATTCAAATTGTTAGACCCCTCTGTTTGCAACTCCCTCCTCTGTCGAGAAATGATGCCAGATGGAATCCTAATAACTCCCATTGTTAAAGCAGCTCTATTGCTTCCACCCCAAGCACCATGCAAGAGTTACCTACTATAGATGCTTCTATTGGCTAAAACCTGCTGTAGGATCCAGAATTTTTTCTGCATATTTTACTCCTTTGTGCTTAATTTTTTATTCTTTCATCCCCGCCACTTCACAAAGTGTGCAAGGTGCAGTATTTAGTGTCCGTGAATAGCCAGAGACAGGTAGCAGGCAAGAGCCAAAAGGAACTCATTAGGAATACAAACCAGTAAGGAGGAGCTGACTTATTGCGTTAGTGAAACTTCTGCTTGCAATCTAGTTCCTTTAAAACAATCTTTAAAAAAAAAGCCTCTGTTGTCTGTGGGATCCTAGCACATCAATCAATCCATTAACTAAGTAAATAAGGCAATAACTAAACAACAAATCATTTTGAATTTCACGCATGCACAAATCTTTTGATATATAAATGACAAGAAAGGTTTAGTTTCAGAGGCTACAACCTCTGTTCCAGTAGTTTAGCATACTAGATAAAGAGTTGTTTTTTAACTGTGATGCATTGCTCTTTCTGGTTCCCACATCATGGGGCTTCTTTCACCCCTTTGGTGGTGGTGTGTGTATGATGCACAGCCTGGGTGTTGTTTGCATGTGTGGTGCGGTGGGGGTCATGCTGTTAGGGGGAAGCCTACCACACATTTCTGCCATCACAGACGGTGGGCAAACAGCTGTCTCCACAGCTGAGACCACTGGAGCTGCTTGCGCTGCTCCAGTAACTCGAGAGCACACGGCTGGTCCCTGGATGGCACAGAGCACTGTGCCTGCAGCAAAGCGCCTGAGCTTTCCTGGGGCTGAGCAGGCGGGGTCTTCACCACCAGACACAATAAGCATGTGAAATGGGGTTCATGAATTATTCATCCTTGGTGTCCTATGAAACAAAGAAATGATATGTTTGCTGGTAGATAACTGTGTTGTGGCATTTGTAAATCTTTCTGAATTTGGAGTTGATCATGTTTCTTGTGTTGGTGGGGAAATGTGTGTGTGTGTGTGTGTGTGTGTGTGTGTGTACGCGCCTGTGTTTTTTCCCTAAAACAAACAAAAATTTGGGAGTTCAACACAATAATCTTACAGCAAAGGTCTTCCACGAAATATTGGATGGATTATGCTATTTTGGCTCATGATTTATGAATTTTAAAAATCTCATTCAGTAAAAAGGGATGTTAAAATGGTTTTACTGCAATAAACTACAGCAGGATACCAAGTTCTCAAGGAGATTATTTTTTTCCTTGATAGGCAACCAGCCCATTTTTGCTAATGCAAGTTTCATTACTGTGGACTAGAGAACAGTGGTGCCTCCAGCATGACACTACGGCATCGGGAGGAGCGATTCTCCACTTTCACTAAAATATTAGCAAAAATGATACTTTGGCGAATTGAGTCTTAAATTGTTCTGGTGACAGTTAAATACCCACTAATTTAACACCAGTTAAATTGGCAATAAAATGACCCCCAACTGAGTTAAGCCACCATCCTATTCCTGCACAATAGCTCCAGACCTAATGCCAGTGATCTGTAAAGCCACTGGGTAGAGTTTATGCATTTGCATAGCAAATATTTCTAGAGTGTTGTATAAAGTAGCTACCTATTCAAACTTATCATAATTGTTATTTTTAATTAGTATCTGTGTATTCCTTTCATTTGTTCTTTAATATCTCACAGAAAAAAAGATGATTTAATAGTTCTTCATTATCTTTGAAACGCAACCTGGCAAAGCAAATCGTGGTAACGCACTGTCATCTCTTCAATAATTATCTCAGGTCTGTCTTCCATTAGTCACTCATGCTTTCTCCATCACACTTTTTTTTTGCAGTATCTCCTCTCAGTCTACCTTTCAGGTTGCCTGTGAAGTATTGTGTATCCATAAACCTCCCACAATCTGATATGTTTGGCAGGGAAAGTCAGGGAAAAGGCACGTTGATTGTGCTGAAAGAAAAAAAACAAGCAAAAACAAAATATGGATCTGCCAATTATATGCTGGAGTGAAAATACAATTCCTTCTTGCTTTCAGGTAAGGGAGTTGGCAGCTGGGGTGTGAATTGGTAGGTAATGGGACTTTCAGTAAAAAGAAGTGTAGTGAATGCTGTACGATGTGTGTTTTGGGGATTTTTTTGTTGTTATTTGTTTCCTTAAGCTCCAATAATGTACCAGATAGTAGACTTCAGACACACACACACACACACACACACACACACACACACACACAGTTAATGATTACCTTTTTGTACCTTGGACATGAAGAATTAATTAAGATTGTAAATAAAATTATAATAGGACATAAGTTGCTTCTTACCTTTTGGAAAGAAAATAGATATCCAGTGGAAATAATTGGTAACATTGTCCTGGAACCAATGAGATAATCGTTAGACATAGAAGTGACAGTCTTAAGGGGAACAAAACATAAACAGAGCACTAAAGGACTTAGGCAGAGGTTACTGGAAATTTTCCTGATTTCCCATTCACTGCTTGTATCACCTCTGCTTCCTCCTATGTCCTTTGTGTTAGTGTGAGACAGCGGAAGTTGCTAATATTTCCTCCCTTCAGCCTGGATGCTTTTTCAGCTTCAGTTGATTACTGAAAGAGCCTGTATTGCTATGATTTTTCTGGAATATTATCACCTGGTCTTCCAACATTTTGTTGTTGGAAGTATGTAGAAAAAAAATCCTTTATGGAAATAACAGGCAAATTCATGTTTCTAATTATGTATATTATTCCATTTAAATATCTGAGATCTACGGCTGGGTGCAGTGGCTCACGCCTGCAATCTCAGCACTTTGGGAGGCTGAGGTGGGTGGATCACCTGGGTCAGGAGTTCGAGACCAGCCTGGACAATATGGTGCAACCCTGTCTCTACTAAAAATACAAAAATCAGCCAGGTGTGATGGAGGGCACCTAATACCAGCTACTTGGGAGGCTAAGGCCTGAGAATCGCTTGAACCCGGGAGGTGGAGGTTACAGTGAGCTGAGATCATGCCACTGCACTCCAGCCTGGGAGACAGAGCGAGACTCCATCTCTAAATAAATAAATAAATGAGAATCATAAGGACATTTAAATAAAAGGTTTTTAAGGACATGTGCTGTAATAGCAATCAAAGAGAAGAATCAGCAGTAAATTAACCAACAATTTATAAAATTGATACTCTATGTAAAGTTAAGAAAACCCAGGATCTTTAGATCACAGACACTTGTATTTGAATTCTATCTCTGTTGCATTTGCACTACAATGACATTTAACCTTCCTAAATATATGTCCTTATCTGTAAAATGGGGACAAAAATATATAGAATATTTGTTAAAAATCAGAACTAGTGATCTAATATTTGAAACATGCATGGTGATTTGTAACCCTCTAAAAACACTAAAATCACCTGGAGAGCTTTGAAAATCTATTGATGCCCTGTTTCCATCTCTGACCAATTACATTCAAGTCTCTGGAGAATGGACCTTGGCATTATAGTCTTTAAAAGCTCCCCAGGTGATTCCAATGTCAGCCAAGGATTTCGTGGAAAAGTTGAAAACCGAGTGAACATTCAGTAAATATTTTCCAGCTTTCCTTGTCTATGTGGTATGAACATTAGCCTAATTAGGATGCAGACTTTCATTACTGAAAAAAATTCTTAAGGTCAATTCAAATTTCCATGCTTTGAAGTAAAGAAGCTGAAACGAGGAGGTTAGTGGGCTCTGGTCATATTATTAATGGTGGCTATAAGACAGAGATCCTAGTATTCCTTTTAGAATTTTGGAGTTTTCCTCCCTAACACAGCTTTTAACACGGAAAGAGTTCTCAGATGAGGCGAATCTGATCTTTCCTTTTGAGCAGTATTTTATGGCAATGAGGATAAAACTAAGGTCAGAAGCAAAGGATTAAGTCTTCAACTACTGTCTGTATCTTGGCCTAGTAGCATTCATTCATAGAATGAATTCATACAGGTGCATTTAATTTTTAATTACTCTTTAAAAGTTTTTAATAATTAGTAGCAATAACCACTAATTGGCATATACGCCTTTTTTGCACCAGCAGGCAAACTGTAGGTTTACTTCTGCACACCCACACCCAATCAACTGAAAATTGCTTGAATGCTTATCTTATAATTACTGTGCTTAATGCTGTTTGCATTGTTTGGAAGCTTTTGTGATTAATTGATTTTTTTTTCTTTTTTACCTCTGAACCTGTAAATGAATGGCAAAGATTAGTCCTTTGCTCAGTGACATCTTATTTACACTGAGTTGTTAGACATATTAAAGGGAAAAATAGTGGGTTTTGTTTTTACATGCCAAGTATATTTCCTCTCTTTATGCTATGGTTGTATAGACCCGAGGTGGAAGTTGAAACTGCTCATACTACCTGCATGTCTTTCTTGTTCTTTCATCAGTGCTACACAGAAAGGCACAATTACATCTTTAGGCCAGCTATTAACATCTACGCACCTTTATACCTTCCACTTATTTTTCTGGGTAAAGGGCAATAATTTGAGAATGCCTCCATTTCAATAGAGGCCAACATAATTAAAGTTGTTTAGTTTATTCCTTGAGCATCAATAATTGACATATATGCATGCTAGTAATTGTGCTTTTGATCTGAAAGTGGCAGTCACAATTAAGCACAGAAACAATCATGAACTAAACCGAGATGATTGGTATGCTAAGGCAATGTTAGAAGGAGATGATAGATCTGCCAATGTTTTCATAGTACTAAATGGCAAATAAAATTTTATGATGACAGAGGCAAAGGATAAAAGCGTGACTTTATAATTGTAGGCTGCTTTATATTGATTATGAACTGATGAAGACATGAACATGGATCATTCTTACTCTATTCATTCACTCACTGAGGAGTTATTGGGGATATGATGTGCCAAGCAATGTGCTAGACAATGAGAATCTGAAAAAAATAAGTCATTATGGGAAAATATGGTTTTGGGAAGTAGAAAGACTCAGTTTAAAAATCTTGGTCCCGTAAATAGTAACTGTGTCTAAGACATCAAGGAAATTATTTGATGTCTCAGAACATAATTTTTGTCATCTGAAAAGCAGGGACAGTGTTACCTACCTTGAAAGCTCATTATAAAAATTAAATAAAATACTGTACATGAGGTATTTTGTACATGGTTGGTGTGCAGTGTTTACTTAATTCACGCTATAATTTTAATTAGACCAAAGAATCACAGTCCATTGAGAGAATGTGATACGCCTATCACAGGGTTCTCTGATGGCAGGCAATAGAAATTCAAGAGGATCAACTAGAACACTGGAGAATCAGGCTTGCAAATACAGGAAGAACTAGGTATATATCTAAGGATTTGAGTACCGGAAGCTTCTCAACAGTCTTGGAGGGCACTGCTAGTGTACAAATGAATTCAAAATTCCCTCCTTGTTTTTGTGTCTTTGTTCTCAATGTTGAAAGAGAGTGAGGAGAGGAGAAAGAGACAGAGAAGCAGGGAGTTATGGATGCTACTGGAAAACAAGGGGTGATAAGTGATTAATAACCCAAAGTCAATACAAAATATTATGTAACACAGAAACTGATTACAGTGCCGTGAGTAGGACTGGCTTCATGAACATGTGATTTTGTAATTACAAAGGGCCCTATGCGTAGCAGGCCCCACACTTTGTTTAAAGTTCTGTGTCACTATTTTGAAATTCTTAATAGTTTGTGAACAAGGGTCTCCACATTTTCATTTTGCTTTGGCTGCATAAAATTCAGAGCTGGTCCTGGTCCCCTGCTCTAGAGTAGGGATCTAGTGCTGTAGAAGAACAGAGAAGGGAGAACATCCATGTAGGGATTCATACCAAGACCAAGGAAGGGTTCAAGGAATGAGAGATAAAATATCAGGCAGCGGTGGCCATGTGGAGAAATGGGAGCGGGCATTTAGATGATGGAAACCTAGAAACAAAAGCCATCAGCAGTTCTTATAATGAAAGATATTAAGCACAGTTCTGGCGTAATTTTCAGTCATTCTGTTTAAGAGCCGTAAAGTAAGTAAATTATGATAGATTGGAGAAAAATCCTTTTGTCTTGAAGTCTGCAAAACAACAGAGGAGGCCTTCAAGAACTATAGGAAGAGTCCCAGAAGAGCTAAAAAAAATTGGTGTGGTTTTAGGCCACCAGAAACTTGTGACTTAACTGTCATCTAGGTCTTCCTTCCATCCAGCCTCCCTCTGAAATCGCTGGCAGTTTAGTTGCTTACCATCTATTACCTTGGAATTTATGCAACTCTGCTTCTCAGTGTTCCCATGGACCATGACTTCTTCCATTCTTTAATCAAACATTTTTATAGAATCTCAGGATTCCAGCTCAGCTGTTTTCCAAGGCATAAATATCATACTCAACGAGTGCTCCTCCGGTTCATTCCAGTTTTGGATTTTTTTTTTTTTTTTTTTTTGAGATGGAGTCTTGCTCTGTGACCAAGTCTGGAGTGAAGTGGCACACTCTTGGCTCACTGCAGCCACCGACATTTGGGCTTAAGTGATTCTCCTGCCTCAGCCTCCCAAGTAGCTGGGACCACAGATGTGTGCCACCAAGTCTGGCTAATTTTTGTATTTTCTGTAGAGACAGGGTTTCTCCATGTTGGCCAGGCTGATCTGAAACTCCTGACCTAAAGTGATCCACCTGTCTCGACCTCCCAAAGTGCTGAGGTTACAGGTGTAAGCCACTGTGCCTAGCTTGGGTAGATTTAATTGTCAAAAAGTTCCTTTTATTGAGCTGAACTTGCCCTCTTTGTAGCATTCACCAATGCGTGTTTTGGAGTCACCCAGATTAAGCCTTACTCCTCATCCTTATGCAAATTCAAAACATATTCTCTAATTACAGTGAAAATGTTCTTTCCCCTGCCCCATTCCAGTGAGAAAACATATATAATGTTTCCTTTAAAGAAAGCTTCTTCAAGTACCTTGAGAATCTCCTATTAGTTGAATAAGATTGTGTTATGTTTCCAGGAAAGCACAGACCTGGAACTTTCCCCTACAGATTCATTTTGTCTTCTAAACTTCATACTCTCTGTGGGAAACAACTTCTCCATTCCCTCTGTCATATGTAATGCACCAGGCTCATATCCAGCTGAAGCCATTGCATGAGAGACAGAGCCAGTCACAAACACGCTTGTGTCAGGAAAGATAGCCCAGACATTTGCCATCTGTGTCTCAGCTTTCTCTCGCTCTCTTCTTAGGTTGCTTGTCTGGGGACACACCCACACACTATTTCCCACCCACCCTCACAATGAGAAAATTGGCACATTGCACAAGTTTTGAGAGAGGCCTTATTTTACAAGATTTCCTTCAAATTATAGTGAGTTTTTTTTTTCAAGGATATGCTGGAGTATCACGCATTCAGATGGGTGAGTTGAAGTTAAACTACTCAATGATAACAACGAAATCACATTCAGAATGACTTTTGTTTGTTTGTTTTTAGGAAAATCAAGTCAATGCCTACAGGCTCTTTTCATGAGCATAAACATTCATTGCTTAAAAGGGAATTAGAATTGTACATATATGTGTATTTTCCAGAGAGTCATACTGACCAAGGATCTCTTCCACAATCAAGAACTGAATACCATGTCCCCTTTTCCTTAATTCTGTGGCAATATGCTGCCTCTTAATGCTGAAACCAAAACCATGGCCTTGTGCTCCCCTAGCCCTTGAATATTGGTTTCAGGAATACAATAAGAGATTGCCTGATTTTCTTTCTTTGATCTTCTCTTTTTTACTTCTTATGCTCTTAATTTTTTTTGTACAATTTTTTTGCTCTTGATTATTTGATCCCTAGCCAATGAAGAATTGTTTAATCAGGAAGAACTTAACTGGAATTGAGATGGTATCAGAAACAGATACAGAAATTCAGAGAATATAAGGTAGAACTAATTATAAAAATAGAAGCTAGACTATTTATAGAGTACCTAGCATGAGCCATGCTGTCTGATGGGACTGATGCATACATTTTCTTCAATCCTGCCTTGCAACTCTTAGGCAGAGATTATACATTTTAAAGATAAGTAAAAAGTAAACTAAGGTCCAAGACATTTACATAATTATCCCCAATTCAGCCTGCTTTTAAATGGTGGAGGTAGGATTCAAAGACATTTGACCTAACTTCTAATGTTTCAAGTGAAGAAATGAATAGAAAATTCCAGTCTTAAAATACTTCGATTTGGCTGCATGTGATTTATATGATCTTATGATGCTATAAGATGCAGTGCGCATGCATATATCACATTATTTCTGGTGCAATCTGGAATTCCTTTGGCTAAATATTGAACTTCTAAGATTTTATAATGGTAATTGAGATTTTGTTAACAAGTATCTTTAAAGCACTTCAGATTGGATGAGAAGGACATTTATATGTAGAGCTATCATTGATTTTGCAACAGAGAACCATAATTTTTGTTAATTCTGCTTAATGCTGTTGGCATTGTCATTTGTTTTCTTGTAGCGAAGACTAAAGAGACATTAAAATATATGTTAAAATATATTTTGGACGCACACATTTATATCTCTTTAATTTTGTTGAAGACAATATAGAGCTGTAAACATTAAAAGATAATCTTTAGCTTCAACTCCCGTTTACTATTTCAAAATTTATTCACGGCGTCAAATTACAATGTGCTTCCTTTTTCTTATTTGGGCCTAAGTGTACTGTGTTTCCCTGTTCTTTTTGCCTGCCTTGCTTGGTAAAGAAGAATGTTAGTCTTCTAAGGATGGCAATGCAGACAGAATTAAAACATAGGCAGGATGGCCAGACTGGGCAACTATAACGTGGGTCCAGCAGGGCTGTCCGCTCTGTGTAGGAATTACTCACTCCTTAGCCACATTTGAGGGGGCTAGATTTGCTTTTATTAATGAACTAGCAGGTGACAGTGGTAGACTAGTGCGGACGTATCTAATACAACCCAAATGGAGGCTCAGAGATCCATCCCAGAGGGAGATTCTCTATTATCAAATTTGGAGGATCCAGGCTTAGTATTCTTAGAGGATAGTGGATTTTCTTGCTAGTATTACAGCTTGCTAGTATGTAAGTATTAGAAGGTCCGTTTTCTTAGAAATGATCTAAAATAGGAATTATAGGCAAGAGAAGGAAGGGCTAACAAGGCTAACACGTATTTTTTAAAAACCCAGGTTTCCTTATTTCTCAAGGTCATTGAGAAATTCAAATCAGAACAAGATGTGAAATCACAATTCAAATAGGAAAGGATTAAACTAGCTGGTGACAAATAGATGCATATTATAGTCTGACTTAGCAGTCATAAATCCTAATATCTGGTTGGGAAGCTCTTTTGGCTCTGCTTGTAAAATGTGTTGTTTGTGTTTATTGCTGCAGTTAGGTCATGGTGTGGCTGCTAGGACTCTAGGCTCTCGAGTTAGAGGAAGCTTACATTCTTCATAAGCTTCCTCGCAATGTGACCTTAAATGATTTATCCTGTTTGCCATCTGAGGTGTGATAAAAATGCCGTTATAGGGTTTGGTAAAGAATACGTGAGTTAATATACGGAAAGCACTTAGAAAGTAGCTTGGCTCAGGCTAAGTGCTCATAAGTTGTTCTGTGTTATTTATCATTAAGCAGATAGAATATTAAATATTTTCAACTCATCCATAAAAATCTTTGGTGCTAGAGAACCTTTGTAGTACCTGCGTATTTTACTTCCACAAAGACTTAAGCTGAGAAGCACTTTATTCTGAATGATGTTGATGCTGAGGACAGTAGGCAGCGGTAAGGCATAACTTCAGGTCCCAAGAGAAAACTCCATGTACTTCTGTGTCTTGGTTTAAAAAGATGATTAATAATTCTATGGAAGGGATTAAAATACTCTGGAGAGCCAAGAAGGATGATTATCCAGAGAGAGGAAGCCATATATCCCTGAACTCACATCTGTGGTCTGTTACAAACCAGGGTTGGGGCTGCAGAACTCTTAGTTACAGTTGTTCTGAGAGAGTGAGGAGTTGGCGACTAGGGATTGTAAATGCAACCTTAAAACACAGTGACACTCAGCTGTATGGTGGTCTCGGTATTTTATGCTGTGGCACCTTGACCTAACATAGTGGCATTACATGTAGGAGGCAAAGTTCTCTCCAAGATGAGGTGTTGAAACAACTTTCATGCTTCTCAGTTCTTCTGCCCTGGTCTTCAGTTCCTCCATATCACCTTTTTCTCTGTAGTATCATTAGATGTCTTCAGGGAACTTTTGAATTATTTTTAAAGGTTTATGTTCTAATAGATAACCAGACTTATGCATGATCTCTCAACTTTCCCTAATTTTATAGCTAAAGAAAATAGGAAACTCTGACTAAGTGAAGATCACAAAGCCAGTTGATCAATGTGGAAGCTGCATCTGAAATCCAGGACTTCTAGTTCCTGGGTCAACTGGTAAGCAGAGAGATCTACTAGTAACATACTAGATTTATTAGATAATAATAATATGGTGATTATTATTCTAGTAAATTTTCTGAGTACTTATATACCAGACACTGTTTGAAGTGCTTTTTATTAATTTATATTGTTCTTTTCACAAGACTGTGAGGGAGGTATTATCATTATTCCCATTTTACAGATGGATAAACTGACAAATGGTGAGGTTGAGTAACTTGCCCAAGCTCACACAGCTATTAAGTGGCATAATTAGGACTTTACTTCATGTAATTCACTTAACGAGTCCTTCCTTTTAAATACACAGATATGCTACTTGTTATTTAATTCTGCCCCCACACAGTAAAACTTATTCCTATTAATCTTCTGTACTTTAAAAAATGTCTACAGCTTTAGATTATTGATTAGAAACTAAAAATTCATCAGAAACCACACATGCCTATTTTATACTTTTCATATAGTTAGCTATGTACACAGAAAAGTCTTTTTGAAAATTAATCTTTTTCTGTGTATATGTTAAGATCTACCACATGGAGGGCATTTCTCTGGGAAGGAGTAAGCAATACTCAGATTGTTAACATATTCTGGCCAATCAAGTTAACAAAACAGTCATGCATGGAGTATCCACTTTTAAAAAATATTGAAAATTGAAATTCACACTCAACTGTACTCATCATAATTCAATTTAATTTTAATTCTTATTTCGAGGGCATGGGAAGTTTTGTAATTACCTCCAGTCTTCATGATTAATATAATTTTACCTTCCCAAGAAGGATGGATATAGAAGGGGTTGGCAATTAAAATGTCTTTAAATGATATTTCAGGAACTTTTCTAAAAGTTATTTCATATGACTATATCCCTGGGGTCCACTTTTTATATCTGTTATTTCCACATTAAAAGTGAAAAAGGTGAAACAAATTTGAGTTATTTAAGCCTAGTGATCTGCTGGAGATCCTGAAATGAGAACTTACCTCCACCTTTAATCTATGCATAGGCCACAGTGGGATTCACAGAAAGAAGAGAATAGTAGGAGATATTCTGTCAGTAATAAAAACATCAAACTTGATAAATGACAGAATTTGTACGTGAGAACTAAAAGTTCTGAATAACAACCAATATCTGTCATCCCACAAATTAGCAAAACAATATTTATATTCTATACCCCGATACAAAATATTTTATATGTGGAAATTTTGTTTTCCTTCCCCAGACAGTATCCAGAGGTTATTTCTTTGTTCTTGCTGTAATTGTAATATTTTTACTCAAAGGTCCAAATACTAAACTCTCATTCAGCTCACCCTAATATAAAAAAAGTCTGTGCAAAACTCCCACCTAAAGAGTTCTTTAGAAATTAGAATAAGATACATACTCTAAATTTGCTATAGAATTGGTTTTTTAAAAAAATGAAATAGCATGGTCAAAAATAATTATTTTCTTTGCAGGAGTAGTAATGCTAAAAACTTGCTATATTCTTGTAGATCTCAAACTTGGACTCTATTATTTATTTGGAATTTACCCTATAGCAAAGTAAAAAATAACAATAGGGAACACACACTGGTGCACACACACACACACAGAGGCAACTTGCATGGAGGATCTAGCTATCCATCCCCTGAAGAGATGTAATCTATGCGTAACAATACTTAAATCAGCACGACATTTACAACACATGTTAAGTGGTTTGTTATTTATTTCAAGACTTTAATTGGCACAATATATTAACAGCATTGTTGCATGGGTTCCACGTAAGGGTTTATTATTTTTTTTCCTAAAAAGAGAAAGAAGAACTGGGAGAAAAGCAATCAACCAGTATTAGGCTGTTGCCCCTGTTTTGTTATTCCTTTAGCCTGAATGAACTGTTAAAGTTG